>NW_020171797.1:0-231978 GCF_003031525.2 Neophocaena asiaeorientalis asiaeorientalis
AATAGTTGTAAATACCATGTAAATGCTATGTAAATAGTTGCCAGTGTCAAAAATTCAAGTTCTGTGATTTTTTTGAACTTTCTAGAATTTTTTTTGGAATTTTTTGATCTGAGGTTGGTTGAATCCTTGGATGAGGGTCAACTGTATATATCAAGTCCAGAACAGTCCCAAAGGAGGCATAAGCCCAGGACAGGCTATGAGGACTCTTTATGTCTTAGTAAGGAAATGTTCCTGGCTCAAGTTCCATTCTTAGGTGGTCCAGCAAGAGTTAAAAGATTGCACGCATGAGAAACAACAATTATTTTGAGACAATAAACTCAATACTTATAATTTTTTTTTTTTTTTTTTTTTTTTACTGTACGCGGGCTTCTCACTGTTGTGACCTCTCCCATTGTGGAGCACAGGCTCCGGACGCGCAGGCTCAGTGGCCATGGCTCACGGGCCCAGCCGCTCCGCGGCATGTGGAATCTTCCCGGACCAGGGCACGAACCCGTGTCCCCTGCATTGGCAGGCGGACTCTCAACCACTGTGCCACCAGGGAAGCCCTCAATATTTATAATTTTAAATTTCTGTTGCTCTCTTACCTATGAAAATATGTTGCTCCTTGGCTGTGTCTGTTAAGGTCACTGAAGATGTACTGTGGTGAAATTAACAGAGAATTGGCTTTGTGTTCGGTGCACCCCCCAGTTGAGTCCTGCTCCACCCTTTCAGTTATTTGATATCAAATATTTACTCAAATTCTATGAAGTACAGTTTCATAATATTAACATAGAAATAATGCCTGCCTCAAGAGATTTGTAGGAATAAATTAAATTAAACATATACTAAAATATCAGTCATACAGCAAGCATACCGTGTCCTCTAATAAAAGGTCAAAAGGCAAATATTCCTAATCTGTGGTCATAGGAAAGAACGGGTTCAATAAATATGAGTTCTACAGTCCAGTAATTTATTTTAAATTTGAGTAATTTCAAATTCCACAAACAAAACTGAAGAACAGCAATATTTTGTTTGAATTCTTTCTTCTGTACACTCAGTGATCTAAAACACCACAATATCCAACATACACAAACCTCAGGGAAGGGTTGTGGAAATAAAAAAATAAAAATAAAAAAGAAAGAAATATGAGTTCTTAGGAGCTTATTCGTTTACACAGTTTCTTTTTTTTTCTAAATCAAAAGATTACCAAGTACCAAGAAAGTGAACATATTGATGGTTTTAACAGGATGTAAGTTAGTCAATAAAAGAGTTTGATGTTTTATTCTTTACTCTTCTGGTTGTGATCAAAGGTAAATCTTGCTAATGACAACAACAGGTTTCAAATTCACTGCACAAGAGAAACTAAGTGGGAAGTTTCCACTCCTAGCCTTTTAAGGATTCCTTCTGACCCAGCTTCTCAAGTTCTCAGAACTCTGCTTCTCAGCTTTGTCATTGAAGCACAAATTAAGAACTTTCAACCACCACCAGATAATTATGTCTCACTTCATTGACAAAGTTTTCCATTCGGCTTACAGAATCTTAGTTTCCTTAATTCCAACTAAAAACAATCCTAGAAACAACTTATAGAATAAGCCATTTGAACTTTTGCCCTAAGGAGTCTTGAGAACCAAATTTTAGCTTCTGGCTGACTGCATCCGGAGTGGTCTGAAGGGAATCCAGCATTTTCCAGATGAAGCCCATACTTTGCATCACTGAGTTCCTTTGCTGTTAGTGCCTGCCCTCTCTGCTTGAGGCGCTGACTCTGGCAATTGCTCCAGAGGAACTGACTGTGTATGAGGGCACTTTCTGAAAGTTTCAGGGAGGGAAGAAAGGTTTTTATTCCTGTCTGTGCCAAAGAGGGCTTTGGGGGTATTTTCTTCCTCAGCAACTCTTTAACTCTACCCTTGTGAAACATCTTTCTGTGTGCTTTGCAGAGAATGGAATCTCACCAGTGGCCCTCTGAAATGACTTCAGAAAAGTGTAGTGAGGACTCCAGTATTGCCTCTCCTCCACTCCCTGCAGGGCAGCTGCGGGACAGGATTTTCAACCACTATTTTGACTATGCTAAAATTTTCATGTCATAAAAGGCTTTTTTAAAAGTACAAATTTGTGTAATAGTATGTAAAATTATTTCCAAAAGCAGAGTCTTTTTACTTAAAGGGACTTTCATGTGATAATGGGGCTATTTAGTAATAAAAGTGGAAGAAATTGTAGCATGGCTGGCTTATTATCATTCACTTCTATTCTTGGTTCATAATTTTATCATATTTCTGACATTTGTATACAATTTTACCATGGTTTGGATGGGAACTTTTTATATATAACTTTACATATATGACAGTGCTTTTCTTAGCATATCTTCTTTAGATGTCAGTCATAACTCTTAAAGTCTAACATCCCTCTGTAAACTTATGAATATTTATATTATAATAGACTAGATATTTGAGGGTTTTTTGCTTTATATTTTCCTTTTGTTTTTAAAAATGCTTACTAAATTTATTGAGGAATTCTATTATAAATAGTGCAGAGGAAAATGATGGTTCCTGTACGTTACAAGGAAAATAAGTCATTTTGTAGTCATGTACATGATTCTATATTTATGAGCACATGAAAAGCATATGTTTTTCTCAAGTTTTCTAATTTTCTGTGAAAGGAATATCCTTAATAATAAAACATTCCTAAAATATAAATTTATAAAATAGGCTACAGTATTATATTTTAAAAGTCTTAATGATTATATTGTTTTATAGTAATATTTCTCTATATGTAAAGCATTTATAACGCCACCTTTTTGTATTAACCAAGGAAATTCTTCTGAACTGCTTACAAAATCTTTTTGCTAAATAATTATCAGCTTCTATTACAGTGTAATTATATAAGTGAGGGTTTTGCATGGTTTATACACAAACAAAAAACACATTCCTTTTCCTTGTGTGTTGGCAATTTTTTTCTCTTTATATTTTTCTCCATTTGAACTTGAAAACGTAGACTACTTTCTCAGCAGTATTTGGGTATCTCTAGTCCATAATCTTATTGATGGACTCCTTTGTAATTTGTAAAGCAAAATTAAAATCGACCTGTAATCTGTTAAAACAGTGCTAAGCATACACATCAACTATTAGCTCTGATAACTCCTTTATCTTTGTGAAGAAGGAAAAGCTCTTAAGTATTGATTTTAAATAACAAAACATAGCTGCCAGTCTAGTTTTACCTGTCACACAGGTTCCTGGGTTTTTTTCTTCCTACTTCATGGTTGCCTTTTTTGTTATGAAATAATATGCTCTTCTGTCTCAGGGAAACATGTAGAAAGACTTTTTTGTTCCCCTACCAAACAACTACAGTTTGAGAGTTTTCCAATTACAGACCTAAGTAAAACAATGTAAAACCATAATTTAGGATTTTCCTCAGTTTTACTTTGAAATGCTCATGATTAAATTATGCACTTTAGGCAAGCATCATGAAAATAATTGACTAGTACAAATTGATCAGCATATTACATATCAATTTATGTAATTACATATCATTTACAACATATAAGCTATTAATTGCTGATGGAAAGAGTAACCCTCACCCAAAATATTCCATCTGCTTCCCTATATTTCCCAACTCCTTTGCAATTAAGCAGGGTCATCGGACTTGTTCTGGCCAGTGAAATGTGGGTACTGTTTCCAGGTGAAGGAAAAGCTAACCTTTTTTCAGCTCAGTTGACCTAGAAGACTACATGTTCCAGATGGAACAGCTACATTTGTATGGAATGAACCATGAAGGTCATGTAAAGTTAGCTAAAAAATAAACTTTTAATAGTGTTATAATAGTAGATTTTCAGAATTAATTTGTTATCAGATCATAACCTAGCCTATCCTGGATAATATAATTTTAGACAAATTCATGTCTGGAGATTATAATGCCATCACCTACCCTGAGATGTCCTATGAAAACCCACTGCAACACTTTCAGACATAATTTATTCAATTATATTCTCTATGTTAAATTGGGAGTTTCTTATATTTCATTCAGCCCCTTATACGTCAAGGATGAGAGTGAGAGGAAAAAATGAATGAAAAACTGGAAGAAAATGAAATTGTTCTTTGGCATAAAGAATTGTGCTTGCTATGATTCATCTTACCAAGGAAGATTCAAGGTCAGAACATCTCTAGAGTTTTTGAAGACATAGGTTAGTTCCTCCAAGCAGACAGTTTTTAACTTACTTAGACGTTCTCATAGATTTTTTTTTTTATGTTACTTTCTTAGGTTCAGATGTCAAATATCTTCAAAGAATTTCAAAATGTGATTTGTTTTCATTGAATTATATGTAATTTACATCTAATTATCTCAGTCTCAAGTTTTATATTAAAAACTACTTTTAAATCTATTAAGGACTATTTATATTTTATTGTGTTTTAATAGAAATTCACATATAATATATGTAAAGTTTTGATCCTACCACATTGATTTACCTAAAAATATAATTCTGTTTTTACAGTTCTGAAATGTTTAACTATCAGTGAAGAAAAAGTTTGATTTCCTGCTGTTTTCTGAATGTGGTGACATATTCTAGATATGGAAATAGAAGCTACCTATTTTTTGTCCTTTGAGGTTAATCCACCCCAAAGTAAATCACCTTTTACACACTGAGAAATAGAATTTATACCTTAATACTTGAGTGGAAAACTATTTCTATTATTGCAGCCAGTTTTTTCAAGTACTCACATATTATAGTCATGCTCTGGAGGAAACAAACAATATATACAGATATTTATGTTATATAACATATATATATATATATATATATGTGTATATAATATAAATTAAAGTCATCATTACCAACAATTTTTTTTTTTTATTTCAAGTTATATTTTAAGACTACATCTCTTGTTAATTAAACTGCTGTTGTAGGATTCAGGGAAAAAAATTAGAATGGGTTTTACATTGCATTCAAAGCTTAGTGTTGGCAGCCTATGCTCAGAATAAGAGTCCAAAACTAATTTCCTTCAACTCATATATTACTCTAGATGATAGAGGCTAAAGAAAGGAATATGGCATGGACTTTGCCCTCTAAGATAATCAGTTTAATGAAGAACATCACTGTGCAAATGAAAAACTTAAATACAAGTTGATTACTATAAATGTTATAAGAATACAACAAATTGAGTACTTTAACATGCTTCAGGGGGAGCAATTAAAAGAAATAATGCAAATCTGAAATAGGCAAGTAAAAATCGTGAGAAAAAATGAGAAAATATATTGGCAGGTAATTTTTTTGCGAATTTGGTCAGCATTTGGATGATAAAAGAACAAAGAAGTTTGAAATTGCTACCTAGGTTTCTAGCATAAATGACCCAGTAATTCCATTAATTATGTTAGATAATCTATAAAAACAAACAAGAAACACTTGAGAGAAACTGTCTTTCTGTGAGATAACTCTTGCATCTCCAGTGCATGTATACAACCTAGCACAGAGTAGGAATAGAAAAAGCATTTTTTAAAAAGGACACAGAAAACTACTTTATGTTGTATATTATATTCAACGTGTTTTTCTAAGAACATCACCTAATTTAAACCTGCTATTCACCATTAATTTTGCAATATATTGTTTGTTTCTCCTCTATATTTCTTATTAATCTTTAATCACTCTTCCTTTTTGAAGTTCTAGATTTTCTTAATACTTTCTATTAACTTTTCTACTGATGATGACCTATACCAGCTCCATAAAATTTCACACCTAAGCAATTTTTCTGTAAGACAGCAAAAATGTCCAAGAGCATATTTATTTATCAGGCTTTACTTTTTTGATATAAACTACTTTGATTTTAACTATTAAGTCATTTGAATTAAGAAAAAAATATTTAACAGTATATTTATATATCTAGCTATCCATTTGCACCCTTATTCAATAAAGTTTTGAGAGTGTTTAGAAAGTTCTATTGCTTTAATCTTTCAGAAATTATGATTTTTGAACTCCTACAGAGCACCTACTGAATGCTGGTGGAATACCTCAGACCTACCAAAAGGCAAGAAACTCCCCACATACCTGGGTACGGCAAAAGAAAAGAGAAAAAAACAGAGACAAAAGAATAGGGATGGGACCTGCACCAGTGGGAGGGAGCTGTGAAGGATGAAAGGTTCCCACACACTAGGAAGGTCCTTCACGGGCGGAGACTGCGGGTGGTGCAGCGGGAGAGCTTAGAAGCTACGAAGGAGAGCACAGCAACAGGGGTGCAGAGGGCAAAGCGGAGAGATTCCCGCACAGAAGATCGGTGCTGACAAGCACTAACCAGCCCAAGAGGCTTATCTGCTCACCCGCTGGGGCGGGCGGGGTTGGGAGCTGAGGCTTCAGCTTTGGTTGGATCCCAGGGAGAGGACTGGGGTTGACTGCGTGAACACAGCCTGAAGGGGCTAGTGCACCACGGCTAGCCGGAAGGGAGTCCGGGAAAAGGTCTGGAACTGCGGAAGTGTTTCTTGCCTCTTTGTTTCCTGGTGCGCGAGGAGAGGGGATTAACAGTGCTACTTAAAGGAGCTCCACAGAAGGGTACAAGCTGCGGCTATCAGGGCAGACCACAGAGACGGGCATGAGATGCTAAAGCTGCTGCTGCAGCCACCAAGAATCCTGTGTGCAAGCACAGGTCACTAACCTTACCTCCCCTCCCAGGACCCTGTGCAGCCCGCCACTGCCAGGGTCCCGTGATCCGGGGACAACTTCCCAGGGAGAACACACGGTGCACCCCAGGCTGGTGCAACATCATGTCGGCCTCTGCTGCTGAAGGGTCACCCCGCACTCCGTACCCCTCCCACCCACTGGCCTGAGTGAGCCAGAGCCCCCGAATAAGCTGCTCCTTTAACCCCGTCCTGTCTGAGCAAAGAACACACGCCCTCAGGCGACCTACATGCAGAGGCAGGGCCAAATCCAAAGCTGAATTCCAAGAGCTGTGCAAGCAAAGAAGAGAAAGGGAAATGTCTCCCAGCAGCCTCAGGAGCAGCAGATTAAATCTCCACAGTCAACTTGATGTACCTGCATCTGTGGAATACCTGAATAGACAACAAATCATCCCAAATTGAGGAGGTGGACTTTGGGAACAACGATACACACACACACACACACACACACACACACACACACACACACACACACATATATATATTTCCCTTTTCCTCTTTTTGTGCATGTGTATGTATATGCTTCTGTGTGTGATTTTGTCTGTATAGCTTTGTCTTTACCATTTGTGCTAGGGTTCTCTCTGTCCGTTTTTTGTTTTTCTTTTTTTGTTTTGTTTTCTTTTTTTTTTTAGTATAGTTTTCAGTGCTTCTTATCATTGGTGGATTTGTTTTTTTGGTTTGGTGTTCTCTTCTTTCTTTCCTTTTTTTAAATTATTTAATTTTTTTATTAATAATATTTTTTGTTATTTTTATTTTAATAGCTTTTTTATTTTATTGTACCTCTTTCTTTCTATCCTTCTTTCTTTCTTTCCTTCTTTCTTTCTTTCTCCCTTTTATTCTGAGCAGTGTGGATGACAGGCTTTTGGTGCTCCAGCCAGGCATCAGGGCTGTGCCTCTGAGGTGGGAGAGCCAAGTTCAGGTCATTGGTCCACCAGATACCTCCTAGCTCCACGTAATATCAAAAGGTGAAAATCTCCCAGAGATCACCATCTCAATGCCAAGACCCAGCTCCACTCAATGACCAGCAAGCTACAGTGCTGGACACCCTATGCCAAACAGCTAGCAAAGCAGGAACATAACCCAACCCATTAGCAGAGAGGCTGACTAAAATCATAATAAGGTCACAGACACCCCAAAACACACCACCAGACGTGGACCTGTCCAACAGAAATACAAGATCCACCCTCATTAACCAGAACACAAGCAGTAGTCCCCTCCACCAGGAAGCCTACACAACCCACTGAACCAACTTTAGCCACTGGGGACAGACACCAAAAACAACAGGAATTACGAACCTGCAACCTGCAAAAAGGAGACCCCCAAACACACTAAGTTAAACAAAATGTGAAGACAAAGAAACACACAGCAGATAAAGGAGCAATGTAAAAACCCACCATACCTAACAAATGAAGAGGAAATAGGCAGTCTAGCTGAAAAAGAATTCAGAAAAATGATAGTAAAGATGATCCTAAATCTTGGAAATAGAATGGAGAAAATACAAGAAACGTTTAACAAGGAGCTAAAAGAACTAAAGAGCAAAGAAAAAATCATGAACCACAAAATAAATGAAATTAAAAGTTCTCTAGAAGGGATCAATAGAAGAATAGAAGAGGCAGAAGAATGGATAAATGATCTGCAAGATAAAATAGTGGAAATAACTACTGCAGAGCAAAATTAAAAAAAAAGAAGGAAAAGAATTGAGGACAGTCTTAGAGACCTCTGGGACAACATTAAACACACCAACATTCGAATTATAGGGGTCACAGAAGAAGAAGAGAAAAAAAAAGGGACTGAGAAAATATTTGAAGAGATTATAGTTGAAAACTTCCCTAATATGGGAAAGGAAATAGTTAATCAAGTCCAGGAAGCACAGAGAGTCCAATACAGGATAAATCCAAGGAGAAACGTGCCAAGACACATGTTAATCAAACTATTAAAAATTAAATACAAAGAAAATATATTAAAAGCAGCAAAGGAAAAAGCAGAAAATAACATACAAGGGAATCCCCATAAGGTTAACAGCTGATCTTTCTGCAGAAACTCTGCAAGCCAGAAGGGAGTGGCAGGACATATTTAAAGTGATGAAAGGGAAAAACCTACAACCAATATGACTCTATCCAGCAAGGATCTCATTCAGGTTTGATGGAGAAATTAAAACCTTTACAGACAAGCAAAAGCTAAGAGAATTCAGCACAACAAAACCAGCCTTACAACAAAAGCTAAAGGAAATTTCCTTTAGGCAGGAAACACAAGAGAAGGAAAAAACAATAACAAGCCCAAAACAATTAAGAAAATGGTAATAAGAACATACATATCGATGATTACCTTAAATGTAAATGGATTAAATACTCCAAACAAAAGACATAGACTGGATGAATAGATACAAAAACAGGACCCGTATATAAGCTGTCTAAAAGAGACCCACTTCAGACCTAGGACACATACAGACTGAAAGTTAGGGGATGGAAAAAGATATTCCATGCCAATGGAAATCAAAAGAAATCTGGAGTAGCAATTCTCATATCAGACAAAATGGACTTTAAAACAAAGACTATTACAAGAGACAAAGAAGGGCACTACATAATGATCAAGGGATCAATCCAAGAAGAAGATATAACAATTGTAAATATGTATGCACCCAACATAGGAACACCTCAATACATAAGGCAAATACTAACAGCCATAAAAGGGGAAATCGACAGTAACAAAATGATAGTAGGGGACTTTAACACTTGACTTTCACAATGGACAGGTATTCCAAAATGAAAATAAATAAGGAAACACAAGCTTTTTTTTTTTTACAGTATGCTGGGCTCTCACTGTTGTGGCCTCTCCTGCTGCAGAGCACAGGCTCCGGATGTGCAGGCTCAGCAGCCATGGCTCATTGTTCTAGCCGGTCCACGGCATGTGGTATCCTCCCGGACCGGGGCACGAACCCATGTTCCCTGCATCGGCAGGTGGACTCTCAACCACTGCGCCACCAGGGAAGCCTCAGGAAATACAAGCTTTAAATGATACATTAAACAAGATGGACTTAATTGATATTTATATGACATTCCATCCAAAAACAACAGAATACACGTTCTTCTCAAGTGCTCATGGAACATTATCCAGGCTAGATCATATTTTGGGTCACAATTCAGGCATTGGTAAATTTAAGAAAATTGAAATCTTACCAGGTATCTTTTCTGACCACAATGTTATGAGACTAGATATCAATTACAGGAAAATATTTGTAAAAAATACAAACATATGGAGGCTAAACAATACACTGCTTAATAACCAAGAGATCACTGAAGAAATCAAAGAGGAAATCAAAAAATACCTAGAAACAAATGACAATGAAAACATGACTACCCAAAATCTATGGGATGCAGCAAAAGCAGTCCTAAGAGGGAAGTTTACAGCAATACAATCCTATCTTAGGAAACAAGAAACATCTCAAATAAACAGCCTAACCTTACACATAAAGCAAGTAGAGAAAGAAGAACAAAAATCTGCAAAGTTAGCAGAAGGAAAGAAATCATAAAGATCAGATCAGAAATAAATGAAAAAGAAATGAAGGAAACGATACCAAAGATCAATAAACTAAAAGCTGGTTCTTTGAGAAGATAAACAAACCTGATAAACCATTAGCCAGACTCATCAAGAAAAAAAGGGAGAAGACTCAAATCAATAGTTAGAAATGAAAAAGAAGTAACAAATGACACTGCAGAACTACAAAGGATCATGAGATATACTACAAGCAACTGTATGCCAATAAAATGGACAACCTGGAAGAAATGGACTAATTCTACGAAATGCACAACCTTCCAAGACTGAACCAGGAAGAAGTGGAAAATATGAAGAGACCAATCACAAGCACTGAAATTAAAACTGTGATTAGATATCTTATCACATGGGCTTCCCTGGTGGCATAGTGGTTGAGAGTTTGCATGCTGATGCCGGGGACACAGGTTCGGGCCCCAGTCCGGGAAGATCCCACATGCCGCGGAAATGCTGGGCCCGTGAGCCATGGCCGCTGAGCCTGCACATCTAGAGCCTGTGCTCTGCAACGGGAGAGGCCACAGCAGTGAGAGGCCCACATACCGCGAAAAAAAAAAAAATTGTATCACAAACAAAAGCCCAGCACCAGATGGCTTCACAGGCGAATTCTATCTATCATTTAGAGGAGAGCTAATACTTATCCTTCTCAAAGTCTTCCAAAACAGAGCAGAGGGAGGAACACTCCCTAACTCATTCTACGAGGCCACCATCACTCTGGTACCAAAACCAGACAAAGATGTCACAAAGAAAGAAAACTACAGGCCAATATCACTGATGAACATAGATGCAAAAATCCTCAACAAAATACTAGCAAACAGAACCCAACAGCACATTTACAGGATCATACACCATGATCAAGTGTAGTTTATACCAGGAATGCAAGGATTCTTCAATATACACAAACAATCAATGTGATACACCATATTAACAAATTGAAGGAGAAGAGCCATATGATCATCTCAATAGATGCAGAGAAAGGTTTCGACAACATTCAACACCCATTTATGATGAAAACCCTTCAGAAAGGAGACATAGAGAGAACTTATCTCAACATAATAAAGGCCATATATGACGAACCCACTGCCAACATCATCCTCAATGGTGAAACACTGAACCCATTTCCATTAAGATCAGGAACAAGACAAGGTTGTCCACTCTCACCACTATTATTCAACATAGTTTTGGAAGTTTTAGCCACAGCAATCAGAGAAGAAAAAGAAATAAAAGGAATCCAAATCAGAAAAGAAGTAAAGCTGTCACTGTTTGCAGATGACATGATACTATACATAGAGAATCCTAAAGGTGCTACCAGAAAACTAGTAGAGCTAATCAAAGAATTTGGTAAAGAAGCAGGATACAAAATTAATGCACAGAAATCTATTGCATTCCTATACACTAATGAGGAAAAATCTGAAAGTGAAATTAAGAAATCAATCCCATTTACCTTTGCAACAAAAAGAATAAAATATCTAGGAATAAACCTACCTAAGGAGACAACAGACCTGTATGCAGAAAATTATAAGACACTGATGAAAGAAATTAAAACTGATACAAACAGATGGAGAGATATACCATGTTCTTGGATTGGAAGAATCAACATTGTGAAAATGACTCTATTACCCAAGCCAATCTACAGATTCAATGCAATCCCTATCAAACTACCACTGGCATTTTTCATAGAACTTGAACAAAAAAATTCACAATTTGTATGGAAACACAAAAGACCCTGAATAGCCAAAGCAATTTTGAGAAAGAAAACCGGAGCTGGAGAAATCAGACTCCAGGACTTCAGACTCTACTAGAAAGTTACATTAATCAAGAAAGTATGGTACTGGCACAAAAACAGAAAAGTAGATCAATGGAACAGCATAGAAAGCCCAGAGATAAACCCACACATATATGGTCACCTTATCTTTGATAAAGGAGGCAAGAATATACATTGGAGAAAAGACAGCCTCTTCATAAGTGGTGCTGGGAAACCTGGACAGCTACATTTAAAAGAATGAAATTAGAACACTCCCTAACACCATACACAAGAATAAACTCAGAATGGATTAAAGTCCTAAATGTAAGGCCAGACACTGTGAAACTTTTAGAGGAAAACATAGGCAGGATAGTCTATGACATAAATTACAGCAAGATACTTTTTGACTCATCTCCTAGAGAAATGGAAATAAAAACAAAAATAAACAAATGGGACCTAATGAAACTTAAAGGCTTTTGCACAACAAAGGAAACCGTAAACAAGATGAACACAACCCTCAGAATAGGAGAAAATATTTACAAATGAAGCAACTGACAAAGGATTAATCTCCAAAATTTACAAGCAGCTCAGGTAGCTCACTATCAAAAAAACAAACAACCCATTTCAAAAATGTTTAGAAGACCTAAATAGACATTTCTCCAAAGAAGAGATACAGGTGGCCAAGAAACACATGAAAGAATGCTCAATGTAATTAATCATTAGAGAAATGTAAATCAAAACTACAATGTGATATCATCTCATACTGGTCAGAATGGCCGTCACCAAAAAATCTACAAACAATAAATGCTCGAGAGGGTGTGGGGAAAAGGGAACCCTCATACACTGTTGGTGGGAATGTAAACCGTAACAGCCACTATGGAGAACAGTATGGAGGTTCCTTAAAAAGGTAAAAATAGAACTACCATATAATCCAGCAATCCCACTATTGGGCATTTACCCTGAGAAAACCATAATTCAAAAAGAGTCATGTACCACAATGCTCATTGCAGCTCTATTTACAAGAGCCAGGACATGGAAGCAACCTAACTGTCCATCAACAGATGAATGGAAAAAAAAAAAAAAAAAAAAACAAAGGTCATGAAGAACCTAGGAGCAAGACAGGAATAAAGACTCATACCTACTAGAGAATGAGGATATGGGGAGGGGGAAGGGTAAGCTGGGACAAAGTGAGAGAGTGGTAGTGTATATATGGACATATATACACTACCAAATGTAAAATAGCTAGCTAGTGGGAAGCTATCGCATAGCACAGGGAAATCAACTCAGTGCTTTGTGACCAGCTAGAATGGTGGGATAGGGAGTGTGGGAGGGAGGGAGACGCAAGAGGAAAGAGATATGGGGATATATGTTTATGTATAACTGATTCACTTTGTTAAAGAGGAGAAACTAACACACCATTGTAAAACAATTATACTCCAATAAAAATGTTAAAAAAAAAAAAGAAATTATTTTTAAAACTACCTTCTTGGAAAAGATAATTTCACTTTCAAATGCTGAAAATAGTCCTATTATAAACTTATAACAGATAATACATTATACATATCAAAACTTGAGTTATGACTATAAATTTAATGTCTATAAGAGTGTGGCTTTGTAAAAAACTTACTTTTAGGGGTTAAAGAGTACTTTTTAGGTGGTGAGAAAAAGAAATAATTACTATTGATTAGCAATTGGCTCAGCTTCTCCAGAAGGTTATTAAAGTCCTAAAATACAGAACAGAGTGTTATAAACAATATTGTGTTCTCCCCAGTCTGTCTTGAATTGACCATTTTTTGTCTGAAAAGTCCTTTTGACATAGCTAATGCACCTCAGGAGCTTTGATATAAGGAGCAATTTAGAACTAACGACCATTTCAGCATTTAAAAGAGAGAATGATCAGAAACACTCACAGAAGACATATGAACTCGAAGTGAATTAAATGGAATAATGATAGCACCTATCAATAATTACTCATTGTATATAAAATTACTTTATGAAACTAAGAGTAAATAGCTCTCTGGATTTATATCATTATAATGGAAATAGAAATGGTTTCATAATGTGTAAAAATGGGTATATTATCAAATTCCAGAGGAAATAAAATGTCCACATTATGCATATATGTATTTTTTTTATACAGATGAGAAACTTGATATTAATAAGGGCTACTTCTTGAGATCATTTTAAATTTCCAAATTATTGAATACAGAGTTGTTTGTGTAACCCCTGGTACTTGCCCAAATCTTGTTTCCATTGAGGGTTAGTTTTTTGTTTGTTTGTTTGTTTGTTTTGTTTTTTGCCCCCCCCCACCCCACCCCGTGCATACTATCTCAACATAAGTAATCAACTCTTCAGTTTTCCACAGAAGTTTTCTTTCTCTTTCTGGGCAGTTTTTGCCCCATTTGAAGTAGTGTTTAAAGCCACTTTACAAATCAACTTTACAGGCTACAATTTAATACATGGGGTGTAAATATTTGAGTCATAGACCTACATCATGAGATGTAGAGAATTTCACATTAATTTCTACATGTGAGATTTTCACATTAATCTCTTTAACTTATCCCAAAATTTAAGTTACTGGAGGAATAACCATTTATTCATTCCTTCTACAATTCATTCAGTAAATATTTAGTGCATTTCAGCTATGCACTATGCTATATTTTAGGAATTGGAGATACAAGGAAACACAAGGAACATTCTGCAGTTATGTTGGTTCTTTCCTCAGGTTTATTCCTAATTAATTCAGTGATTTTGTTTTAGAACTGGACATCCTTTTTGACCAGTACAGCTACCCATCTTTTTTCTTTTAGCTATTTCAAATTATTAAATCTCTCGACCAATCAGCAACATAATTGAACACATTGTTGATTTCCATATGTGTTACTTTCCTCAAAGATATAATCAATATCTTATTGATTTTAATATATTCAGTCTCTTGCATATAGTGGGTTCTCAGCATGTGTCTGTATAACTGAACTGAACATAAGGCTGACCAGTGCAGTAACACAAGGGGAGTTGGGACAGTCATCAGCCGCTGGCACTGGACTCATAAATATGTCAGCTGATACCTAAGAGGAAATGATACAATCCAAATTTTGGTCTCCTATTCAGCATATCTGACCTGAGAGTGTCCAAAATGAAACTCCATGGTTCCCAAAGAAAGAGGTGGCCTAGCAATATAGAATGGAGGTAGGAAATAAAAATTCAGGGAGGCAACTAGTGAGCCTAGGAGACCACAGGAAAGTAGCTCAGAGTGACACTGGCTATGAAACTCATCACAGAACTAGACACCAAGGTAATATAGGCTGAGGTGAGGGAATAATTTAGAACCCAGGAATCAATATCAGGAAATTTCAACCTAGATCAGATATTTGGAGTGACATGGATAATACTGAGCCACACTGTATTTCCATGGACTGTGTAAGGGCAGAGATCAGGGCAAAGATCTGTCTCAAACCAGATTGGGATGGGAAGTGGTAGGGCCAACCTGGCATAATAAACAAGGCACCAGTGGGCTCATTTGTGTCAGACTGGAGAGAGAATTGCTTTGGAGACAGTTATAAGGCAATCAGCATTAATATTCTTTGTGTTCAGCCTGTTCAGAAATGGGTTTATTTTACATTCAGCAGTAGGTGATAGAAAAATCGGACACTTCTTAATTAGGATAAAAACCCCACATTTATTTCTTCATGCATAAAGCTGAATTAAGCAAATGTAGGTTATTTGACCCTTGAAATTGCTCTCCTATATTGTATGATATATGTTTTGCTTCACTTTTGAGGTGGAGAACTCTTCCACACTATTTGCAGTGCAGAAAATGAAAAATGTCCAATCTAAAAATGTATACCGATAGTCAATCATAGCTTTGGAGATTAAATTAACCAAACTTTGTTTCTGCTGGACACCAAGCTCTACTAAAGAACTGCATTCTTCTATATCATTAGGGCATCAAAGTTGATGTTTGTACTATTTGGTAGATAGAGAGTACATGAAGAATTTTTTTAAAAATTGACTAGCTGTCACTATGAGCATGCCTTAAATTTGACATGAGTTCTAGAAACCTTTAATTTCCTGTTATGCACTCCCTCCCAGTTTTCCTCTAAGTTGCCACCTTCTTTGTAATTCTTTCTAATTTAATTATTTTTAATGGAGAGAAAGCCAAGGAACAGCAAAAGGGCATGTGATTCCAGATGCATTTTCTTTCCTTGGTGAGCTGAGAGTGCTATGAATCATATGAAGGCTATGAATCATATTCTCTATCTCTTCTTCAGTGAGATGTATTGTGCTCATGTCTGTCACTGTAAAAAATAACCATCTAGTTTCCCTTTGGCAGAAAGGGCTTAAATTGGAAGGGCTTAAATTAGATATGATCCTTTGGGATCTTATTTCCAAGCTTATTTTAGGGAGGTTACACAGCAAGTCAAGGAAAGACACTCTTGTCCAACATAAAGGGAAAGATTTGTTACTAGAAAAGCTCTTTTTCCCTTAGAAAATTAGAAAAAAAAAAAAAAAAAAAAAAAAATTAACTGCAGAGTCACCCTGAGCTTGAAATCCCGCTGACAAGCTTGTGAAAGTAGATTAGCCACATTTCTGAAAATGTCATGAATTACTTTTGCTTTCCCTCAACTGAGAATAGTGTCAAGGGATCAATCAAACAAGTTGTAGTAGAGAAATCAGGGATATTAGTCTAGAGTATCATTTGTAATGTCATAAACATTCAGCACGCAATGTCTCTCTAGTGTGCTCCTGAATCACTTAAAAGGTAAAGAATGACTGATAAAAATGCCAGGCTATTTAGTCAGCACCATCCCTCTTCCCTCTAACAATTCTGTATTAGTTAAGATGAGGTTTAGCTGCAACTGACATGGAACCCAAAATAACATGTGACATCAACAAAATAATAATACATTTTTCACTTATGTATAAAAGTTCAAGGCTGGTGTGGGGCTTTGTGCTAACAGGAACAGGCTTCTTTATACTTGCTGCTTCACCATGTATTGCATCTAATGGAAAGTCCAAGAGAGCAGCTCCAAAACCCAGGCAGGAGGATGGTGGAGAGGATGAAAAATAGGCCAAAAAAATCCTATACATACTTCTATTTACAATCTATTGCCTAACATTTAGCCTAAAGACCAGCTGGAAAATATATTGTGGTGGCCAACCAAATGTATATTTCTATGGAACAGGGAGAAAAGATGTTGAAGGAAAACCAGAAGTATCTGTATCTCATTCGTTTCGGAGAAGTCTTATAAAGTATTAATACTCATACAATAATTTTTATATAAGAACACCAATGGGATTTTCAATTCTATTACTTACTAAGAATTTAATAAACTTTGCAGGGTATTCCATTACTTGAATTTACCCCTTAAGCTTTAGTCATTCAAAAATTATTGTAAAATACGAAAACAATTTACCCAACAGTAAGCAGACAAGAATATAGATTATATATATAAATAACTCAAAATTAAAGAGTTAAATATCTCCTTTATTAAATTCATCCCTGTGCCTTACACTCAAAAATGATTTGAATTATAGATTTTTTTTCAAATATGGTTGGATTTTGCTACTTATAGAAGGCAAATTTTAAGATGAAAATTGTTTTTTCTTTTAATTAATGTTTTTACAGTTTGTTTTCTATCCAAGAATCTCAAGAAAAAATAGTATTATATCCATGAATCTTAAGTGGCATTTGCCATAAACTCATCTATTATTTTCTTTAACTAGCAATATATAACTAAGAAAATCAGCTTTACAAGTACCCCCAAAATATACTTAAAGTTTAGATTAGATCTTTGATCATCAGATTCTTATAAAAAATAATTTGATTTGTCAACTATCTTTAAAAGCTTTAGTGCTAAAGTATTCTTTTGACCTCTGTTTCCAATGTAGTATATTCCATGTTAAAATAGTTTAGTATATAGATATATGCGCTGATACACACATATATATTTGTATGTATGCATTGATTTATTTCAGTGGTTTATAACAATGTATTTAATTCCATAATCATATACATTAGTAAGTTTTGGAATACTATGTTTAACAAAATTCAGCAGATTTCTATATTCAAATACTTTGAAGACATCCTAATATACTAATCTGCATTATACTTTTTCCAGAAGGAAATGTGATGTGTAAACATATTTAACCACAGATATTCTATTATAAAATCAATCAATCAATCAATCAATCTCATAGAACTAGTATTTGTGGAAAACATTTTAGGAAATGATGAAAATAATTTATTGATATGCAAATGGTTAGCTTGCATATTTATTAAAATAAAATCACAAATTTAGCATGCAACTTGGTTTACGTTTATCATAACCCTGGCTAAAGGGTCTTCACAGGGAGAGTGTAGATACTCATGTTGGTCATTTCAGGAGCACTAGAAATATCTAAAATGGAAAATTCACTAGTATAAAAATTTCTAATTTTGCTGACCTAAGTTCTTAAGTCAAACTCTTTTGTAAACATGATCCAATAGTTTACAATAATGTATTAATGCTTCACTTCATTTATCTAGGTTCTATCTCTGCCCAATAACAAGCTACTGTTTTGATGACTTTGTTTACCTTTTGCTCTCCTTTTCACGGACATAATTTATTTACCACCTTTATTTTATTTCACTACTAATATGTAAAAAACAAAAGCAAAACATTTATCATTGAAAACCTACTATGTATTAGGAACAATACTTAGCACTGGGAATACAAAATCAAGGTAATCATGGACTATGATAAATTTATGTTTAAATACAGAAGAAAGACAAAATGTTGATACCTATCCAGAACATTATTTAAAATCAAGTAAAACTCTTTAGAATTGAATAGAACAATTGTCTAGGACAAAGAAAAATATTTATATTGTCAAAATTCTGATCACCTTTAAGAATACCAATGGCATGTTTATTAGTTGTTACAAAGACCAGAGAGAGATTTGTGTATAAATCAGGTAATTTTCAATTAATTAATCTGTGCATAACAATAAAAATACATAAATTCCCCAAAACAAAAATTGTGAATCCTAGTCCTCTGAACAGAGTGCAGTAAAATTAGATGTTAGGAACAGATTAAATGCCTCCTGCATGAAAGATGTACTTAAAACTAAACTATATGCCATTTTGCAAATTACAAAAATTTAAATATCACATATCAAAACATTAAATATGTATATATACATACATTATAGGTGGGCATAAAGTCAATCTTTAGACCTAGATCCTTAAATTATTAAACTAATAAATAAAAAAGAAAATTAATAACTGATCATTCAACTTGAGAAATTAGGAAGAGTAAATACAGTCAAATAATTGGGAAGAAGAAATCAATAATTAATTTTAATTAATTAATAAACAAAAGATGACATAGCAGAAAACAGAAAAATGGTAGAATGGACAAATATATGTAAGAGCTAGAAAGCTTTTTTATAAAAAGGAGTAAACACAAAGTAGTAAGAATAAGAAATAAGATAAACAAGATACTGGGAAAAAATAAAATTTTTAATATATTTTGTAAGAATTCTTCTTTTCACCTGTTAATTAAGGTAATTATGTAAAATCTAAAACAAGCAAACAAACTACCATACCAGTTATAAAATAAATAAGTCACAGGGATGTAATTTACAGCATAGGGAATATCATCAATATTTTTAAAAACTTGGTATTGTGTGTGATATATAAAAATACCAAAACCCTGTGTTGCATACCTTAAACTAATATAACATTGTAAGTAAACTATAACTCAATAAATAAATAAATTAATTAATTAAGTGCCATAGCACTAAAAAAATATTTCAAATATCCCTTTGTTTTAAGGAATATTTGAAAAATTAAATATTAATCTCTTCCCATTTTTATCTCTCACCTGTATCTTTTATAGGCAATTTGCTAATAAAGGTAATTGAAATTTATTGAGCATTTACAAATAAACAACATAACATAAGAAGAGTAAAACTGAGTTATCTGAGAGGTTACACAGAGTCATGGTCACAGCCTCTCCAGGCAGAATATCTGGTTCCACAACCAGCGCTGCTAGTTATCTGTTGTATGAACTCGGTCAGCTAGAGAGATTCCAGAGTGCATCATTTTTTTCTTCTGTACAATGGTGAGAAAAATAGAACTTCCTTAATAATATGGTTATAAGAATTAAATAACTTAATATATGTAAAGCACCTGGTACAATTTAAGCATTATAACAACTGTTTGTTAAATCTAAAATTGTACCATTTTTCTGCTTTAATCAAAATTATATAAATCCTCCCTCCTTAAAATAGAAACAAAAGCAAACATACTCTTTTTTTTATTATTATTATTTTGCATTCTACTAGTCATATAATTTTGTCCTCATTATAAACTAAAAACAATTGTTTGACTTAATGAGAGGGCATATATCAGTAATCAAAAACTTTTTGGAAAATACATCTACAAATATCAAAAGCATTTTGAAAATGTTTTATTTTCATGTAGGACATAAAAAGTTTCCTTTATAAGTGGAAAAATATTCCCATGTAAATTCATACAATACTTTTCCATCTAGCTCTCTCATATATATGTATATATAAAAATTTCAAAAGCTATTTAAGAAATATATGTTGGAGAAAAAAAGGAGTTTTGCAAATAGAATAAGACTAATTGCAGTGAGTTGAGAAAAATTTGGCTCTTTTCTCACTTATGGTGGTATATTTTTCCTTAACTGTGCAAACCAAAAAGCCTTTCAAAATTTATTCCTGGTTTCCAATCATATGTTATTTTAATAGAAGAAACTATATCAATGGCATAGTTGATCAAATTAATGAAAGATACTTTTCAGTTTCTGGTTTCTTTGGAACAGGGTTTCTTAAACATTAAAAGGGGAAACTGTTAATGTCAGGAACATTATTTATAATCATCTTAGAAAAGCTCAAATAAATTTTCCATGAAATCTATAATATTCAAATGTGGACCATTTAAAGGAGACATCACTATAGTTGTGATCGCAACAAGATACAGTTCCACAGGCAAGATTTTCATAAATTAAATTTTTTTAAGAAGAAGAAAAACCTTGCATTTATAATTTTTATAAGAATAGATCTTTTAAAAATAGAGGAATGTTTTGAATTATAAGGCTTTAATATTGCAAAGTAAAAATATCTATTTCAAAGGCATAATGTTAAATTTTAGTATACCACATCTCATTACACACTGAAGAAGGTATAATTGTTCTTCTCAACATTAAGACAGGTACTAAGTGGAAAAACAGGTACTAATACACACACACACACACATACACACACACACACACACACACACATCATAAAGCTTCCTACAATTTATAATGTTCTTAAGGTCATCATTTTACAGTTAAGTATTATTTTAAAAGCTCAAGAAATAATTTTATATATTAACATATCAACTTGACTCTTTGGATTTTTTTAAAATGTGCATTCTGTGTTACGTACTTAATAAACTTTGCTCTATATGGATAAGAAAATAGGAAAATTGCTTTTTAAAGTTACAGTAACTCCAAGAAAATGTTCTTTCACAAGTTATTAAACAGCAGTATGGTAGTTCTTTGTTACCCTTTTGTAAAATTAGTGGAAAGTTATACATAGGCACCTTTATCTTTTATCAGGATCAAGGAAAATGATTGCATCCCAAACAAATATAGGAGGGCTGTGGGAAGGTTCTTGCCAATACTGGAAGTAGTGCAGAATACGGTCACCTTTATGCCCATAAGAAAATCTCCTGTATGACTCAGTGGATAAGAATAACAATGGTTACTAGAAAGTCAATTTAATTAACCTTAATCTCCCAATATAGCCTAGTAGACTCTCTTGATTTGGACAAAGAAGAAAAACAACAAAAACATTGTTATCAAATGGAGAATGTAAAAATACTGGTTTTTTTTTTCTTTTTTCATTAGGGCATGTAATATCCTCAAATTAAGAATAAATGCTCCTAAGGGACTTTTGGCTGTGCAGAGTCCCACAGCATACATAAGCCTTAGGTTGATCTAAGTAATGGATAAAGGCTTCTTAGCAACTGCTGTGTACATAGCAAATAATAACTGATTAGTTTAAAAGTTATCAGTTAAGTTTTACTGCTATAAAGTTGGTGTTATGAGTAACTGAGTTGAAGACTGAGGTAATTATGGGATAGCAAGCCTATATAATTTCTCAATTATAGAAGCCCAATTTTATTAGATACAGAAGTAAAACTGATATACCATCATCTAATTAAAGCGAGACTGACTTTTTATCACATTTCTTGAAATTCTTTGTTAACTACTTTGATATATGTTTTTACATCTATTTAACCCAGAGAATGAAAATCTAGGGATAGGTTAATCAACACTAGAATGTTCCATTTCTGGTTCCCTAAGAGAAAAACAAACCTCACGATTTCTCAGTGAAAATGAATATTATTCTCTTATCTTGATTTTTAAGTGACAATAAAACAAACGAAGGAATCAGCATAGAGGCTTCCCTGGTGGCGCAGTGGTTGAGAGACCGCTTGCCGTTGCAGGGGACACGGGTTCGTGCCCTGGTCCAGGAAGATCCCACATGCCGCGGAGCGGCTGGGCCCGTGAGCCATGGCCGCTGAGCCTGCGCGTCCAGAGTCTGTTGCTCCGCAATGGGAGAGGCCACAACAGTGAGAAGCCCGCGTACCGCAAAAAAAAAAAAAAAGAATCAGCATACAAATCAAGTAAAAGAAACTAAATATACTTCATGTTTTTCTTATTCAATATAATCTTAGAGTAACAAACAATGTAAAGGACATCTAGGCTTGCTCAAATCATTTTTATATTCAATTGCGTTTAAACTAAACTGTCTGTTATTTAAATTGGTTAGGGAATATTGAATCTGCCTAAATAAAAATGAATTGTGCTTCCATATATATGTAGGTATACTTGCATATGAAGGTGTGTGTGTGTGTGTGTGTGTGTGTGTGTGTATGTGTGTGCGCATAAAACTGCCCTTACTAAAGTCAATTGAATGTGTTTGATTAATTTAGAAGTTTATGTAAGAGCTGGGCATTTTCCTTTGTCAATATTATAAGTGTGATTGTCATTTATTATTAAGTTTTTACTGGCAATAGAATTCTGGATCCAATGTGATAGTAGCTAGGGAAAGATTGGTAATACAGAGAAACCCTGTCCCTGTGGTCATGGGAGCTTGCCACTATTTAAAGCAAGGCATCAAAACCCTGTATAACACAAATATAAAGCTTAATCTGGATCTGAATAGGAAGAAAAATATTTAGTAGTTATACATTTCTAATTCTGTGTCTGAATGATGGAATCAGGCATTGCTATACTGAACTTACATGTATTCAACTGCTGTTCAGACTGTGTAGTGGTCCCTCCGGACATGACTAGGAGGTGAGGGTGTGATAGGAGGTGAAAGTTTGCTGTGTCACCTTCTGTCTCATTCCCCGAATGCCTCACAGAGGGTGGCTTGGGTCTAGATAATTTTTGCTTGGAGACAAAGCTCTAGTAGTATGACATCACCATGTTTCATTTCTATATTTTATGTGTTTTGTTTATAGCACAGGTTATTTAAAAGAAAAGATGGTTGCAAACTATCTTTTTAAAATACCTTTAATACAACTGACTATTTTTGTTTGTTTGTTTGTTTCACCAAAACATTTTTATTTAATTTTTTTTTTTTTTTACAACTGACATTTTTCTTTTCCTTCTTTACCTTAAAATGCATTTAATTAGTTTGTGAGACAAATACTCATTTGTCAAACTGAGAAGAATTTCACCACATGGCCAGATTACATATAAAGTCATCCTACTAGGTATGGTTCCAGGAGCCCCCTCTAATACCAAAATCCATGGATGCTCAAGTCCCTTATACAAAATGTTGTAGCATATGCATATAACCCGTGCACATCCTACCTTATACTTTAACTCATCTCTTTGATAACTGATACAGTGTAAATAGTGGCAGGTGCCCAGCAAATTCAAATTTGTTTTTTCTAACTTTCTGGAATTTTTCTTTTAAGTATTTTCTATACATGGTTGGTTGAATCCAAGGGTGTAGAACCTGCAGATGTGGAAGGCCAGCTCTACATGCTTGAGGTGTAAATTACATAGACTGTTGGTTATTTTATTTTACCTTATAGTGATATGAAAGAATAATGTGTCAATGATTTTCACAGTCTAATGTGCAACTGATTTAAAATGATTTAATCCTCTTCCTCAAGAACATAATTATGTTAATGAGTATGTAGAAATGGAATAAAAGGAAGAATAACATTATTGGAAAATAAAGATATTCTGTCAACATTCAATTATGATTATCTTTATATATGTTTCTCCTAAATTGACGGTTACATTTTATGACCATGTGACTTTCTATACATTTATAATAATCTGAAAATTATAAATATTGTAAATTTGCTCTATAATGATGACTATGTAAATCACCCTTTTTATTAGTAAGGGTTCTCCAGAGAAACAGAATCAATAGGATAAACATATAAAAAATTAATATAAATGTAAAATACACACATACATTGAGGTTTATTTTAAGAAATTGTCTCCCATGTTTGAATGTTTTCTTCCCCAGGAATCCTCAATTTTTGCTCTTTAAGGCCTTTAATTAATTGAGTGAATTTCATCCACAGTATCTAGGCTTTACTTAAAATCAATTGATTATAGATGTTAATCAAATCTTTAAAATACCTTCATGACAACACCTAGATTAGAATTTGATTACATAATTGGATGCCATAGCTTAGCAAGGTTGACACATAAAATTAAGCATTACATTCTTCATTGGTAAAATGTGATCACCAAACATAATTTAATTTTATAGCCTGGTGTCATTAATGGGAATATTCTGATCCTTCATATAGTACCCTACGTAAAGCAGATATAAATGATATAATGTATGATGAAGATGATTATTAGTCTAAACTCACCAAAACCTTTTCCATCAAGTCATTTAATGGGTTCTCATCTATTTTCTACAGATTTCTTAATACTTAATTCACTGTGCCTATATGTTCAAGGCTTTAAAATACAAACAAACATTGTAGGAACTCAAAAAAGAAGGGCATATATATTCCAATCCCATCAATTTACAGATAAGGAAAACTCCAGTGAGCCTTTCTAATTCTCTGGTTCAGGTTGGTGTGTGAGCACTTTTTGCTAGTTCTTACTGTGTTTTATCTGTAATTGAGTACTTACTCTGTAGTGGGTCGAATAGTGCACCACCCCCACCCCCCACGCCCTCCCGGCAATTCACGTCCACTTAGAACCTCAGAATGTGATCTTATTTGGAAATAGTTTCTTTGCAGATATAATGGGTTAACATAAAGTCATACTGGATTAGGGTGAGCCCTAAGTAACAGTGAGTGGCATCCTTATAAAAGAGGAGAGCGAGAAATAGAGAAAAGGAAATCATGTGAAGGTACACACAGGGGAGCTAGCCACATAAAGACAGAGGCAGAGATCAGAGTTATGCTGCCTGAATCCCAGCAACACCAGAAGCCACCAGAATTTGAGAGAGGCAAGGAAAAATCTTCTTGTGCTTTCATAGTGAGTATGGTCCTGCTGACACCTTCATTTTTGACTTCTCCAGAACTGAAAAAAATTAATTTCTTCTGTTATAAGCCACCCAGTTTGTGGTAATTTAGCATGGCAGTGCTAAGAAATGATTACACTTTCATTAGACATTAGAGCTTTCTCTACTTTCCTTACATTATTTTGCAAAGAATAATGAAACTTCCACAAAGAAATCTTAAATTACTTGGGCTAAATTTATGCAATTCTGGGATTCTGTTTATAGAGGAAATGCCCCATTTGGGCACCTCTCTTCAGAGTTTGCATAGTATAAAAAGTAGTGGAATGGATTAGACTGGCATTTATACCTACAGGGAAGAAGGGCTTCTTCTTCAATGGGGTATGTTTAAAATACCACATTAGTTGAACTGAATTGAATTCTTTGAATCTGGTCAAAACTCCTTTCCCAATCCAATTTATTTTTACCAAGAGAATAAACTGACTTAATCTGTCGTGTGTGATGTGTAATAAGTTACTTCCATTAGAGTAGCAATGAACTGCCAACATTGTCAAACACATGGCTTTTCAAGGTGTGTTGCTCCATTTAGAGCCATGATGTAACCAAAGATTCATTAAGCTCATGTAATTAAATAAAAAATATTTTATTTTTATTTAATATAAATGTAATATATATAACCCAAATAATTAAGAACAAAGTCATGACCTTTAATGATCCCTTAGCTTATCCCTGATACAAAATGAATGTTAATTACCATTAATGGTCTATGTGTATCTAAGGTATGATACACTTATAATCTACCCAAAGGGAGTCCTCAGTTCCTTTTGTACACGAGGTACCCTTTTGAGGATGGGCATTAATTACTCTTACACAGAAACAAAAGTACTTTCAGTTCTCAAGGTATTTTCTGACAACTGTCAGCATAAGTGTACATAAAATTTTAATTGTGTCCTGGGTGACTTCAAATATAAAATTATCCTTGAGAGCTTTTAGGAGAACTTTACACTTTAGTTGCCATGTAAAGAAAGCTTAATAACTAATTTTCTGATTATGTTCAGGCAGCACAAGTTACATTTAATTTATGTGCATAGAACTGACAGTTTGATACATGGTTAAGATCAAATTTAATTTTCTACTAAAATTACAAAATTTGCAAACTCAGCACTACAAGCGACTGTGTTTATATGAACCTACAATTTATTTTTCAATACTTCCTTCATAAATAAGTATGTGTATAAATATCTTCTTTTTTTTTTTCAAAATTCAGAATTATTGCTCAGTTTTATTTAGAAAGCTATTCAGCAATTAGTCCTTCATATTCTAAACTTTGGGTCCCATTTTGAAAATCTCTTAGAAGTGAATTTTGGAGAGACACAAGGGAAAAAATAGTTAATGTTAAACTTTTTGTGCTTATAAGAAATAACCTGTGTATCAGTTATCTATTACTGTATAAAAATAAAGCAAACAAAAAACCTTCTAAAACTGCCTGACTTAATGCAACAGCCATTTGTCTAGCCTAAGATGGTGTGGGTTAGCGCCTGAGGCTGAGCTCAGCTGGGCGATTCTTCTGTGTATGACTGGGCTCTGTGATTGCATTCAGTAGCCGGTCACATGGTGGATTGGCTGGGGGACGACTGGTGCAAGATGGCCTCACTCATTTCTCTGGTTATGAGTTCCCTGTTGGCTAAGGTGAAAGGGCAACTAGGCCACATGTCTCCCAACATCTTGCAGGCTAACTTAGGCTTGTTCTCATGGCATCTCCTTGGGGTTCCAGAGGTGAGAGTGGCAGTGTAAAAGGCCTCCTGTGTCCTCTGCTCAGAACTGGTATAATTCCACTTACTCCATGTTCTGTTGCTCAAAGCAAATCACAAACCCCATCAAAATACAAGGCATAAATAAGCTCTATTTACTGATGGGAGAAGCTTCCAAATCACAAAGAAAAAAAAAGTCATTAAAGGGTAGAATAAAAAGTTATGGTCACTTTTTGCAGTCTTTTATAGAATGCTTGTCAACAAATGAATGGTTTAAAACTCTACACAAAGATTCTGATTTAGTTGGTCTAGAAACTACTTCAGTAATATTTATACAGCAGAAACAGCCCATAGAGACATTCAGAGTACCCATGTTCTCACAGAGTAGGGGTAAGTCATAATTTTAAGTATTAATTTCCCCATTGACAAAATGATGACTTAGAGTTGAAAATTCTAGGTGCCCAATCAACTCTGAGATTCTTGTCATCTAACTTCAGTTATCTAGAAAAACATTTCACATTTAATTCATTATTAGGTATTGTACTGCACATAGATTTCAATTTCCTTATTTACATAGAATAATTTATGTTCATATTAAAATCATATTCAGTCAATTATTTTATACTTTTTTTGTGTGTGTGTGTGGTATGCAGGCCTCTCACTGTTGTGGCCTCTCCCATTGTGGAGCACAGGCTCCGGACACGCAGGCTCAGTGGCCATGGCTCACGGGCCCAGCCGCTCCACAGCATGTGGGATCTTCTTGGACCGGGGCACGAACCCATGTCCCCTGCATCGGCAGGCAGACTCTCAACCACTGCGCCACCAGGGAAGCCCTATTTTATACTTTTAATCAATGGGTCAATTCTAAAAAAATGATGTCCTTGTTTATAAAATCTCAAAGCAATAGGTCTTTTTATTACTAGGCTCTCATGTTGTCTAGTTTATAAACATTTTATATTTAAGGATTGTCTTTATGCATCTGTGTTTTGAAATAATGCTTGTTGAAATGTCATAGATGTCATATGGAGTGTTATATAATACAAAAAAGTCACAATTTCATTTTCAAGGACTGTCAGAATTTTTATTTTTGTTTTCATTCAATAAGGAGCAAAGAAGAGACATAACACACTTGAGAGACTATTTCTTAGAAGACTCCCTAAGAAGGTTGCATGTGAACAAGTCTTACTGATGAGGAGGGAATGTCAGGCCAATGGTTATGGAGTGTGAAGCAAGTAGAGAGACAGATAAGAGGGAAATACCCAGTTTGAACAGGGATATAATATGGTGCTCAATGCTCCATGCAAAGCAGAAGAGAGATGAAGCTGAGAGGGGCACACCATGGAGAGAGCTTGGATATTACTTTGTAAGATATCTGGAGTGTTTCAGAAGATGAAAAGTAAAATTTTCAAAATGATTAGAAATTCCAAATCATTCCAAGTGAATGATACTGGCCTTGAAGTTGTATATAGAGAGAAGAGAATCTGCAAAATCCTGGGATGACTGGAAAATAAAGAGCTCATGAAGAAGATGAAGAAGGTCATGGACTTTTAAAAGGTAATGTTGAGTGTCAAGAAGATGGAGGTTGTAGAATTTAGAAGACTGAAAAATGCCCATTAGCAGTAAAGAGGTCAATGCTTACTTCAGTGAAGGTGGCTCCAGCAGACTGTAGTAAGGTGTTGAGTGATGTTGTTAAGGAGATGGATTCAGTGGATGGTAACTCTTCTGAGAAGTTCAGATGAAAAGGAAGAAGGATTTTTTTAATCTTATTATGAATATATTAGTAAAATATTTCAATATGTCTTCACATATATAATAAACCATATATAGTGTTTAAAATTTTGTTTCCATTTTATTTAATGACTTTAGAATCATGATATACTTTGTTGAAAATTGAACTTCTCACTGAAGAATAATCTTTGCCAAATATTTTGCTGTGATGAACCTCTCACATTCCACTGCAAACCTATAGTGGACTTCATCCCATATGTGATGGTTAATTTTATGTGTCCATTTAGCTAGGCCATGAAAGCCAGGTATTTGATCAAATATTATTTTAGTTGTTACTGTAAAGGTTTTTTAGATGAGACTAACATTTAAATTAGGGGACTTAGAGTAAAGCAGATTATCCTCAGTAATGTGGTGGGCCTCATCAAATCACTTGAAGGCCTTAAGAGAAAAAGACTGACCTTCTCCAGTGAAGAGAGAATTCTACCAGCAGATGGCCTTTGGACTCAAACTACAACTCTTTCCTGGGTCTCCAGCCTGCCACCTTAGTCTGCAGATTTTGCCTTTGAGAGCTTCCACAGTTGGATGAACCAATTCTTAAAACTAAATTTCTCTCTCTCTCTCTCTTTCTCTCTCTTTCCATCTTACTTTCTCTCTCTCTCTCTGTATGTATATATAAATATACACATACATTTATATACTTATATATATGAACATATATATTAAATATATAATTATATATATTTTAGATGTATTTATACACACACATTCTATTAGTTATCCTTCTCTGGAGAACCCTGACTAATACCCCTTGAGATGTAAATATTAAAAGATCAGGAATCTAATTTGGTAAAAGGCTCCATTCTGGCAAAAATAATTCCTCTGAACTTTCTAGTTTTGGACAATGTTTGCTGAATATTTGTATGTGGAAATATATTGAAAAGAATTAAATCATTACCTTCCAATGATATATGCTTTTAGTAGATGTTCCCTCCACTTCTGATTTCTTATTATATACATATTTAATTATTCCGTTACCTTTCACTCTGTCTCTATGAATAATATGCAGAAATCAAGAATACAAAGTGACAATTAATGAAAATATAAGTGAAACATTTGTATTGTCTGAACATCATTAACATGAAAGACTTTTTTTAATTACGAGTATCCTTGTCACTGAACTAGACAACCAAGGTAACACTAATAAGAAGTGTAGAGAAAAAAATCTTTTACCTCTGTGCATTCCTGTATAGCATGTTCGGTTTTCTAGTGGCCTTGTCAAACAGCGTACAATGATCCAAGGGAAAGCACATCGTTTTTGCACAGAAACAATTTGCTGTGAGTAACTTGAAGAAGGCCCTTTTAGTGTATAATGAAAATTTTACTGGATAGCTTTTAAGATGAACCCTTAACAAAAATGTTTGCCTCACTTAGGTCACTGAAAACCCAAAGCCTAGAGGACTTCCTGTTCAGTGACTGAGTTATTCAGTGACTAAATGTGCCCTGGATAAAAGATTTATTTTAATTAGAATAACTGTTTGAATGACTTCTGTGTTAATCTTTGCAGAGTAAACACTAAAGACTTTTCAATAGTCTACAAGGATCTATATAGCCTGGCCCCTGGCTCCTCCTTGACTTCATCTCCCCACACATCTCCCTTATTCCTCTCTGTTCGGCACTACAGGCCTTCTTTCATTCTTCAAACATGCAAAGCAAATTCTGCCTGGAATGCTCTTCACGCAGGTATCCTCAAACCCCTTCATTTCTTTGAGGCTTTCTGTTCAAATGTCATCTCCTCAGTAGGCCTTTTACACTGTGTAAAATGTCAACTGACCCTGTCTTACCTATTTATTATGTATATCAAAATATGTATACTAATTATATAAACTATGTACTAATTAAGTATTTAATATGTACAATATAGATAGGTTTTGGGTTCACTCCAATCCAGACCCTATAGCTACCAGGTGTGGGGCCAGTGCTAGCACTCACTGGGAACAATGCATCCCAAGCTGACAAATAAGCCCTAAAGACTCCAGGGTGCTCATTACCAGGGTATTCAGTATCTCTGTGTGCAATGCAGCTACTGGTCCTCATCTGGGCAGATAATTAGAAATATTGAGTATTACCTCCATATTTTCTTACCTCCATACATTCTAAAATTGAGGTCTATTTTTCAGAACAATAGTGTTGAGAGATAAATAAGCTAATTCATTTAGAATTTCAATTTTAATAATTCCAAGTTTTACCCTCAAAATATTTCAAATAGGATTTGCAAGAGTTTTTAGCTTCTAAAATGTATTGACTTCATCATTGGAAACACCAGTTGAATGTAATTCTGTTATATGTTTTTATATTTTAACTTGCCTGTTTATCCAGTTTTATATTTGCTTTTAAAGGCCCATGGATTTTAACTTAATTTATGACTATTTTTGCATACTTTCTGTGATAGAAAAGCATGGTCCTATAACTCAAATTCAGTGTTTATTTTGATTTGTACCCTCTTCAAAATATTAATTTGTACATATACAATTTTTAGGAGTTATAGCTACTCACTTGAAACTATTTTTCACAATTCACTAAAGTTTTTCTAATGCCCCCAATTATTCTTTATGAATTGTTTTTATTGTCTAAAAATATGCAAAATGCCAAGGCTTTGTTCATTTTTACCCAGCAGCAGAAGCCATTTTGATGATAAGAAGATGAGGCTTCCTTTGTAAGTCTTATCTTTTCATCACAGACAGATGAGAATTGAATGTGACAACATATGAGAAGCATTTAGAAGGTCGTGCCTGTCATAAAATAAGAGCACAACAAAAATTTTCCAAAAACCAAACTTGTTTATTTTTATATTAAAAGAAATTGTGTTAAAAGATTAAACTAATTCCTGGTTTTTATTGATTAATTTATTATTTTGTTTGTTTATTTCCTGGTTTCATTAAATCCTTCCCTGCATGGAATAAAGGAAGGGGCACTGGGTGAGGAGTCAGAAGAGTTTTGTTTGAGCTTTAACTGTTTTATTCCCTAAGATGTGTAACCTTGAATAAGTCACTTAATAAACTCAAAGAACTTACAGTCTATAAAACAGAAATAATTCTTTCCTATAACTATATGGGGTAGTGAGGATAATCAAGTGAGGTAATACTTGACAAGCTGCTTTCTAATGGACATACAGATATCTGTGTGTGTGTGTGTGTGTGTGTGTGTGTGCGCGTGCATGTGTGTGTATGGTCTTTAAGATACATTTTGATGACTGATTATCTCATTTCAATGATATTATTGCAAATATAGCTAGAGTTCTTTTCAAACATACATTATAGTGAACATTTTTTAGTTTATTCTTTGAAACTTTTTTTCTTCTAGTAGCTAGCATCTAGACGTGGGGGGAAACCTCCCTCATACTGCTATTCCAGATCTGTGACAGTGGAGGTTGCCAATGATAACATCACATGGCCCTAGGAGAATTGAGGGCATGTTACCCAAGTAATGTCAACCAGAGCCCTTCCTGAGAATGATTTTAATTAGATGAAGAGAAGAGAGATTTCTAAGATGTGAGTCTAGGATCTACTGTCAACTGTAATATCTTGTTTCTGGATAGTTAAGGGTACTCTTAATAGTCAAGGGTTTCACCTGTTGCATTCTGAATCAGTCAAGTTTGATATGAAATTCTGTTGTATCATAACTTAAAATATGTCATAAACAAAGTGATACAAATTGTGATATTTGGATTATCCTACCTATTGCTCTTCTCACATCTGGGCCGTTTAGTGGAGGGCTGGATAGAAATTTGCTAAAATACATAGCAAACCTTAGAGCTTGTTATTTTAAGAGAGTTTCAACAAGGATATTTGTGATTATAGTATGGCATTTTAGACTTAAAGACATTGCAAAAATATTCACAGTTATTATTATTTTTTTTAAATTTCATGTTAGTTGAAAAAGGACATCTTATTCTATATATAATTCAGAGCCTAGTGGTGAGTTGCTGAAAGGGAAGCCAGGCATACCAAGAAATGTCTCCATCGTGCTAACAATTTTTAATGTGACAAATGCAGTTTATTATTCCTGCCATGACTAAATATTGAAGTGGATGATTCCAGTTTTCCAATGTTTCTTGTTCTGAAGAATATACATTAAACATTGTTCTGTTACCAGCACTTTACTAATCAGAATGTCAAAAAGTTTGGTGGGTCATTGGTTTGGTTTACATTTATGCCATGTATATACATAAACAATCAAACAGATTTGGATTAAAGGACTCAATAGTACTTCTTTATTAGAGAGCCATTTTGTACTTTGGGGCCAAGTGTATTTTTATATAATAAATCGAGAAAAAAAGATAAGCCACAGTTTTATAATAAAATATTCCTGCCAGGTATTAATAACTGTAGCTTTTGTCCCACTTGACAAGAGCTATTTTTGAATTTGTTATGAATTTCAGAATCTCTAACAACAGAATATACTGCCAACGTTTATAAGGGTACTAAAAAGACTGTCAGCCTTGATGCATGATGCATTCATTAGACAGTTATACTGAGTGAAGTGTCACCAGTAGTATAACTCTTATAGGAATGCATGCAGCTAAGGCCATTCATAAGAGAAAGTGGGTAGGAGAGAGAAAGGAAAAAAAATATACAGTAACAATTTAATTAAGGCATCCTTTAAAAAACACTATTCATCTTTATAAAACTAGAGGTTTCAGATTCTCCTGACATTTCTCCAAAAATTGTGAAGTCTTCTAAATTACATAGTTATATCAGAATGACATCACGGAGCTGGGACCAGCAGAATTTTCAATTTTGAATTCATCAGGTTCATTCTCTGAAGTTGAAACATCAATATGCATTAATGAAAACAGAACTTCTAAAAGTGAGAATGAGGAAAATTACTGAATCTAAACCAAGTGTATATGCTGCCATGATGATCATTTCATAGTGTTATTTTCAGTTATATTTTCAAATTGTCTAATAAGACCAGACTTCTACCCTCCATCAACATGCAGCCCACACAGAACTCCGGAAATCAACCAATGACACTAAAACCGGATTTGGTTAAATAAAATGATTTTGGGGTGTTCTTTTTATAACTTTATGTTTGCATTTTAATCAAAACATGTTGTTAGATAATAGTCAATTAATAAAGTTGTTGGATAGCCATGCAAAATATGTGTTGACTTCTCTCTAAGCGGTGTCTCTTAAAGCTAACAGCATAAACAAATTAAAATAATACTGTGGTTAAATAAGTGCCTCTTGCAATGGATAAGTAAAGATATTTAGTCTATTTAAGTTCAGTGACATGAGGAAAAAATACTTAAAATCAGGTGTTTTCATCAGTGAGTGTAAGATTGGGATATAATATTTTTAAAGTAAAGGAGATTAAAAATATTTTGTTAAATTTGCAGAAAACTAAAAGATAAATGCTTATTTTTTTTAAAGTAATTTACCGCTCCTTTTAAACTGTAATACATTGTTCCTTGCTGCACATGGGAAAATCAGGAAATATGATTTAGAAGAATTTTCAGGGAAAATAGTCTTTTTTTTGGTGTAATTTAACTTCAATATGGTATGTTTTATAAAGATGAATTTTTAAAAAATATGTTTTTGCAATAATATGTTTTGTTTTGCTTCTAATACAAACATAGAGGACTCAAGTCATTAAATACTTAAACAAATGGTTATGATCCCAGCATTTTTATAATTAATAGGGACATTAAAGCTAATTTTTTTTTAAAAATCTGGATTTTTTTCGATATTGTATGTTCTTCTTTTAATTTCTTAACTATATTTATAGAATATTGATAAAAAAATGATGTTTACTCATCAAAAGTGAAAGAAATATTATTACACTTTTAAGGAGATAAAATTTTGCCTATTAGTAACAAATGAAAACCAGAATTACTAAATGATTTTGTATTTTATAAACTTAATCTACAGATTCAATATTCTTATTGTAATTGTAATTGTAACATTTCTCCCAGTTTGTAAGCCCATGTACTTTTCATTATTTTCTTTTTCATTTCTGTACTTTTCATTTATTTTTAGATACTTAACTACCTGGATCTCTATATAGAAATTAGAACTTAGAAGTCTATATGGAAATTTATACCTCTATATAGAACCATTTTTAAAGCATAATATAGTTTGTCATATCTTAGGAATCTGTTTATAATAGATCAGTGGCTTACCTTATAGTTCATATTCAACTAAGTCATCAAACCACTGTAGATATTCATTTTATTCTCAGTTTTCACATATTCTTTATAAAGCTTTTTATTACAAAGAACCATGGTTCTTTGAAATAAGACAAATATTACAGTTATGTTGAGTACAGAAAGTAAAATTTTCCATCACTCTTTCTTTCTCAGGCTTTAGTCTTGTATTTATTTTCAAGATTTGTAAATGGATGTAGATATAGATATAAAAGAAACCAAGCTCACCATGTTGTTGGTAGATTTTTTTCTTTGAACAATATGTTTGTGACAACTTTTACATTCTATCTATTCTGCTGACTTTAACCAGTAAGTTGACTACCTACTTACTACTAGAATTAATTGACTAATACCTTAGGGTCTAGCTAAAAAAATAATCTTAGGATCCAGAGAACAATGATTTCTTAAAAAATTATTTTCTGAAAGTAGTCATTATACTTAAAAGCAAAAGGAATTTGATTGCTAATTTATGATGAGTATCTAAATAGTTTTACACTGTCTATTTTTTAGATATTCTCAATATTTAATTGTTTTTTAAAAAGTATAAACCATGAAATGTAGAAAAGGGTTCAATGGCTCATTATGAGAAAATAGAAAGTGAGTTAAAATTCTAAAAAGGAATAGATTAATAGTCTGGAACATATCCACAATTATCTGGAAACAGCTGGTGCCCTTTCACCATTGCTTCAAGTGAAGGCCCTGGTTTTATCCCTCTCTGCCGGAAATAACATCAGCCCAGAAGCCCTGAATCCCAGAAGCACAGAACGGCCAGAGTGCTAGGGAACATGAGCACAACAGTGCCTTCCTCAGCCTACACAAGTATGTGTTGCTAAGGCTATAGGATAACCTTTTAACTCCTTCATAGATACTTTTTTGAGTTATACATATCATTAAGCCACTACATCTTACCCTTGGTTAAATCATTTTTAAAACTATAATTAGTTTTCATACTGTCACTCAGTTTAAAATAGTTCAATATTCTGCCAAAAATGCTGTAATAGCCAAGCACTAATAACAGGTAGAAAGAAAAGGGAAAACCAATGAGAATGGCTTTTCTGATATGGAAGTGAGCAGTTAGAAAATAAAATCAATCAAATATTTACATATTTGAAACAAAATATTATTGCAATTAATTGCTAAGAATTTTTGAAAACATTTAATTTTTTTCTCCATTTGCAGCTCATTTTCAGTGTCTTAAATATTAAAACCCACTGGTCTATTTGTAAATCTTTTCCAGTTCTTATTTGGACAACTCCTCTACTGACAGACTTATAGGACATGTTTAAGCATCGAGATTTGATTTAAGGAATTCCAGTATATGAAATAAACATAAATAACATATATTAGGATGGAAGAAAGAGCAATTAGTTATGTACAGACAATCTCATTTAGCAGGAGAGGGAATTGTAACTCAGAGAATTTAAGTTAACGTGAGCTGGTAGCCTAAAACTCTTTAAGTTCCTTGCTTGTTATCTTTCATGAATAATCACATGATGGAAATCTAACTTAAAATTCAATGAACATCTTTGTTTTGTTGCTTCATTAACTAGAGTGTATAAGCAGTACTTTAAAAGGAATATGATTTAAAGCCTCAAATCAAAAACTGTTCCTCTTGTTTGTCCAGGAGCTGTCCTGCCTTTTACAGATTTAGGGGAAGGATAACCACCACTAAGGCATCTCAAGATATAATCAATGTTTCTTAGAGGAGCTGTTAAAATGTAGATGAGGCTTTTCTTCCTTTAGTACAAATTCTTGATAGTAAAGAACTTCTAGTGAATGAAAGATTCATACCATAACAAGAAGATTGCTTCTTGAGACGTTCATAATGTACTAGCCTTTTATTTTAACATTATGCCTTTTTGTTGGTAGCAGTGCTTTCGACTGCCAGATTGAAAACAATGATTTTTAATCAGTTTTCCATATATAACTTTTAATGAGTACATCACAGAAATCCATTGAGATTAAATGGGGATAAAGACTGTTGTTTTCTGGTACTTGATGGGAATAAAGTGCAGCATCCTCCCAGTCTCAAAATAAATGCAAAAGCGGAGCTATCTATTATCAGCAAGTTCTCATTTGTCTTTTGTTCTTTAGACCAGAGTTCTTATCACCACCTGAGTCAGATAGAACCAATATTACCAAGGAAGCAGGGGACAAAAGAGATCAAAGAGAGCAGACAAAAGGAAGCAAAGGAAAAAAAAAAGGTTTAAAACAAAACAAGGATTTTGTTTTACCTCCAACTCTTTTTAATCATTTGTAGTTATTTTTAAAGTCCTTTTTTTCTTAAAGCACTTCAGTACTATCACAATAATAAGCATAGGGGAAAAACAATGGAGGATTAAAAAAAAACAAAAACAAAACCCCCAAAACCCACAGCCTCTTTTCAACATCAAGCATCATGGTTCAGGCCTGAAAACATAAGTGTAGGAAGTCAGGGAGTCTCACATAAAGGTGTACAAATATTTCAAAACAGGAAGCGATTGGTGAAGTATATCAGAAGACAGTGTACTCCCCAGAGTGAGTCCTCAAAATTATAATGCAGCCAACATCAACAAGAGATTTCTTTGTGCTGTTTAACTGCACAAATCATCTCATTTCCTCACAATCAACTTACTTGCTGGTGAAGACAGGGAAGAGCCTTGTTGGTAATATTAACCATATTTTTATGTTTTCATTGGATCAGCAGACACATGGAAATAGGCATTACTAAAGTATAATGAGGATTGTCCTAATTTCTAAATGACATTTGTTTAGCATGTATTGTGATACTAGATTGATGATAATTGGGGGACTTTTTTTTTTCTTTTTCTTGTTAATGGCATAGTTTACTTTCTTTAAAAAAAAAGAAAAAAAGAAAAAAGATACCACAAAGATACTTAATAGATGGCAAAGAGGTAAGAATTCTCCCCAAAGAGATAGGACTATGTAAATAATCTACATCAATTAATAGAGATCTAATATTCAAAGCACTGCAATAAGAAAGAGGTAAAATGTTACTAAGTCAGTGTTTTCACCTCATTTGAGATAGTTTCAGGAGATAAGTCACACACTGTCTAAAAGTAATGAAGTCTGAAAGGTTGGCCACTGGGAATCCTTGTCACAAACACATATCTTCTCATGCTCTGACAGTATTAATAATTTCTTTCCGTAGACAAAAGACCTTCAAAACTCTAGACCATATGAGAAGGGAGTAGGAGAAACTTAAAAAGAAATTAAAACCTGCACTTAAGTTTGAAAGAGTAAGCAGAGAAATTCTTGTGTATTAAACTCCACTGATAGTGACTGACAATATAAAAATATCAATATAACTTAACTACATATGTAGGGAGATATGTGTGTGTATGAATGTATTTATGGTGTATTGTGTGTCTATGTGGTGTGTGTATTTATGGCTATAATTCTTATCATGAAAGTTGTGGGTCATTTAGTTCTTGGAAAATAATTTTTTTCCTGAAAAAGAAAAGTATTTTTTCCCCCAAAGTAAGGTGATATATATTTTTTCTAGTATGCAATACTGTCTTGTGTTTATGTGGTATTGATCTGTATGAGGAACTTTTGCTTTATATCCTTGATCTGTAACTGTGGTATATATATTGTACTTTATGTCACACATATATACTATACCCTATAAAAGAGATATAAGAAGAAAGAGACAAAGCAATTCAGTTTGATCTGTCAAATACTTTTATCTTTCAGAAAAAAAAGTACTTTAAAGCACTTTAAAGCAGACTTCTTATAATAAAGAGATTGCATAATATTCAGTTCCAATATGATTTTATTTAATATTCTCCAGACGATCAGATTTCATTACATCTTAACAAACAGTGTAGTTATTAGTTTTTGGAACAAATATGACTCTGCTGATGTGCAAACAAAAAGAAAAAGAGACACTAACCTTTTTGTTGCTCAAAAAGCTTCATACAAATAGTAATAAAAGGCAGTTACTTTTCCCCCCAAATAGTTAATTTTAGTGCAATAGGTTCTATTTTCTCAGCTGTCAGTACTATTATTGGTGTAAAGCCTAGGTGTATAGCTAGAATTTTCCAGTCCCCTTAAGTGGGGAATCAGTTTGTGTCTGAAGAAATGGTACATCTCAAGTCCCTTTCAACCTGTGGGTATTTGAGAGTTATTAACTTCAACTTCCTTTCTGCCTTTTGAAATCTGACACTGATTTGTCTCATTATCTCCCAGAGGCCTCTATGTGCAATTAGCCATTGGATTCACTGAGTAATTACTTCATTTTTCATGTAAAATGCACTTGATTTATTATATACTTGGAAGGCAATGGCAGAGATAGGTCAACAGCACTTAGAGGAGATTAAAGGAGATATTCTATTTAACTGTGGAAGCAATCAATTCCCATAGGATTGTTAGAGAAGAGTAAGAAGGGTGCCACTCCAGTTTAACAGTGGTTTTCTAGATGAATTTGCCACTGATTTGAAAATTAACTGAGTAATGGGAAGTCATTTTTTTAAATTCTACTTTACAAATATCCTAGTGTGAGTAGTAGAATGATGCACCAATTAGGACAAATATAAGAAAAAAATGTTTTTAAATCTAAATAAGAGTTTCACAGTTCCTATAAACTGTGTAAATCAGGCCAGTTTTACTGTTTAAATGGAAAAAGAAGACCATTGTTATACTCTTTCTGCCAATCCTTTTAGAAGCATTTTGCTAGCAATTGCTGTACTAATGTAATACTGTTCTAAATGGATTATTTTCTGTCTATGGATAGGTTACTCTGACTTAAACAAACAATACTTTACACAGTAATACAAAAGGTATGACCAGCTTAGAATGAAGAAAGATTGTTTCCTTTTGATTAGGTACTCACATTTTATGTGTAGTTTAGTAGTTGATACTGTACAGCTGAAAATTACCCTTCAGTTGCTTGGGAAAACACATTTTAGCAAGATGCCAGTACTTTTGTTTCTGTTTGTACAATTGCACTATCACTAGGAGCTTCCTCAGTAGAGTAGTTTCCTTCTGCAGGGCTGGCATCTGAAGAGAAGATAATTGAGTGACCTTGTCTGGCCGAGGAGGAATGCCAAGTCAGAAATGGAAGACTCCCCTGTGAAGGCAACTGCTGAGAGTATTCATTGCCCAAGACAACAAAGCAGGGGTGTGGATCTTTCAGAAATTATAAAGCCAGCTCCAAAAGGATCAGGCTTTGTCTTTCTCTGTCATTTCTGTTGTTATTTTTCTAATTCTAGGTAAATGAGAGATGGTGAAATTGCAGGAAGGATTAAAAAAAAAATAAGCTATTCCTTCAGGATCATCACTCTTTAACAATATATTGTTTATTGTGTGTATAATTTAGGTTTTTTTTTTTTTTCTGTAACAACATCTTTACCCCTTTTTACTTTAGAGACTATGGTATAATAACCCTCCAACAGAGTTACTGTAATTTGATTCCTTTTAGTATTTACTTAGGGACACATAGGAGTGATCTTGTACACTTGATCAATGTATGCATTCGATGATTTGTCACTAATATATGATCCATTCTTTATATTTTCTTTTTATCTTTGACTTCCTTACTCGTTTTGGGCCATTGTGTCAAAGTATTGTTAAGAATGTAAAAAGTCAAGCAGCTTTCTTTATGTAGTTTCAACCACATGGAACTTCATTAGCAGAAAGGGTATTACCAGTCTATGAAATAGAAAGTCCAGGAGAATGAACTTCCTTCTTCAGAGTATCAAAACTACATCCACAGAAGCACCTGAATATTCTTATCTGTTTTATATAAGTTAAAAGAGAGGGGCAGAGATGAATGCAGAAAAAGAGAAAACAATCATCTGTAGGTCAAAGTAGTAGGGAAAATTTATATCTAACATACAAAGTGATGAATCAAAAAGAGTTTTCTACCTTTTAATTAAGAAAAATGACATGACAACATTTGCTGGTTTGGAATTTGTCTTCTTTTTGTAACACCTTGAATAAAACAAAGTAGGAGCTGTATTTCACCCTGTTAAAATAATTTGGGAGTGATTACAACATGGAAAGATGGACAAAAGTATAAAACATATGTTTTCAGTAACCAGCTATTTTCCCCAGGAAGTGTCCTGTAAGACTGATAATGTTTTCTGAAAAGCTTTTGTATTGGATTAGTGCTAGTTAGTTTTAGTGTCCAAAAACAAAGCTGGCTAGGAATGAGGAAATCCCAAGAATATTCATATTCAAATCCCATCACCGCTGCAAGGCCTACCTGCTCATATTTAGCTCAACCAGGCATGGAATGGCTTTTTCTACCACTTTGGCAGTTGTGTGAATTCAGTGATATGCTCACAGTACTTTCATGCAATTTTGCTTGCACCAAAGATAATCATGTAAGTTTATTATCTAGAACTAATCCAAAAGACAGATTCTCTTGTTCACAGAGATTTTGTTAAAAACAAAAGTAATCCTAACATTTCTCATTTAGCTCACTTTGAGATACTTTTGCTGGGAATGTGGTAAATCTGTTTCAAACTTCCATTCATGTGAAATTTGACTTTACTATGTTTCAGATATTTGTTTCAGATATTAAGAGTAAAACCAGGTTATCAAAAGCATCTTGCATGTTCACAGTAAGTGCAGTAAGAATTTATCTCTTTCTAAGTATTCATGAAATAAAAGATAAATTATGCCAATTTAACAAATATTAGTAACCTAGAAGGAACTGTAAATCAGTATACTATGGGGGCAGGGAGGGATGGAGAGAGAGAGTGATTTAAAAGCATTGTGTAAGTTAAAAAATACATGGAATTTAAAACTGTCATAATTTTTAGGCATTTTAGCTCAGTAAAATTTCTGAACTTTGAGCTGTACAGATTTTCCTCTTTTGGAGAATCTTCATTCTGACAAAACGTTAATCAAAATATTTGTACAAGACACAGTACTCTTATTTCTATCTTTTATTAGCACCACATGATCACGGTCACTTTGCAAAGAATTTGTATCTCAAACCTCAGGTGTTCTTTCTTCGTGTTTGTTCAGTTCATAAATAAAATAAATAGCATCACTCCTTCTCTGAAGTGCTTGCAACAAGGAGGTCCCAGATAGTGGAAGCTTTCTCCCCTTCTAGGTAGAAATGGATAGGTGGCTTTACACTCACACCTATTATTTATTTTTACTGAGCACCAATTATGTCTTAGCCTGGTGCTCAGCCCCAAGAATATACAAGGAATAATATTGTCATAGCCTCTTCTACTGGGAGACTCAGACTGACACCCAATTAAATAGTGCAAATAAGTGCTTTGAAAGGGAAGGTCTGTGCAGTTGAGGTGCAAATAAATGGAAAGATTTAAACACTATTTAGGAGCTGACATCTAAGATTAAATTGTGTGGGTCGAAGGAGTTGGAAAAGTCAAAAATAACATACATGGTCTCACCCTTGCCAACAAGGTGAAAGCTGGGGAGTTTGAGAGAGAAGAGGATAAAGTCCCTTTTGGACATGCTTATTTTGAAGGGCCTTTGGAGAATGCAAATGGAGATGTATGAGATGCAGTTGAATGTATGTTGTGGGCAGAGGCCAAATTACAGCAGCTTGAAACGTAAATGAGTGGTAAAGAGTCCGAGACATTCAGTGCAGACAAATGTGTTTAAAGAAATTTGGCTTAAAGCAGCAAGACTGAGTAGGTGAGCTAAAGGAAAGATTTTTTATTTTTTTCTTTTTGCTTTGTTTTACAATGGAAAAGATTTGGACCTATGTAAATACTGATGGTGGTGTGCCAGAAAATAAGGAAACATTGAAGAGTGAATAAAAGAGTCATAATTGATAGTAGTTAGTTCCAGAGAGGGAGGAGAAAATTGGATGCAGAATCCATGGAGGGACTAGGATATCACAGGAGACTTGCTGACCTTAATTTTGAAAGCAGAAATGATAAGTGAAGAATTAGGGAAGATTGTTAAAGGGATGGCAGATCGGGGGAATTCCCTGCTGATGATGTCTGAGTCCAATAATTGACATGGCCTTTGTAGAGAGAGGGCGGGGACAAATAAGTGGAGATGAGAGGTGTAAGAAAGCAGGAAGATTTAAAATGCCACTGTACAGAAAGGGAATGAGAGAGAACCAGAAGTAGTGCCAAACAGTTCTAAAAAGCACACAACTGAAGTTAGAACCACAATTAGTAGTGACACTAACTTGTGAAATTCTGAGATTTTTCTCCTGAGGCATGAAAGTGTGCATGGTGGGTACACACACACACACATACATGCACACTCACTCACTCACTCAAGGTTTGTAATACAGATTTCCTCCAAAAGTTGCCAGCTATTTTAAAACAAACAAAAGACGGCAATTTTTTTCAAGATACTGGAGGTAGCTACATATTTTGGTTTAAGAATAATATTCTCTATTTTAAGAATGAGTATTCTCTACTTTTTGATTTTCCAACACATATCATTATAAGCTGCAACATATTGGCTTGTGTTTGCTTTGCTAGAAAGTGCATATAACCATTTTAGTCCTTTCGCATTTCTCAAGAAAGTCTGAGTTAACACTTGGAGGAATGTTAACATCTAAAAGTTCTCCTTCCTGTTCCTCTCCCTTTGGGCTGCCCTTTTAATAGCTCTACATATCCAGATTTGTCCAGGTCGTTGTGGGAGTCCAAATTATAATGTTATCATTAATTCCCTTTAGCTGAAAGGAAGAAAGTTCTTAACAGGTCTTGAAATTTGTCAGATTTACCTGTAACCTCTTTAGAAATTCTTGAGCAGAAAGGGTACTAATTACTTCTTCTGGAATTACTTAAGAATATTCAAGACACACAAGATTCACAGAACTAAAATGCCAGTCTTCCGTGGCAGAATAAAGATGGACACAAAAGAAACAGTAATAAAAAAATTTGATACTTCTGATAAAAATGGAACTCGTATTTTAGAGGAATTAATAGCCATTTTGTATTATTATAAAACTAGGAAGATTTATCATACATAATAAAATACCTTCAAAATATTTTATTACTTTCAATTTATTTTGATATGAATAGAATAATTCATATAATCAGATTGTGATAAAAGATTTTGAAAACTGATTTTGGCAAAAACAACATGAACTCAGCTCTTTCCACTCTTTATTTTTGTTGTTGTTGTTTTCTTTCCCTCACTTCTCCACCTGAGATCTGAGTGATCAAGCACATTAATCACTATTTAGCATCACTTCACAATGGGCTATACTGACCTTGATTATCAGCATGTCAATGGAGGTTTCATAATATAGACTGAAACTAAGATATATAAATTCAATTCAAAACTTTCTGATTGTTCTATTAGGTAAATTATTTTCTATTCAAGTATCTTTCAAAAGTTGAAATTTCTAAAAACCATAAGGAAGTTTTGTTTTTTTTTCCTATGATGTATGTTTTTTCCTTCTGTGCCAACAGAAAAAACAGTGTCCTGAGAGTGGTTCTATGGACGCGCTTACTTGATTCAATCATCTTCTAAGTGGTAATGGTAATAGTAATAATAATCATAATCACAAAAAAAGCATCCTTATTTAATCTCTTCTCACCCCTCACTTTGCCTCTTTCCTGATTCTAACCCCCATTACACTCCTATACAGCAGTCTGTATGTGCATGCTTCTACTGAGTTACTGTACATATAGTATTACTCTTATATACAAGTTAAGCTCAGATGAACTTTTGTTTGGGGAAGGAACTATGCTCTTAAAGCCACGTGTTATATCTTACTTGAACACATGAATTATTGTCATTATCTGTAACTACATCACCACTTAAGTTTATTTTTCTCCTCTCAACTCCCTTTCTTTACCTTTAGGCAAATTCTCAAGCTCTGTTTTTCTATTCCTCATCTGTGAAATAGTCCTAATAATAGTGCTTATAGTATAAGGTTGCTCTGAGGATTAAATGGATGTTCTTATATAATATACTGGCATATAGCAAGTGCTATGTAATTGTAAGTTATGACAATGGAGATGGCGGAGGAGGAGGAGGATGGGGCCTTTCACAGAAAGGCAATGATGCAGAGAATGAAAATGAGAGAATGAGTTAACTTTTCTTTTTGCGGTACGCGGGCCTCTCACTGCTGTGGCTTCTCTCATTGCGGAGCACACGCTCCGGAAGCGCAGGCTCAGAGGCCATGGCTCATGGGCCCAGCTGCTCCGTGGCATGTGGGATCTTCCCGGAGCACGAACCCGTGTCCCCTGCATCAGCAGGCGAACTCTCAACCACTGTGCCACCAGGGAAGCCCCATAGGTAATTTTTAAAGTATAGCCAAAGTATAGAAACACTGCCTTATGTAATAATTCTTAAAAGTTTGATATCAAATTTCTCTTTCAAAATCTAATGCCAAACTATAGAATCCATCCCAGAAAAAGTATATATGTGCACACACAAACAAAATAATGTATTAAAAATATGTGTGCACACACATCTATGCACGTTCTTTCACAGATGTCCTAAGATTAGAGACCTGGATTATAAATCCCTAAATGATGAATTTGTGAATTGTTTACTATGTCAGATTTTTATAAATCAAGCTCCACAAATGAACTCTTGGACCAGTTTTGCATTTTGAGGATTCAGTCACATTGTGGGTTAAACCATCTCCGTCTGTATTTGCAAATTTCTCACCATAACACACACAACTAGTGTCATCAGGCCTCAGCAATGTAGTGGGCTCTACAGTATTACACTCATGAAATCTGTATCAGTGCTCCTACTGAAAGGTAGTTTCTTTTAACAGTTTTTATAGAATTGAAATTCTGTGTTAGCCACCTATGACAGGATCTGTGATGTTCATAAAAGCAGTTTTATTATTCCATCTTCAAAGAGGTGACTATTTTTTGAGTGACTGACAGAGAGCAAGATTCTACATCATGTGGCAGAAACTACCGACCTCATCATGGCCCATTTCCTTTCAAATTGTGCAGGAAAATAAATGATGAAAAAATGTGAAGGAAATGTTTCAGAAACAATCTTTCATGTTTCTAACCACATTACACAACACGTGGAAAGGGTAATACTGTATTTTATCTCAGTTAGTGTAACTCATAGCCATGCTTTCAACAGAGGGAGAAAAAAAGCTTTAAATGCAGGTCTTGGTTTAATTTAGAACTGATTGCTCATTAATCTTTGGAATAGGTATGCAAGCTGTCTTCCAAATGAAGGGGAGGCTGTTGGCTGCTTCCCTTAAACCCTACTGTGCTGTTTTCAATTTGTTTTTTCGTATGATATTTAGTCTTTCATTCAGTATTTAATACTAAACATTAATGGGGAAAATATTGCTTAATGAGCTGTTGTGTTGGGCAGAATGCAGTCAAACACGCCTCCTTTGCAAGAGCCTGCAAGCTTGTGCCAGTATTTAGATAGTGTCATTAATCATGCAGCATTTCATTCTCCTCTGTCCTGGAAGACAAGGGGTTCCTGATGTCATGGAAACAGGCCCTTTTAAAACTGGGTATGGATTAAGACATAGGATACCTAAGAACAAGACATCATACAGTTCAATTATCATGAGGAAAATATCCCATTTATGGTTCTGTTGTGGAATTTATTAGCCCTAAAGAGTAAAGGTCCAGAGTTAAGAATACATACTGCAAATGCATAGGATTTGAGGGCTCTGCCATTGGAAGAGATTAGCTAAATAACCAAATACCTGGTAGATCAATTCTAAAGGCAATGAGTATTAAAATAAGCTTGGCTGGTCCCAGGGAGACTGTTTTGCATGAGAGGTTTCTATGTGGCTTTGGACCTACAAGGTGATCTGCAGGACTATTGCAGAGAAAGTACAGCAGTGCACAATACCTGGCAGTTTCTGATCTGGTATCATCTCCCACACAGTGTTATGAAAAAATTAAATGCATTTAGTTCATGTTAAGATGACTGATTTCTTCTATTAACAGGAAAGAAAACCTAAGGAATTTCAGGACAATCATAGATTCCAAATTAAATGGGAGAGAGAAAAAATCATTATATATGCATTTAATACAAATTCAGGGAAGTCCATTATCACTGACAGTTTATTACATAGTACTTATTGGTTTAAGAAGTTAGAGGAGAAAGTTGCTAAAAATAAATAATAGTGTTGAGGATAAGGAAAGGACATAAGGAAAGCTAGAGGGAGGCACAATGCTCTCTCTCATCATTGCTAATAGTCAGGAGACGACAAGACCTTGTTTTTTTGTCGTGAACCTATTTGGATTGTTGGTTTGTCAGCAAAGGACAATCTGAGTAATAGGAAATATGTGTCAGTCAAAAAAGTTTTATTTAGTGTAATCCCTTGTCAGTAAAATGTGAAAGTGTAGATTCTGTTTTAATAGGACTGCCACTGATCACTCAAAAAGAGATCAGAATCTGTAAATGCTAGTCATCCTGGTTTTGCACAGGATTTTCCAATGGCCTAAAGCTGCTTTGGTCTGCAAATTCAGGAGAATACTTAACAAAGCTTATATAATTGAGAAGGTTATTGTGTTGTGCAAATGTGGATTAAAAGGCTCTTTAGACATATCGGGATCGTAACCTCTTGTAGGGAAGGGAGCTGGCATGTTTCATCTGTTCCTTTCATAATGCCTAGCAAAGGACTCAAGATATGATACTCATGCATTAAGAGGATTCATAAACTAATCAAATCTTAGGGCCTAAAGGACCTTAGGGATTTTCTGGTCTAGCTCATGTTTTATTTTTCAGATATGGAAATTGAGACTCAGAAGCTCTAAGTGGTTTACTCATGGACATACTGCTAATTAGAAACAAGCCTGAGATTATAAAAAATGTGCCTCTGACTCCTTTTCTGTCGAAGGTCAGTTTGAACGCCACAAAACTTTTGCCCATTTTTCTATGGTCAGTTTTGTACATAACCCAATGAAGCCACCTTGATAAATATGGCCAAACATACTGATTGGTTATAATAATAAGCAATCTCTCAATTAGGAGATTACTAGACACCTGAGGTATTTTAGGGATTTACATATATTAAGTTACCTCATCCTTACAGAACCCAAAGAGGAATGCACTTTTGTCAACACCTTTTTTCAGAATAGGATACCAAAACCCTGATAGCAAAAATAGCCCAGGCTTTACAGAGCTCATTTGCAAAGTCAGCTTTCCCAAAGCACAAATATTACTGCCAAGTAGCTGGGTTCTCAGAGCTTCCTAGCCTCAAACACAAACTATACCCAGAAACAGACCATTTCCCATGAACCCTCAGAAAATATTATGTAATATCTGGGTCACCAGACAAGATTTTTTATTTAGAGTAGTTTACTTTGGGGATCTTGTTGCCCTTTGTGTCTTTGGGCCTCTGTTGGAACCACCGTGTTCCAATAAACCAATTTGCCGTGCCTTCAAGTCATGAGTTAGGGTTTTGAAGGAGTTTTTAAATTCCTTCTAAAAATTGATTGACCTCCCCTTGAATTCCCTGGTCCCTTCCTGTCCCCACCCACCAACAGCACTTCAGACCAAGGATTTTGGAGTAAGGCAAGTCAAAAATTTTATTGTTCTCCCCCCAAAATTGCATACATCCAAAGTAAATTCATATTCCCCTTAAACTTGTACAACTTACAAACCTCAGAGCAAATATCTGCTCTGAGATGACTGTCTTCTCACCCATAGATGGTAAATAGATTAACATAAATTTGAATCCCTTAAATTATACCCTTCTAATCCCCACTTAAAGCCCCAGTCTTGCCCATATTAAGGTATATTACCATAATATTTAAATAATATTTCATATTAGAGTAGATAATATTTTAGATGGATTAGATAATATTAGATTAGATTAATATTTAAATCTATTGTTTATCTGGGAGAGGAGGTTCCTAATTTATGATCAAGAATCAGCTATTGGGCTTCCCTGGTGGCACAGTGGTTAAGAATCCGCCTGCCAATGCAGGAGACATGGGTTCGAGCCCTGGTCCGGGAAGGTCCCACATGCCGCAGAGCAACTAAGCCCATGTGCCACAACTACTGAGCCTGCGCTCTAGAGCCTTTGAGCCACAGCTACTGAAGCCCATGCGCTTAGATACTGTGCTCCGCAGCAAGAGAAACCACCACAATGAGAAGGCTGCTCACCGCAATGAAGAGTAGACCCCGCTCGCTGCAACTAGAGAAAGCCTGTGCACAGCAACGAAAACCCAATTCAGCCAAAAATAAATAAAAAAATTAATTAAAAAAAAAAAAAAAAGAATCAGCTATTGTTTTTAAATTTCACTATTGAAACTCTTTAAAGTATTGCCCTATTGTGATTTGCTTAGATGATACTGGCAAACAGGATTGGATAGAACGTGCCAATTTATCTTGTTGGGAATAACGGATGCCATAAGGTGGAACATATTGATTGACTGATTCATTCATTCATTTATTTATACATGTATTAATTCATCTTTTTTTTTTTTTCGGTACACGGGCCTGTCACTGTTTTGGCCTCTCCCGTTGCGGAGCACAGGCTCCGGACGTGCAGGCTCAGCGGCCATGGCTCACGGGCCTTGATGCTCCGCGACATGTGGGATCTTCCCGGACCGGGGCATGAACCCGTGTCCCCTGCATGGGCAGGCGGACTCTCAACCACTGCACCACCAGGGAAGCCCTAATTCATCAATTTTTGTCATGCTTACTTTCAAATGACTTTATTGTACTGAAAAATTTTAAAGTTGTAAAATAATTAAGAGGAAAAAAAACCCAAGAATTATGTATTAGAAGTATGGAGTGCGTGACAGGAAGGGAAATGTAATATTAGCTACTAAAATTGAGCTTAAATATTAGCTCTTGGTTTCCTGGAGGCCAGTTTTAAAACAGAAGGGCAATGGATTGGGTAGCTGTCATCGTCTAATAAAGGGAGGCATAGCAGTTTATTAGGAAGCACATACTTTTCTTTAACATTGAATTCTAGGAGGAATTTCACATGAGCTTTTAAGAAGGGCTATGAAGAACACAGTGGATGTTGTTCTTGATGGTAATTTTTTTTTTTTTTTAAGTACAGAGAATTCTAACAATGCCTGTTTCATTGGGAAAGCTAAAAGCATAATTATTGTAAAAGCTCCTCAAAGCTATATTTAACCTCACAGTTTTACAGCCCAGATATGTAGCCCTGTGGTGATCTCACTAGATAAAAGGATCAAGCTTAGAGGAAATATAGTTTATATCATAATTGGGTTTCTTGCCCTGCAATGTTTAATAAATCAATTAGGTATCAAGTTGTCCAATATGTCCCCTGAGCAGTGTGAAGTACTTTGAGGTTATTTTCAAAATATGTTTTTAAAAATTATTTTTAATCTCAAATATATGGCATGTTAGTTGTAAAAAGTAAACTTAAAGCATATTGGAAATATGGTTAAATTACATTTTCTAAGTTCTATTCTGTATCATACAGTTTGCCAAGTATTAGAAAACATTTTCTGTAAAGACCTAGATGGCAAGTGTTTTAAGCTTTCCTGGCTATATTAGCTTCTGTGGCATCTACTCAAGCCAGCCATTGCAGAAGGAAAGCAGCCATAAACAATACAAGACAATGGACGTGGCTGGAACTGGTTTGCTGCCAGTAGCTTGCAAACCCTAGTGTAGAAAATAGTATTTAACTTAATTCTAAACCATGGGAAACTGACTACAGTTGCATTAAGAGTTTAAGGGATGAGAGATCCTTGAGTAAGGAGATAGTTGCTAAATGCTTTGATGAGGAGGAAAAATTCAAATATATCCCGAGTAGATAAAAGGCAAATACACACAAACACACACACACATACACACACAGTGTTGAGGATGGATAATTTTAGGAGGGTGGCAACTTGTCACCTTTAGGTGTGTAGCCAGATGGCTAAAGACAAGGTATTGGATAGTCTCTGAATAATAACTGAATCCATTAATCAAAATACTGAATTGCTCACAAAGTATATATGAAAAATTATAAGCCATGCTATAATATCTTACTATTCTACTTCATAAACATGTTTTTTTCCAGAACTTTTCTAATTTGCATATGTGTTAAAATATTTTTTTAAGTTTAATTAATAAATATTAAATAAATAAATAAATAAATATTAGGGTACAAATGTCAAGGCTTAGAATACCATTTTGCCTTTTTTAAATTTATAGAACTCTGGAGAATAACAAATAAAAAGAAGCACATCTTTTCTCTAGAATTATTGTAGATAGAATTAGCATTATTCAGTAGTTCTCTTAGTTTTGCTTGAAGGACTAATAACCATTAAACCATTTTGAACTATTGTACACATGTCTTTGTTTTAATATTTTTGCTGTGTCCCTTATATAGCATATGTTCTGTAGACTGTTTTTTTGTTTGTTTGTTTGTTTGTTTGTTTTTGTTTTAATCGTGAATGGGTATTGAATTTTGTCAAACGCTTTCTCGACATCTATTGAGATGACCAGATGGCTCTTCTTATTTTTATTTTTTTTGCGGTACGCGGGCCTCTCACTGTCGTGGCCTCTCCCGTTGCGGAGCACAGGCTCCGGATGCGCAGGCTCAGCGGCCATGGCTCACGGGCCCAGCCGCTCCGCGGCACGTGGGATCCTCCCGGACCGGGGCACGAACCCGTGTCCCCTGCATCGGCAGGCGGACGCTCAACCACTGCGCCACCAGGGAAGCCCCTGTAGACTGTTTTTAAAGTTCATGCATGTTTTATTTATTGACTTGCACTGAAGAAAATAAAATTACGTTGAATTGTTACACTATTTTCACACTGATGAGGGTTAACAAGAAAAATGTTACATGCGCCAATATTTTCGTTCAAAAATTAAGTGTTTCAAAGGATGTTCAGAAGAAATTCTGGAAAAAATATTTTATTTTCAACAAAGCCACAATCTGTGGATATGGAAGGAAAATGTTCCATTGTAAACTTAGAAATGTAGTAGTTATCTTCTTTTGTATGAAAACACACAAAAAAAGCAAAAAAAAGTGTAACTGATATTAAGCCTAAATCAATGATAATAAGGTATACTCTATAGTTTTAATTGATATGAATTAATTCCTATACACACAGAAAGGTCATTTTTCTTTATTTCCTGATTTTGTATTCTCAAAGAAAATTATTTTGTTTATAAATTTGAAAATCATTACAGAAAAAATTCTCAATTTGTTTTATTAAGAATTGAAGATTTGGCAACAAATTTACATTTGTGCAAAATTTGTATAGAATATTTCTATGTGATTCATAATTTTCTGTCAATTTTATGACTCATTTATGTTTTTTTGTTAAATAATACTTTCAAGTTTTCATTTTTTAATTATGAGAGATTTCCAATATAGAGAAAACATGAAATGCCTATGCACTCACTACCTGGGCTTAGCAGATATTAACATTTTACTTTATTTGTTTCTGGTGACTTAATTTTTTTTTTACCTTCCCCCGCTGTTAACCCTAAGTTCATCCTCTAATTCTGTGAGTCTGTTTCTGTTTTGTAACTACATTCATTTGTATCATTTCATTTTAGATTCCACATATAAGTGATATCATAAGATATTTCTCTTTCTCAGTCTGACTTACTTCACTGAGTATGACAGTCTCTAGGTCCATCCATGTAGCTGCAAATGGAATTATTTTATTCTCTTTTATGGCTGAGTAATATTCCATTGTATATATGTACCACATCTTCTTTATCATTCCTCTGTCGTTGGACATTTAGGTTGCTTCCATGTCTTGACTATTGTAAACAGTGCTGCAATGAACATTGGGGTGCATGAAACCATGTTTTTCTCTGGATATATGCCCAGGATTGGGATTATTGGGTCATATGGTAGTTCTATTTTTAGATTTGAAAGGGACCTCCTTACTGTTTTCCATAGTGACTGTATCAGTATACATTCCCACCAACAGTATAAGAGGGTTCCCTTCTCTCCACACCCTCTCCGGCATTTACAGTTTGTGGATTTTTTGATGATAGCCATTTTGACTGGTGTGAGGTGATATCATTGTAGTTTTGATTTGCATTTCTCTAATCATTAGTGATGATGAACAGCTTTTCATGTGCCTAAGCCATCTGTATGTCTTCCTTGGAAAAATGTCTATTTAGGTTTTCTGCCCCTTTTTTGATTGGGTTGTTGGTTTTTATGATATTAAGCCACATGACCTATTTGTAAATTTTAGAGACTAATCTCTTGCTGGTCACATTATTTGCAAATATTTTCTCCCAATCTATGGGTTGTCTTTTAGTTTTGTTTGTGGTTTCCTTTGCTATGCAAAAGCTTTTGAGTTTAATTAGGTCCCATGTGTTTATTTTTGTTTTTATTTCCATTATTCTGGGAGATGGATAGGAAAAGATATTACTACAATTTATGTCAGAGAGTGTTCTGTCTATGTTTTCCTCTAGGAGTTTTATAGTGTCTGGTCTCACATTTAGGTCATTAGTCCATTTTGAGCTTATTTTTGTGTCTAGTGTTAAAGAATGATCTATTACATGTAGCTGTCCAGTTTTCCCAACATCATTTGTTGCAGAGACTGTCTTCCCACCATTGTATAGTCTTGCCTCCTTTGTCGTAGATTAATTGACCATAGGTGCATGGGTTTATTTCTAGGATTTCTATCCTGTTCCATTTATCTATAGTTCTATTTTTGTACCAGTATCATACTATTTGATGACAATAGCTTCATAGTTTATTCTGAAGGCAGGGAGCCTGATTCTTCCAGCTCCATTTTTCTTAAGATTACTTTGGCTATTCAGGGTCTTTTGTGTCTCCAGACAAATTTTACGATTATTTTGATCTAGGTCTGTGAAAAATGTCATTGGTAATTTGATAGCAATTGCATTGAATCTGTAGATTGCCTTGGGTAGTATAGTCATTTTAACAATATTGATTCTTCCAATCCAAGAATATGGTATATCTTTCTATCTGTTTGTGTCTTCCTCTATTTCTTTCATCAGCATCTTATAGTTTGCGGAGTACAGGTCTTTTGTCTCCTTAGGTAGGTTTATTCCTAGGTACTTTATTCTTTTTGATGGAATGGTAAATGGGATTGCTTCTTAAAAAAAATAATAATTAATTAATTAATTTTTATTTTTGGTTGCATTTGGTCTTCTTTGTTGTATGCAGGCTTTCTCTAGTTGCAGCAAGCAGGGGCTACTGTTTGCTGTGGTGCGCAGGCTTCTTATTGGAGTGGCTTCTCTTGTTGCAGAGCAAGGGCTCTAGGCATGTGGGCTTCAGTAATTGTAGCACGTGGGCTCAGTAGTTGTGGCTCATGGGCTCTAGAGAACAGGCTCAATAGTTGTGGTGCATGGGCTTACTTGCTCTGTGGCATATGGGATCTTCCAGACCAGGACTTGAACCCATGTCTCCTGCATTGGCAGGTGGATTCTTAACCACCGTGCCACCAAGGAAGCCCCTGGGATTGTTTCTTGAATTTCTCTTTCTGCTTTATCATTGTTAGTGTATAGAATGTAACAGATTTCTGTGTATTAATTTTGTAGCCTGCAACTGTACCAAACTCATTGATGAGTTCTAATAGTTTTCTAGTAACATCTTTAGGATTTTCGATTTTCTATGTATAGTATCATGTCATCTGCAAACAGTGACAGTTTAACTTCTTATTTTCCAATTTTGATTCCCTTTACTTCTTTTACTTCCCTGATTGCCATAACTAGGACTTCCAAAACTATGTTGAATAAAAGTGGTGAGAGTGGGCATCCTTGTCTTGTTCCTGATCTTAGAGGAAATGTTTTCAGCTCTTCACTGAGTATGATGCAAGCTGTAAGTTTATTGTATATGGCCTTTATTATGTTGAGGTAGGTTCCCTTTAGGTCCACTTTCTGGACAGTTTTTATCATAAATGGATGTTGAATTTTTTCAAAAGTTTTTTCTGCATCTATTGAGATGATCATATTTTCATTCTTCAACTTTTTGATGTGGTGTATCACCCTAATTGATTTGCTGATATTGAAAAATCCTTGCATCTCTGGGATAAATCCCACTTTATCATGGTGTATGATCTTCTTAATGTATCATCGAATTTGAATTGCTAGTATTTTGTTGAGGATTTTTGCATCTATGTTCATCAGCGATATTGGACTGTAATTTTCTTTTTTACTGGTATCTTTGTCTGATTTTGGTATCAGGGTGATGGTGTCCCCATAGAATAAGTTTGGGAGTTTTCCTTCCTCTGCAATTGTTTGGAACAGTTTCAGAAGAATAGGTGATAGCTCTTCTCTAAATGCTTGATAGAATTCACCTGTGAAGCCATCTGTCCTGGGCTTTTGTCTGTTGGAAGATTTTTAATCACAGTTTCAATTCCAGTGCTTGTGATTGGTCTGTTCATATTTTCTAATTCTTCCTGGTTCAGCCTTAAGATACTGTACTTTTCTAAGAATTTGTCCACTTCTTCCAGGTTGTCCATTTTATTGGCCTACAGTTGCATATAGCAGTCTCTTATGTATTTCTGTGGTGTCAGTTGTATCTTCTCCTCTTTCATTTCTAATTTTATTGATTTGAGTCTTCTCCCTTTTTTTCTTGATGAGTCTGGCTAAAGGTTTATCAATTTTGTTTATCTTTTTAAAAGAACCAGCTTTTAGTTTCATTGATCTTTGTTTTTGTCTTCTTTGTCTCTATTTCATTTATTTCTGCTCTGATCTTTATGATTTCTTTCCTTCTACTAACTTTTGGTTTTGTTTATTCTTCTTTCTCCAGTTGCTTTAGGTGTAAGTTTAAGTTGTTTATTTGAGATTTTTCTTGTTTCCTGAGGTAAGATTTTATTGCTATGAACTTTCCTCTTGGAACTGTTTTTGCTGTATCCCATAGGTTTTGGATCGTTGTGCTTTCATTTTCATTTGCCTCTAGGTATTTTTTGATTTCCTCAGTGATCCATTGGTTGTTTAGTAGCATATTGTTTAGCCTCCTCTTGTTTGTGTATTTTATAGTTTTGTCTTGTAGTTTATTTCTAATTTCATAGAGTTGTGGTTGGAAAAGATGCTTGATATGATTTCAATTTTCTTAAATTTACCAAGGCTCGCTTTGTGGCCCAGGATGTGGTCAATCCTGGAGAATGTTCCCTGTGCACTTGAGAAGAATGTGTATTTTTCTGCTTTTGGAAGGAGTGCTCCATAAATATCAATTAAGTCTATCTGGTCTAATGTGTCATTTAAGTCCTGTGTTTCCTTATTGATTTTCTGTCTGGATAATCTGCCCACTGACAAAAGTGGGGTGTTAAAATCCACCATTACTGTGTTACAGTTGATTTCTCCCTTTATGGATGTTAGTATTTACCTTATATATTCAAGTGCTCCTCTGTTGGGTGCCTATATGTTTACAATTGTTACATCTTCTTCTTGGATCGATCCCTTGATTGTTATGTAGTGTCCTTCTTTGTCTCATAACAGTCTTTATTTTTAAGTCTATGTTGTCTGATATGAGTATTACTACTCCAGCTTTCTTTTGATTTCCATTTGCATGGAATAACTTCTTCCAACCCCTCACTTTCTATCTGTATGTGTCCCTAGGTCTGAAGTGGGTTTGTTGTAGACAGCATATATATGGGTCTTATTTACATAACCATTCAGCTAGTCCATGTCTTTTGGTTGGCACATTTAATCCATTTACATTTAAGGTAATTATCGATATGTGTATTTCTATTGTCATTTTCTTAATTGTTTTGGCTTAGTTTTTGTAGGTCTTTTTCTTTCCTTCCTCTTTTGTTCTCTTCTCTTGTGGTTTGATGACCATCTTTAGTATTGTGTTTGGGTTGCTTTTGTGCATGTGTGTGTGTGTGTTTCTATTGTAGTTTTTGCATTTGCTGTTCCCATGAGGTTTTGATATAACCGTCTATATATGTACAAGGTTGTTTTAAGTTGCTAGTCTCTTTCCCGCCTAGAGGAGTTCCTTAACATTTGTTGCAAACTGGTCTGACAGTGCTGAATTCTCTTAGTTTTTGCTCATCTGTAAAGCTTTTGATTTCTCCATCAAATCTGAATGAAAGCCTTGTGGGGTAGAGTATTCTTAGTGGTAGGTTCTTCCTTTTCATCACTTTAAATATATTGTGCCACTCCCTTCTGGCTTGCAGAGTTTCTACTGAGAAATCAGCTGTTAACCTTATGGGAGTTCCCTTGTATGTTATTTGTCATTTTTCCCTTATTGCTTTTAATAATTTTTCTTTGTCTTTAATTTTTGTCAGTTTGATTACTATGTGTCTTGGCATGTTTTCCTCTGGTTTATCCTGCACTCTCTGTGCTTCCTGGACTTGGGTGGCTATCTCCTTTCCCATGTTAGGGACATTTTTGACCATAATCTCTTCAAAAATTTTCTCAGGTCCTTTCTCTCTGTCTTCTCCTTCTGGGACCCCTATAATGTGAATGTTGGTGCAATACTGTTGGCCCAGAGGTCTCTTAGGCTGTTTTCATTTATTTTCATTCTTTTTTCTTTATTCTGTTTCATAGCAGTGAATTCCACCATTCTGTCTTCCAGGTCACTTATCCGTTTTTCTGCCTCAGTTATTCTGTTATTGATTCCTTCTAGTGTATTTTTCATTTCAGTTATTGTATTGTTTGTTTGTCCTTTAATTCTTCTAGGTCTTTGTTAAATATTTCTTGCATCTTCTTGATCTTTTCCTCCATTCTTTTTCCAAGATCCTGGATCATCTGCCCTATCATTGTTCTGAATTATTTTTCTGGAAGGTTGCCTATCTCCACTTCATTTAGTGGTTTTTCTGGGGTTTTATCTTGTTCCTTCATCTGGGATATAATCCTCTGTCTTTTCATTTTTTCTGTCTTTCTGTGATTGTGGTTTTTATTCTGCAGGGTGCAGGATGGTAGTTTTTGCTTCTGCTCTCTGCCCTCTGGTGGATGAGGCTGTCTAAGGGGATGAAGCAGTGCAAACTTCCTGATGTGAGGGACTGGTGGTGTATAGAGCTGGCTGTTGCTCTGGTAGACAGAGCTCAGTAAAACTTTAGTCCACTTGTCTGCTGATGGGTGGGGCTGGGTTCCCTCCCTGTTGGTTGTTTGGTCTGAGGTGACCCAGCACTGGAGCCTACAGGGTCTTTGATGAGGCTAATGGCAGACTCTGGGAGGGCTCACGCCAATTAGCACTTCCTAGAACTTCTGTTGCCAGGGTCCTTGTCCCTGTGGTGAGCCACAGCGACCCCCTGCTTCTGCAGGAGACCCTCCAACACCAGCACGTAGGTCTGTTTCAGGCTCCTATTTGGTCACTACTCTGTCCCCCAGGTCCTGGTGCACACAAGACTTTGTGTGTGCCCTCCACGAGTGGAGTCTCTCTTTCCCCCAGTTCTGTCAAAGTCCTGCAGCCAAATCCTGCTGGCCTTCAAAGTCCAATTCTCTGGGGATTCCTCCTCCCATTGCCAGACTCCCAGGTTGGGAAACTTGATGTGGAGCTCAGAACCTTCATTCCAGTGGGTGGACTTCTGTGGTATAATTGTTCTCCAGTTTGTGAGTCACCCACCCAGTAGTTATGGGATTTGATTTTATCATGATTGCACCCCTCCTACCATCTCATTGTAGCTTCTCCTTTGTCTTTGGATGTAGGGTATCTTTTTTGGTGAGTTCCAGTGTCTTCCTGTCAATGATTGTTCAGCAGTTAGTTGTGATTCTGGTGCTCTTGCAAGAAGGAGTGAGTGCACATCCTTCTACTCTGCCATCTCAAACTAATATCCTGGATGCTTAATTTTTAATGAAAGAAATAAAACGTTATAGATATAACATTCTTTCTCATTCCTCCTGCCCAGCCATATTATTTCCATATATGTGTGGTTTTACAATTTTTCTACATAGGTATGAATTCCTCCCAATATATATGATAATTATTTTCTTATTTTAAAACTTACCTAGATAATATCGTGTATTTATTCTTTTGCAATTTTTATTTAAAAATCAGACTATCCCAAGAATATTTTAATGATAAAGAATATGATTAGCTGATTACGTTTATAGTTACTAAACTTATTAGTGACTCTGTCTAATTGGTTAAATAATAACAAACTCAAATTTGTTCAAACATAAATCATATTTTGATTTCTTATTCAAACATAATGTACTGTGTTTGCGTGAGTAAAGAAGTTAGTAAGAGTACCTTGGTAACACACAAATACATTATTTATACAAAACTGGACATAAGGCAGTATCTTAAGGGAAAGTTCCCACAAATTCTTTCTGAATCTTCTGTCCTTTATTCAGTAACTTTGTTATTCATTTTAGAGTGGGGATACTAAACCACTAAGGATGAGATCGGTAGCTGTCTCACAGCACTTGCAGAATTCCAGGTATAATCAGGGAGCTAATATTGTTTTTTTTTTTTTTTTTTTTTTTTTTTGGTAGGCGGCCCTTTCACTGTTGTGGTCTCTCCCGCTACGGGAAACAGGTTCCGAGCGCGTAGGCTCAGCGGCCATGGCTCACGGGCCCAGCCACTCCACGGCATGTGGGATCTTCCCGGACCGGGGCACGAACCCGTGTCCCCTGCATCGGCAGGCGGACTCGCAACCACTGCGCCACCAGGGAAGCCCCTAATATTGTTTTTATGATGATGAAAACACTGTACTATAAACCAGAATGGAAATAAGTAGATATTTAGGTCCTTAATTTAAACTGAGACAAATGTCTCTGTGTGAAATGGACTATTACAGGTTTATCTGCAATTCATTTCACAAATACACTACAGTAGCCCAGTGGACCAGATAATCACATATAGTTGAAAGTGTGAATGATGCAGTGTAGCCATTCATTGGTTTTACATTATGTAGCAGGCAGAAAATTGGTAAGAATTCAAAATGCCTGTAAATAGCAACCTCTTCTGAATAGAGGTTTCCAGAATGCTTACTAAATAAGACAATGGAAGCTTATGAAATCAACTGTTTTTCTCATGTCAGCCACAAAACTCTCCTGAAGAATAAATTCTTTCTGTATTGGAGTTCTGAATTCTGTATAAAATACTTTAAAAAATGTTAACGTAAAGTGTTGCCTGAGGCATCTCCTACCTACACTCAGTAACGCATTTTGCACGTCTCTCTTCTTTCTGTATCTACTTCTTTTCCCATTCATTAATTTTTAAACTCAAATGATTTGTTCTTTAGGCACACTGCCATTCTCTGTCTACATATGAGGACGTGCCCCCACATCATGTCTCCATCCCACTACTAAGTGAATTTTATATATTCAAACTAGGTTTAGGTCTTTGAACAAGGTGAATGTCCCAATAAGTGTGGCTAATTCAAGTCCAAAAAACAGATTTTATTGAATCACATTAGGGACTTGGGGTATGCCAGACAGCAATGTCTTAGCAAAATCAATTTGAGAACTTTGATTAAGTATACGGTACTTTGTATGCCTAATCAAACTTTATTTGACTCAAACCTATTTAAGCAGGTTTGCAAATATAGAGTCCATATTTTTAAAGAGATAAATCTCCCTTCTGTCTGAATCCACCTAGTGATTACCAGCTGCTTATTTTACTCCCTAATATGTGGATGTGGGCTTGGGGTCTCAGCATGGAATTTACCCAAGAGTTGTTGATTCAGCTAAATCAAAAATGCCATGTCAAACCTCCTTCTGCAATTAATGCTAGTCACTGCCAGGAAATAGCTTTTTGAAACAGAGTTCTTAAATTTAATCTCCACTTGATTGAATTAAACACACATATCTGAAAAAAGAGTAAGAGAAAAAAAAAGTTAACTCATTGCCAAACTCTTAAAGAAAAGAATGGCTGGACCTTTTGAGGGAAAAATACCTCAACTTCACTTTATTTCAAGGGCATAGTCGGGCATTTTATTTTTTAAGTTAAGAAAGGTTACACATTTGTATTCTGTCAGCCATTCTATTGTTTTCATTAAAGACTGAAAAATGAAAGACCGTGAGAATATTCAGTTGCACCTGATAAGATATTTTCTTTAAAGATGACCCCAACCTGTGGAAGATGATTTATGAAATCATGGTTTTCATTATTGGACTTGGTGCTGACTGTGTTGTTTTTGATTGATGGGCCTGTAGTTTTCCTCTTCCTTTGTCTTCAGTAGAGTGCAAGGGTAGAAGAACATTGCTAGTGGATAGAAGAAATTATGTAAAAGGTGTAATATTTAGGGACAGGTGGTTTGAAAGAAATGTAAAGGAAAGGATTCAAATACTTTAGACATAATAAAACATGGGGTTTTAAAAAAATAGATTTACATTTTTAAAGAAGCTTACATAAACTATGGCAGAAGATTTGTAAAAGTTTTCATTTGCTGTTGATGAAAATAATGGTAAAATGCAAGAAAGGGGCATGTTATTCACCCTTGTATATAAAATATTCTAGGTGACTCAGAAGGACATCTGTTGTTTTATAGGTGAATAGACAATAGATTTGCCTATTTTTATAGTATATATAAGAATATGTCTCTTGTAAGACTTAATAGATCTACAGTTTAAATTTCAGGGAATTTCTCACCAAATAAACAATATCCAATATGAAAGAATATTTTTTTCTTATTTTTTGTAAATCTGAAGTTTCTGTGATTGTGTGTGTGTGTATGTGTGTGTGCGTGTGTGTGTGTGTGTACTCTCTCAAACTTCTCAAAAAAATACAGGCAATCCTATGAACTAATGGGGACAGAGAAGCCTTGGTACACAGCATCTGTGGATGTGGTGGAGTTCCAGCCAGGACTACAGAGAGTGTGAACATCTTCATTCAGTTCCTTTGAAATCCTTCCTAGTTATTTTCAGAGCCTATTCTCATTTAATATTTGTTCATTCCAATTTCTCAGTCAAAGGGAACTTTAAATAAAGTTGGTTAAATATCATATGTATTTTAGAAAGTACATCTTTGTATATAATTGATACAATCCATTTACTAATAATTAATAGTTATTTTCTATTAAGCATTCTTATTGTATGCATATAATTCTTAACGTATCACTATATACGTTTGTTGAAAAAATTAATTTTTAATATGTTTCTCTAAAAGTTCATTAGAAGAGTAGGGAGGCATGAATCCAGACACAAGTATTACAAAAGTTGTGGGACCCTCTTTAAAAAAAGAATATAAAATCAGGAATATAGACATTACTTAAGGAAGTAAATGTTAACTAGGAAAATACCTGTACAAGTGAGAATCCCTAAAAGTTAAGCTTCATTAACTTCACGGTAAACCTGTCTCTGCATTTCCTTCAAAATGGAGTGGATTTTAAAAAATATTGAACATAGGCAAGGGCTTCCCTGGTGGTGCAGTGGTTGAGAATCTGCCTGCCAATGCAGGGGACACGGGTTTGAGCCCTGGTCTGGAAAGATCCCACATACCGTGGAGCAACTGGGCCCGTGAGCCACAACTGCTGAGACTGCACAACTGGAGCCTGTGCTCCGCAGCGAGGGGGGCCGTGATGGTGAGGGGCCTGCACGCTGCGATGAGGGGTGGCTCCTGCTTGCTGCAGCTAGGAAAGGCCCTTGCGCAGAAACAAGGACCCAACACAGCCAAAGATGGAAATAAATAAATAAATAGATTAAAAAAAAAAAAAACCACATAGGCAAAACACATCAGTGGTAATGACTTCGCCAATCTATACCACCACCATCACCACCACCATTTACTGAGCACTAACAACATGGCAGGCATTCATTCAATGAGGCATCTGTGATCTTGTCTGCATTTTAGAGTTGAGGCAATTAATACTCAAACAGCTTAAATAACATGCCCCAGGGCATACAGCTAGTAAATGGAGGAATAAAAATTCCAATTCAAGTTTACAGGGACTTATGAAAATAAATAGATGCTCTACTATATTTACATATACAGTGAAAAACAACTACAATGCAAAATTAATGTAAACATTTTCATATTTATTCAGAGCAGTACTCAAATTTATAGTGATTGTGTGTTCCATAAATACTTCAGGAATTTTAATGCTACAAATTTAATATCAGAATCTTTCAGGATATTAATTCTGTGGAGCACTGGAATGTTCAAAGCTCATCACAATTTCAGGCCTCATTGACACCATTTATCCTGCATGTTATGGAAAGTGTAGTTTTATTTAATAAGCAAAGGAAGCATTGCCACAACAAATTTCTTGGTTTTCAAAATTTGCCTAGTTGTTTACAGCTAACAAAAAATTAACACTATTTCAATGAGAAATTTTAGGGGTCATCTAAAAGGTCTAGTTTTGCAAACACTTTATCCTCTTAAAAATTCAAACATACCTACTCTATAAGTAGAGGATGTGGTACAAAGATGTTAAAAATATGTTTTTTCCTATCAAAATACAAAATGCAAGACTTGGCTGCTTTAGAAATAGAAAACATAAACAAAAAATATTAAATCCCTGAGCAGCAGGTAATGCATTTATTTTTAAAATGAAACACATTAAAATGCAGAACACTCAATAGTTTGATTAAACAAAAATGCTTTTATTGAATATATAGAAATAATGATGTTTATTAATATCTCATAATTCAATGTAGCTGCTGTGTCCTGGCTCTACCACTTGTAAACCTTATAGATACCTTGAGACAGAACTTTTCAAAATTTTCTTCCGAAATTTGCTCAGGGGGGTAAAGAATGAATATCAAAAAATATGGTAGTCCTGCAAGTTCAGACCAAATATATCAGTCTTTATGTGGAAATACATTTGAAATTTCTTTACCTTATAAGTACCTATAAAAGTTGAATTCTGCCCCATAATATATTCATGTTTGTTTTCATAGAAATATGTTTTAAGTGTCTGGTTAAGTTGCATATTTCTTTCCAAATCTTTATGTAAAATGTAAATTCCAGGAAGATGTCACTGGGCTCTGTGTGAATAGTCAAAGCAAAAATTGCACTGGCCAAAATTAAGCAGGCAAAGGAGACTTTCTTCAAGACTATTGCAGCAGAGGAGAGAGACTGAACCACCAAAATCGAGAAGGTGAGAGGATTTTTGTTTTTGCGGTACGCAGGCCTCTCACTGTTGTGGCCTCTCCCGTTGCGGAGCACAGGCTCCGGACGCGCAGACTCAGTGGCCATGGCTTACGGGCCCAGCCGCTCCGCGGCATGTGGGATCTTCCTGGACCGGGGCACGAACCCGTGTCCCCTGCATTGGCAGGCGGACTCTCAACCACTGGGCCACCAGGGAAGCCCAGGTGAGAGGATTTTTAACCACTGAGATGAACTAATGGAAAAGTACTGGAGGACTGCAGGGAGCAGTTGATCAGTGGGATGTGTCAAGCTCACTTAGTTATTCCTGAGTTTACAATGGTTTTTTTCTTTTCTTTTGCGGTACGCGGTCCTCTCACTGCTGTGGCCTCTCCCGTTGCGGCGCACAGGCTCCGGACGCGCAGGCTCAGCGGCCATGGCTCACAGGCCCAGCCACTTCGCGGCATGTGGGATTTTCCCAGACCGGGGCACGAACCCGTGTCCCCTGCATCGGCAGGCAGACTCTCAACCACTGAGCCACCAGGGAAGCCCTACAACGTTTTTTCTTTGATTAGGCCATCTATGTTTGCTATTTGGCACCCATCAAAGAAGTTAGGCTCAAGGTGCTAGCTCCTTCAGTGATTACATTTCAAAGAGATGGCTCCCAGGTCCTTGAGAAAGGTATTTCCTAGGTTGTAAAACTGGCAAGAGACTGGGAGATTTACAAGCATTTCATAGAGGCAAAGAAAAAAAAAAATTCAAGTTTTCTAAAATAAATACCCTAAGGGAGTTCAGAGGTCTAGAGTAAGGAGGACATCTGCCTAAAATTTAGTCACACTGAGGAGAGCTTGGAGCTCAGTCACAGTATATATAAAACAGCTTGAGAATCTACTAGTTTCTTTTTGTTCACTACAACATACCTCTACTATTTTACAACTGATATTATACAACAGTCTTTTCCAACAGGTACATTTGTAGGTATTTTTTATGTGTCCTGCAAAATTCAAATCCATTCTGTACGTTATCTAGTTCAGTCCTCACAACCTCCTGAGAAGTCTTTCTCAATTTTATAATTTACCTATGAGAGAAGAGAAGTTTACAAGGTTAATAAGTAAAGGGGCTGGGATTTGAACCAAGGTCTGTCTGACTCCAAATAGCAGTTATCTGTATTACCTCTCCAAAAGTTTCTCAAAAAAAGTAGCTTCCAGGGCTTCCCTGGTGGCGCAGTGGTTGATGAGTCCGCCTGCCGATGCAGGGGACATGGGTTTGTTCCCCGGTCCGGGAAGATCCCACGTGCCGCGGAGCGGCTGGGCCCGTGAACCTTGGCCGCTGAGCCTGCACGTCCGGAGCCTGTGCGCCGCAACGGGAAAGGCCACACAGTGAGAGGCCCGTGTACCGCAAAAAAAAAAAAAAACGGCTGGGCCCGTGAACCTTGGCCGCTGAGCCTGCACGTCCGGAGCCTGTGCGCCGCAACGGGAAAGGCCACCCAGTGAGAGGCCCGTGTACCGCAAAAAAAAAAAAAAAAGTAGCTTCCAGGTTTCTTCATTGCAAACATAAACATATTTTCAAAAACTAGATTGGTTATCACTGTATGTATTATTCATTCTTGTCATACTGTGTAAGTGGGAATGAATAAGATGATAATCCATTAGGCTAACATGATGGAAGGTACTGAATAATGGTGTTTTAGGGTGGGCGTTTTGTGAATATCACTGGATGCCAAGATTCCCTGCCTACAATGAAGGTCACAGTTCTTGTGAAATGTTGATTAATTGACTATGAAGTTCTTGATGTAATTTGTACTTATTTGACATCTGTGTTTCAAAGTACATGTTCACTCTTTCATAATATGATTACCTGTGAACAACACAAAAGTTAAGAATTCAATGTCTGTTATCTGACTAGCACACTTTTCAATAAAATGTTTTGTTAGAGAAAGATACATGGAAAAGAGAGAAAGCAAACGTGCTTTTGAGAGGAGCGTGAATCAGTATTTAGGACATGGTGGCAACCAGGCCCAGAGCCCACAGGTGATGGACAGAGCAATATATTTCTACTCTGAGAGACTAGAATGTTGTTGGATAAGCTGCTTGGTTTCCTGAAAATGAGAGGTGAGATGTGGTTTTCTCTAACGATCCTTTATTGCTCCATGATTTAAAAGCCCTCTTTTTGAGAATAATGGCCTTAGTTTTCCAAAAGGAGGGTAAAGAAGCTACTTCTAGATATGCCTACACTCAGATGACAATAGATTCTCACTCTGCACCAAAGGTTCATGACTCTGTTTTTAAATTACCTGAGGAACTTTTAAAATTTAGCCACCTAGGTAACTCTCTAGAAATTCTTATTCAGTTGGGCTGGGTGGGGTTTGGGCTTCAATAATCTTTGGAATTTTCCCAGATGATGCTAAACTTTAGGCAGAGTTGAGAGCCACAGCTCTGTGTCCATAGTTTGTGGTAAAACAAATAAACCAAACATTAACCCATCTATATCAGGTCAGGGATACAAGGCCATAGCTAGCAATTTGTCATTTTTATGTGAAAACTCATAGTCTTGTAGATGTTCCAGGTATTGTAAAAAGCAAGCCATCTCATCAAGTATCATGTTCTTTCATGGAAACAGAGAATAGCTGTTGTAATATTTACTCCTTCTGGAAAACAGTATGGTATAATGGAAAGAGCATTTTACTAAGCATCTAAAGATAAAGATTCTAGTCCCAAATCTACCACAAATTAGCCTGGAGGACTTGTATCAGCCAGTTAACACACTGAGCCTCAGTGTCTTCCCCTAAATAAGACCTTCCTTTTTTGATCTTTTACTAGGTATTTTATACATCTAGTCTTTATCTTCCAGAAATTCAAGTTAGGTATTATTAATTCCATCTTATAGATGACTAAAAATAATCTTGGCAATTCACACCTTCAGTAAGGAGTAGAGACAAGAATTCCATCCAACTCCATTTGGCGTCAATGCTGAATAGGTTAAAGTTCATTTGTGAACAAAGCTCCTTTAACTTATTTAAACAGAAAGGTGGGTTGCACATCCAATGAATGAACTGGAGGGACAGGCTCTATGTTCAGCTTCTAGTAATGGTCCCCAACCCCAGGTCTCTGGCCTTGTCCTTGATCGATGGAGAAAGCTCCTGCTGCCTCTGTAAAGAGCCACTGAGTCACCGAGCTGCTAACAGAAAGACAGGCTGTTAGAATCCACAACCGCAAAATTGCTTCATGGCACCTTGCTTGTCCTTCACTTAACTTGGTTCTGAATGTAAATGTAACTACATCTGATTGGTGAAAACCTAAATTTAACTCAGACTGTATTGCAAAGGCATCTGGAAAATGGAGTTTACCTTTCCAGCTTCCATCGCATAGAAAGGTACCAAGAAGGAGGCAGAATAGATGTGGAACAATCAATGTATAACATTCACCACAAATTCATGTGCTATTTTTACTGTTTGTGGCTGTATTATGTGCTTGTTCTGATAATGAAATCAGCTAATGTGTGAGGAGTTCCTAAAATATCAAGTTTTTTTTTTAAATGCAAATTATTATTATTAAACGGTCCAAATAACAGGTAATACTCATTTAGAGCAACATTTATTTAGAAGGTACCATGTCCCAGCACTATTTTAAATGCTTTATATCAAATAATTGATTTGACCTTTGTAGTAACCTTATAGACAAACTGAGGCATAGAGGTTAGGCAGCTTAGGGGAAGCCACATAGATAACATGAAGTAGAGCCATATTTGAACCCATTAGTCTGCATGCTTACCACTGGGTAATCCTTTGTCTCCGTGGCAGACACAGATAGATGCAGCTATGCTTTCATTGAAGTCTTAGATGCTTTACAACTTGATTAATGCTAGAACATGACACATAAAAAAAATTAAACAATAAACAACACCCACCAACACAGGTTTCCTGACAAAGGAGATAAATAGGGTAAACCAAAAACAGTAGAGAGGTTGCAGAAGAAAGAAAGAAAACCCAGCCCTCCATCTTGTAAAGTTCAAAATAAATTTGTGCAATTTGTCCACCCATGGTACCCATTCTGAATTTTTGCTGTATAAAAATGAAGAAAAAATGTGTTTCAACTTAAATACATTTTGCCTTAAGGAGCTTCAGACAGTTTGAACTTGAAATGCAGCCCGTGAATGAATATTTAATTTCACTTTCCTTATAAGTAAAGTTGAATCACTTTTGCAAGTCTGAGGGTGACAGTTTCAAATTTCAGCTCAGGCAGGCAATCAACAGAGAATAATATTACAGCAGGGGAAAAAGTTGGTGATTCAGTAATGACATTTTAATGTTACAGAACAGAGTATTGGTATAGATATTTGCAGTCCCTTGTGATAGCTTTCTGTTGACTTAACAATCAATACTATCATAACAATAAAAATATGCAAGTCTAGCTATAGGCAATGCCTAAGAATGAGAACTTGTCCATCATTTGTTACAACCTTCCAGGTTTTCCTACACAGCAAATAATTTTCCATGCATTTAATCTGGTTTTATAAAGCAAGGCAAAGACATTTAAAGATATTGAAAAAGTATTTCTTCCTTTTGGCTATTATCTACAAATGAAAAGGTGGTTTTATGGAACACTTTTTAAAGTTAGCTTCTGAAGTTAATTTGCATTTTTATTTTAAATTCAAATAGCTTCAAATGAAATAGGTAGTATCTTATCATCATTAAGCATTTATTAAGCTTTCTCGTTGTGTGGCGCCATAATCAGGATTTAAAACAGACATGGTCTCTGTCCATTAGAACTGAGCGGGCTATAACCTGCTCAGTAACGACAGAATGGACTCCAGCCCACTCAGTGTCTTTACTTACTGAGTTAAAGAATAATGGCTATAACACTCTGATCTTTTCTAGTAATGATGTTTATAAATTGATCTTCTTTCTTATTATGATCCATGAGCATTTTCTCATTTGTGACATGTTTTTCTGTTTGCAGGGAACCTTGAAATAGACTATTATTATACTCATCTTCCATGGTGGGAGGAAAGAATGAGAAATAGCAGGAGTTTACAGCTTTTTAAATTTTGAGTTAAGGAAATAGGATCAGAGAAATTTTCCAGGCTTGTTTTGTGGGGTAATTCAACTCTATCTATAAACAAAACACGTGTAAATTTACAGGCTCACAAAAGGCAATGTGAATATTGGATCTGTCTCCCCCATCAAATACTTCTAGGCATTATCCATTCTCTTCACAACTGTTTATAGTGAATATCTATCTGTAAAGGAATGGGAAGCCAATGAGGCATGATGTCTGCCATCAAAGAACACATAATCTCAACAGACAGAAAAGTAAGAAGTATCAGAAACGTACTATAAGCCCATGGTTAGGAGATATACTCTACATATGTGCAATAACTTTATGGGAGTACAGATGACTCTCCTGCTTTACGAAATGCATCTCATGAGAGATGAAAACAGAAATAGACTTTGAATACTGAGTAGGGTTACCCCAGGCTGATAAAGGTAGGAAGAGCCCTCTAGAGATGAAATAGCATTAAGGGCGATGCATCAACCTCAAAGCTCACAGTATGTCTGGAGATGATACAAAATCTGATATGCAAAGAATGTAGGACATGTAGTGTTGGAATTTCTGAAGATAAGCCTGGAAGAGAATAGAGGTGCTGGCTTTTGGAAGATCATGCTTGCTGTGCTAAGGAGTTTGAATTGATCCTGATGAAATTAGCAGCCATTGAAGTGGAGTGATTTGTTAAGACTATTTGGGGGAAGATAGCCATGGGAACAGATGTTTACTCACAGAGTGTTTCACCTCATAAGCATTACTTACCCAGCCTCTGGTCCTGTGTGAAGTGTCCCTGTTACCTTTCCTAACAGGTTTGTCAGTCCACTCTTTTATCCAGTCACCCCTTTCCACATGTATGCATTGAGCACTTGTTATGTTAGCCATAGTTCTTGGCTCTGGGAACACAGGGATAACCAGTACCGACTGTCTCTGCTCAGAGAAATTTAATCTGTTGAAGGTGCATGAATTAATTACCTACAAAGCACCCGAATCTTAGAGATTTAAGAGGATAGCCATATTCTTTTTCACAATTCTGTGAGTTGACTGGGCAGTATTCTACTGGTTTAGCCTGAGCTTCCTCTTGGGGCTGCATTCTGTGGAAGCCAGCTGGACTTGGTGGTTTATGACGGCCTCACACACAAGGTCAGCCTAGATTCAACAGATAGAAACATAGACTCCATCCTTTGAAAGGGGAAGCTGAAGAGAAGTATGGGATATGACCACAGGGAGAGTTAAGTTTACATAAATAGATAGATAGATAGATAGATAGATGATAGATAGATAATTACATATATCAAAAAATGCTTTGAAGGATATGGCCCTAGTTATGAGATAGAAGTGAGTCCAGCAGACCATTTTAGCAAGATGGAGTAGCCAAGGTTTTACTAAGAAGGTGGTATTTATCTGCAACCTGAAGGGCAAAATGAATTAGTAAGTACAGTGGCTCATCTGGGACAGTCATGAAAGAAATGGTATTTGAGGAGCAGATATGAAGTCAGTTTGAGGAATAGTAAGCTAAGGGGCAAGTGGCTTGAAATGAAGTTGGATTTGAAGTTAGGAATCCTTCTGACTAGTTGGTTTTATGGTTAATGGTAAGAAGTTTTAAACTTCAGACCTGGCACTTCTCACCCATTATCTGTTTCTTCTGTTGACCTTACAGTTTTTTTATCCCTTCATATAACAAGGTCCTACCAATTTTTTGCACGTAAAGGGTAGTCAGTAAAAGTGATCTGAGTGAAAGAGGTAGAGGAAAACATAATAACAAAAATTAGAAATATTAAGATTTAAATCAGCCCTTGAAATATGTATACACTTTATAGAGAGATTTCAATTTATGAAATTTTAGACCTTAAAAATAAGATGGGATTGATAAGATTATTATTTCTTTTGTAAAGATAAGGAAAATGAAGTTCAAATGAATCAAATTTCTTTCTCAAATTCACCCAGAAATTATGAGTAGATCTAATTATCCTTATCCAATACATATATCTCCTTTCAGGCTTTCTTTTTCATAAAAGAAAAAAAAAAAGTGAGACTATATCAGTGAAAGAGGGAAAAACATAATAGTATTTTCTTAAAATAATATTTCTGGGCTTCCCTGGTGGCGCAGTGGTTGAGAGTCCGCCTGCTGATGCAGGGGACAGGGTTCGTGCCCCGGTCCAGGAAGATCCCACATGCCGCGGAGTGGCTAGGCCCATGAGCCATGGCCGCTGAGCCTGCGCGTCCGGAGCCTGTGCTCCACAACAGGAGAGGCCACAACAGTGAGAGACCCGCATACCGAAAAAAAAAAAAAAAAAATTTCTAAAGTATAATTTAGGTCTGTCATGGAAAATAATCATCTTGTGTGTTTGGTAAAATACAGATTCTTAATAAATCAAACGGAGCCAACTGGGGCTCTGGAAATATGTATTTTTAACCTCCTCCTTCAAAACTCTGACATATGTACACTATGTTTTGGAAAACAATGTCTCAGTGTTTCCTCACAGGGTAAAAACATGTATTCTGGAAACTTTTGGCAAATGAATTATTCCATTGCTTAAGAATTATGAGATATTGGAGAATAAGCATGCATCTATGAAGATAAATTAACTGTAAGATTCAATGCAGTTCCAAATTGTAGATAATAAGCGTTTTTGTGGAAGGAATTGAACTGGTTCTTAAAGTAACATTTTACAGTGGGATTTTTACCTTACCAATATTTCATTGAATTGCCTTGAGGATTTACTTCTATTTTATTGAAAGTTTTATTCTTCATTAAGTTAACTCCTATTTAGATATCTTGACATTCCTCATAAGCATGTACTTCCATATTCTTCACACCTTTTTACAATACAGGGGGAAAATTGTCTAAAAGTTTAGCAGATAAAATTGCTAACCTCAGGAGATCATTATTTTTTTAATGTGTTTTTATACAGTTTCACTTTTTATAAAAAGAAAAAATCACCTGTGTTTTGTAAAAAGGTAATAAAATAAACTTCAAGAAAAAATATTTTGATCATAAAAATAGATCAGACTTTTTATAAGTAGTCTGCTAATAAAGCAGCCCTGTCCAATAGATGTGAGCCAAATATGAAATTTTGAATTTTCTAATAGCTATGTTTAAAAAAAGGTAAAAAGTGCACGCATACTAAAATAATACCTTATGCAATATGACAGTTAACATGAAATGAAGTTTTACTAAAACAATAGTCTGTTTAACAGAAAAATATTTTACTCTGCTTCAGTTTTTAAATTTTAATTAGTTAAATTTAGCCCTTAGGCACATTTCCCATGCTCAATAGACACCGTGAGCAGTAGCTGGTGTATTGATAGAACAGAGAGAGGATATCAAAGCTGGCCATGGGCAAATTTGCAAAAAAGCTGCTGTTTCTCACCTATGTATTAATTAAACCTTTATATCACCTCTGGATGCCTAACACACAACACAGACCAGAAATCACTGGGAGGTTCTTAGACTTTATGAATTCTTTTATACCTTTGCCTTCTTTTCTGTGAGATGACACAGCTTTTTGTCAGATTTAAAAAGCCACTTAGGCTCTACTTGATCCTTCACAGAGAGCTGAATGCACAGACCTCATTAGAAGGTCCTCAAAAGTGAGTGCACTATTGATTGGTGGAGGGAAGAGCTTTGGGGTCAGTTTGATTTTTCATTTCTTTAGGATGCATATTACTATAATGATGAATATTTCTTGGGATCCTCATTTATCTTAATTGTTTAATATGCCTGCATATTTGAACCTGTAGAATTTGCTGGGATGATAATTGTTGCTGACTATTGAGAAAGTAACTTTTTCATTCTAGGTAAATTTTGCTTAAATATATAAACCTGCAATAGAGATAGAAGCTTTTGGATAAGTAAGAGATCATTCATAGCTGCTGGGAGAAAATGGGTTGGGAGAGAAATAATAAAGCTCATAATGAATACAGAGGAAAATTTCCTAAAATCACTTTGTCCTTTCCCTCTATGCTGTTTAATGAAATTCTTTATGAAACAAGAGAATGTAGTTGATATTTTAGAGTCAGCAAAATGTTTAATGATTTGCCACATGATGGAATACTTTCATCTAAGACTGTTTTATCTGTGATAGAAAAATGGTATGTGAAACACTGAAGATCTTGAGTCTCCCAGTCAAGGAGGAGGTGTCGCTCTCATAGAAAAGCTGAGCACAAACTTGACAAGTAACAAAAGTATTGATTTCAAACGTCCTAGCATAGAATACTCTTAAGAATGTGCATTTTTAATTTTAGACTAAACAATATTTTATTTTTAGCAGTTCTCAAGTTTGTCCCTCATGTTGAGATTTCTTTTTTCTTCCCAGATTTGTGGAGATATAATTGACATATAACACTGTGTAAGTTTAAGACCACCAAAAAGCCACCTATTTGTCCTCTGTTTCTGTGAGTTTGTTTTTTTCAGATTCCACATATAAGTGAGATTATATAGCATGTGTCTTTCTGTGACTTATTTCACTTAGCATAATGCCCTCAAGGTTTATCCATGTTGTCACAAATGGCAGGATTTCCTTCTTTATTATGACTGAATAATATTCATATGTAAATAATATATATACCATATATATAATTTGGTAATAAAATACCAAGTTTTCTGTGCCATTCATCAATCAACAGACATTCAGGCTGTTTCCATGTCTTGGCTATCGTAAATAATGTTGCAATGACGCAATGAACACAAGAGTGTAGATACCTCTTTGGGACAGTGATTTCATTTCCTTCAGATATATACCTTGAAGTGGGATTCCTCAATCATATGCTAGCTCCATTTTTAATTTTGGGGGGAATCTTCATACTGTTTTTCATAGTAGATGTACCAATTCACCTTTTCACCAACAGTGTACAAGAGATTTCTTATGTTTTGCATTAAATTTGAAAGTTGCTGGTAATTCTTTTCCTATGGACATATTGCAACTAATCAGTTAATTGAGCTATTAGAAGTTTAATTAAACCTAATAAAGACCTTGGAAATGTGAATCATTGTATTTCACGTATTAGCTTTGTCAAGGAATGTTTTATTATTCTTCTCAAAAAAAAAAAAAATGCTGTGTAGAAAGACGTAAAGAAAGCAAGTAATTGCCCTGTCATACAAAGAGTGTATCTCATTTGTAACAGAAAACAAAAGTAGGAAACATATTGGGAACCTAACACAAAAGAGTATAGTGTAGTCTTTCTTTTAAGTAAATTAAAACTTTTTTGAAAACTGATAAATGATAAAATATGTTAAAGTTATACTTTTCATAATGTAAAAATCTTAATATCTCAGATTTTGGATAGCACCAATAAAAATAACAGCAATCAGGGCTTCCCTGGTGGCACAGTGGTTGAGAGTCTGCCTGCCGATGCAGGGGACATGGGTTCGTGCCCCGGTCTGGGAAAAGCCCACATGCTGCGGAGTGGCTGGGCCCGTGAGCCATGGCCGCTGAGCCTGTGCATCCGGAGCTTGTGCTCCGCAACAGGAGAGGCCACAGCAGTGAGAGGCCCTCGTACTGCAAAAAAAAAAAAAATACAAACCAGTAATCAGCATTCATTTAGCTCTTCCTACTAGCCAGTTACCCTGCTAAATATCTTGTGTCCATTATCTCATTAAAAACTTACCTTGTTAGGAAATTTTATTTTTCCTCTCTTATATATTAAAGAAAAAGGAAAGAAAAAGAAATCCCTGAGACAAACACAGGAATTACAAGACAAAATAACAATTATTGTAACAATGTAATTACTATCTTTTATGTCATACATTTCATAATTTATTAATTCTACACAGTAGAATTAAAAGAGGAGATTATTTTACAGGGTTGCCTACCTTTTATGTATTACAATGGTATTCTCATAGTTAGCATATTTCTATCAGTGCTGTTGCACTCAATACATTTCAAAAGAAATGACTGATAATTGTTCTGACTTGCAACCCACCCCCATGGGCTTCTTGGTTTGAATTGGACTCTTAGAGATTTGATGCATACCACCAGGAATACCACCGCCATCACAACCCACTGAGTCACAAAAACCTCTTAGGTAGTTAATTGGAATAACAGTTACACCCTATCATACTATTTTGCATGGGTTTTGAAAAATGAATTAGTGTGTATTATAGTCTTTCATCATTATTCAAATACATCCATCATAGAAATTGATTTCTTCATGTATGAACATTTTTGAAATTAAAAAAATCTGATTTAGTGTGAAGGAAAGAATAAATAAATTATCTAAACATTACTTTTTCTTTTTCCACTTAAATATTGTATTTCCTTTCATTTCAAGTTGTAGTAGTATTGTGTGTTAAATATAATACTAGGATAAAACATATAGCATAAAGATTTTTCTAGTCCCCAAATCTATAAGCTTTTATTTTGACTTTCTCATGAACATTTGCTTTTAGGACTTCAGCTCTGACATATCCATCAGAATATAAGTAAACAACAATGAAAAGTAAAATGTTCCTTTAGCACTTCATTCTGTTTGTTGTTCTTTAAGTGAATTATTGTCATTTGAGAATGACATCCTAGGTGCTTAAATCTAAAAATTGCTCTGGCCTTGTATTTAGATTCTATTGCTGGAAAGCAGCTTTTGGTGTAGGTGCCAACCAACTTAAGAGCTGAATTCAAGGCTCAACTATAAGAACTAATTTATCTAAAGGCAAGATGACAACTACTTCTCTGTTCTTTTAGCTCTTATATTTTCCCATGTGATATGGGATAAGATATCAACATTTAGTATTTTTTTAACATCTTTATTGGAGTATAATTGCTTTACAATGTCTTGTTAGTTTCTGCTGTATAACAAAGTGAATCAGTTATATGTATACATATGTCCCCATATCCCCTCTCTCTTGCGACTCCTTCCCAAATGCCCTTTCCCACCCATCTAGGTGGTCACAAAGCACTGAGCTGATCTCCCTGTGCTTTTCAGCTGCTTCCCACTAGCTATCTATTTTATATTTAGTAGTGTATATATGTCAGTGCTACTCTCTCACATCATCCCAGCTTACCCTTCCCCCTCACTGTGTCCTCAAGTCCATTCTCTACGTCTGCCTCTTTATTCCTGTCCTGTCTCTAGGTTCTTCTGAACCATTTTTTTTTTTTTTTTTTTAGATTCCATATATATGTGATAGCATACGGTATTTTTTTTTCTGGTTACAGAAATTATCTGTTTCTGACTTACATAACTTGGCATTACAGACTCTAGGTCCATCCACCTCACTACAAATAACTCAATTTTGTTTCTTTTTATGGCTGAGGAATATTCCATTGTACATATGTGCCACATCTTCTTTATCCATTCATCTGTTGATGGACACTTAGGTTGCTTCCATGTCCTGGCTCTTGTAAATAGAGCTGCAATGAACATTGTGGTACATGACTCCTTCTGAATTATGGTTTTCTCAGGATATATGCCCGGTAGTGGGATTGCTGGGTCGTATGATAGTTCTATTTTTGGTTTTTAAGGAACCTCCATACTGTTCTCCATAGTGGCTGTATCAATTTATATTCCCACCAACAAGAGGGCTGTGCAAGAGGGTTCCCTTTTCTCCACACCCTCTCCAGCATTTATTGTTTGTAGATTTTTTAATGATGGCCATTCTCACCGGTGTGAGGTGATACCTCATTGTAGTTTTGATTTGCATTTCTCTAATGATTAGTGTTGTTGAGCATCCTTTCATGTGTTTGTTGGCAATCTGTATATCTTCTTTGGAGAAATGTCTATTTAGGTCTTCTGCCCCTTTTTGGATTGGGTTGTTTGGTTTTTTTGATGCATGCGCTGCTTGAGATGCATGCACTGCTTTGAGATGCATGTGCTGCTTGTACATTTTGGAGATTAATCCTTTGTCAGTAGCTTCATTTGCAAAGATTTTCTACCATTCTGAGGGTTGTCCTTTCATCTTGTTTATGGTTTCCTTTGCTGTACAAAAGCTTTTAAGTTTCATTAGGTCCCATTTGTTTATTTTTGGTTTTATTTCCATTTCTCTAGATGGTGGGTCAAAAGGGATCTTGCTGTGATTAATGCCGTAGAGTGTTCTGCCTATGTTTTCCTCTAAGAGTTTTATAGTTTCTGGCCTTATATTTAGGTCTTTAATCTATTTTGAGTTTATTTTTGTGTATGGTGTTAGGGAGTGTTCTAATTTCATTCTTTTACATGTACGTGTCCAGTTTTCCCAGCACCACTTATTGAAGAGGCTGTCTTTTCTCCATTGTATATCCTTGCCTCCTTTATCAAAAATAAGGTGACCATATGTGTGTGGGTTTACCTCTGGGTTTGTATCCTGTTCCATTGATCTATATTTCTGCTTTTGTGCCAGTAGCATACTGCCTTGATTACTGTAGCTTTATAGTACAGGCTGAAGTCAGGGAGCCTGATTCCTCTAGCTCCGTTTTTCCTTCTCAATATTTCTTTGGCTATTTGGGGTCTTTTGTGTTTCCATACAAATTGTGAAAGTTTTTGTTCTAGTTCTGTGAAAAATGCCATTGGTAGTTTAATATGGATTGCACTGAATCTGTAGATTGCTTTCGGTAGTATAGTCATTTTCACATTGTTGATTCTTCCAATCAAAGGACATTGTATATCTCTCCATCTGTTTATATCATCTTCAATTTCTTTCATCAGTGTCTTATAGTTTTCTGCATACTGGTCTTTTGTCTCCTTAGGTAGGTTTATTCCTAGGCATTTTATTCTTTTTGTTGCAATGGCAAATGGGAGTGTTTCCTTAATTTCTCTTTCAGATTTTTCATCATTATTGTAGAGGAATGCAAGAGATTTCTATGCATTAATTTTTTATAATGCTACTTTACCAAATTCATTGATTAGGTCTAGTAATTGTCTGACAACATCTTTAGGATTCTCTATGTATAGTACCATGTCATCTGCAAACAATGACAGTTTAACTTCTTCTTTTCTGATTTGGATTCCTTTTATTTCTTTTTCTTCTCTGATTGCTGTGGCTAGAACTTCCAAAACTATGTTGAATAATAGTGGTGAGAGTAGACAACCTTGTCTTCTTCCTGATCTTAGAGGAAATGGTTTCAGTTTTTCACCATTGAGAACGATGTTGGCTGTGTGTTTATCATATATGGCCTTTATTATGTTGAGGTAAATTCCCTCTATGCCTACTTTCTGGAAGGTTTTTAACATAAATGGATGTTGAATTTTGTTGAAAGCTTTTTCTGCATCTATTGAGATGACCGTATGGTTTTTCTCCTTCAATCTGTTAATATGGTTTATCACATTGAATGATTTGTGTATATTGAAGAATCCTTGCATTCCCAGGATATACCCCACTTGATCATGTTGTATGATCTTTGTAATGTGCTGTTGGATACTGTTTGCTAGTATTTTGTTGAGGATTTTTGCATCTACTTTATCAGTGTTATTGGCTTGTAGTTTTCTTTTTCTGTGACATCTTTGTCTGGTTTTGGTATCAGGGTGATGGTGGCCTTGTTGAATGAGTTTGAGAGTGTCCCCCGCTCTGCTATATTTTGGAAGAGTTTGAGAACGATAGGTATTAGCTCTTCTCTTAATGTTTGATAGAATTTGCCTGTGAAGCCATCTGGTCCTGGGCTTTTGGATGCTGGAAGATTTTTAATCACAGTTTCAATTTCAGTGCTTGTGATTGGTCTGTTTATATTTTCTATTTCTTCCTGGTTCAGTCTCGGAAGGTTGTGCATTTCTAAGAATGTGTCCATTTCTTCCAGGTTGTTCATTTTATTGGCATATAGTTGCTTGTAGTAATCTGTCATGATCCTTTCATTGCTGCAGTGTCAGCTGTTACTTTTCTTTTTTCATTTCTAATTCTATTGATTTGAATCTTCACCCTTTTTTTCTTGATAAGTCTGTCTAATGGTTTATCCATTTTGTATATATTCTCAAAGAACCAGCTTCTAGTTTTATTGATCTTTGCTATTGTTTCTTTCAAATCTTTTTCATTTATTTCTGATCTGATCTTTATGATTTCTTTCCTTCTGTTACCTTTGGGGTTTTTGTTCTTCTTTCTCTAATTGCTTTAGGTGTAAGGTTAGGTTGTTTATTTGAGATGTTTCTTGTTTCTTGAGGTAGGATTGTATTGCTATAAACTTCCCTCTTACAATTGCTCTAGCTGCGTCACATAGATTTTGCATCAACCTATTTTCGTTGTCATTTGTTTCTAGGTGTTTTTTTTTTTTGATTTCTTCAGTGATCTCTTGGTTATTTAGTAGTGTATTGTTTACCCTCCATGTGTTTGTACTTTTTACAGATGTTTTCCTGTAATTGATATCTAGTCTCATAGCATTGTGGTCTGCAAAGATACTTGGTAAAATTTCAATTTTCTTAAATTTACCAAGGCTTGATATGTGACGTAAGATATGATCTATCTTGGAGAATGTTCCATGAGCATTGAGAAGTGTATTCTGTTGTTTTCAGATGGAATGCCCTATAAATATCAATTAAGTCTATCTCGTTTAATGTATCATTTAAAGCTTGTGTTTCTTTATTCATTTTCATTTTGGATGATCTGTCCATCGGTAAAAGTGAGGAGTTAAAATCCCCTACTATTATTGTGTTACTGTTGAATTTTCTCATGTATTGAGGTGCTCATATGTTGGGTATATAAATATTTACAGTTGTTATATCATCTTCTTGCATTGATGCCTTGATCATTATGTACTGTCCTTCTTTGTCTCTTGTAATAGTCTTTATTTTAAAGTCTATTTTGCCTGATATGAGAATTGCTACTCCAGCTTTCTTTTGATTTCCATTTGCATGCAATATCTTTTTTCATTCCCTCACTTTCAGTCTGTATGTGTCCCTATGTCTGAAGTGCATCTCTTGTAGACAGCATATATATGGGTCTTGTTTTTTTATACATTCAGCCAGTCTATGTCTTTGGGTAGAACATTTAATCCATTTATATTTAAGGTAGTTAACTATATGTATTTTCCTATTACCATTTTCTTAAGTTTTTGGGGTTTGTTATTGTAGGTCTTTTCCTCTCCTGTGTTTCTTGCCTCTGGAAGTTCCTTTAGCATTTGTTGTAAAGCTGTTTTTGTGGTGCTGAATTTTCTTAGCTTTTGCTTGTCTCTAAAGGTTTTATTTTCTCTGTTGAATCTGAATGAGATCCTTTCTAAGAATAATCTTGGTTGTAGGTTTTTCCCTTTCATCACTTTAAATATTTCCTGCCACTCCCTTCTGGCTTGCAGAATTTCTGCTGAAAAATCAGCTTTTAAACTTATGGGGATTCCCTTGTATGTTATTTGCTGTTTTTCCCTTGCTGCTTTTAATATTTTTTCTTTGTGTTTAATTTTTGTTAGTTTGATTAATATGTGTCTTGGCATGTTTCTCCTTGGATTTATCCTGTATGGGACTCTGTGCTCCTGGACTTGATTGACTATTTCCTTTCCCATATTAGGGAAGTTTTCAACAATAGTCTTTTCAAATATTTTCTCAGTCACTTTCTTTTCTTCTTCTTCTTGGACCCTTATAATTCTAATGTTGGTGTGTTTAATATTGTCCCAGAGGTCTCTGAGACTGTCCTCTATTCTTTTCATTCTTTTTCCTTTATTCTGCTCTGCAGTAGTTATTTCCACTATTTTATTTTCCAGGTCACTTATCCATTCTTCTGCCTCAGTTATTCTGCTATTGATTCCTTCTAGAGAATTTTTAATTTAATTTATGGTGTTGTTCATCACTGTTTGCTCTTTAGTTCTTCTAGGTCCTTGTTAAATGTTTCTTGTAATTTCTCCATTCTATTTCTAAGATTTTGTATCATCTTTACTATCATTACTCTGAATTCTTTTTCAGGTGGACTGCCTATTTCCTCTTCATTTGTTTGGTCTTGTGGGTTTTTACCTTGCTCCTTCATCTGCTGTGTGTTTCTTTGTCTTCTCATTTTGCTTAACTTACTGTGTTTGGGGGCCTCCTTTTTGCAGGCTGTAGGTCCGTAGTTCCCATTGTTTTTGGTGTCTGTCCCCAGTGGGTGAGGTTAGTTTAGTGGCTTGTGTAAGCTTCCTAGTGGAGGGTATTGGTTCCTATGTTCCAGTGGGTGGGGCTGGATCTTGTCTTTCTGGTGTGCAAGACTGCGTCTGGTGGTATGTTTTGGGATGTCTGTGACCTTATGATTTTAGGCAGCCTCTCTGCTAATGGGTGGGGTTGTGTTCCTGTCTTGCTAGTTGTTTGGCATAGGGTGTCCAGCACTGTATCTTGCTCATTGTTGAGTGGAGCTGGGTCTTAGTGTTGAGATGGAGATCTCTGGGAGAGCTTTTGCCATTTGATAGTACATGGAGCCGGCAGGTCTTTGGTGGACCAGTGTCCTGAACTCAGCTTTCCCACCTCTGAGGCACAGGCCTGACACCCAGCTGGAGCACCAAGACCCTGTCAAGCCCCATGGCTCAGAAGAAAAGGGAGCAAAGAAAGATAGAAAGAAAAAAAAAATAATAAAATAAAGTGATTAAAATAAAAAGTTTATTAAAAATAAAAAGTTTTAGGGCTTCCCTGGTGGCGCAGTCATAGAGAGTCCTCCTTCCAATGCAGGGGACATGGGTTTGTGCCCTGGTCTGGGAAGATCCCGAATGCCGTGGAGCAGCTGGGCCTGTGAGCCATGGCTGCTGAGCCTGCGCATCCGGAGCCTGTGCTCCACAGCAGGAAAGGCCACAACAGTGAGAGGCTCACGTACCACAAAAAAAATAAATAAATAAAATAAATAAATTTTAAAAAATAAAGTTTTAAAGTCAAATAATGCAAGCAAGCAACAAAGAAGGGAGTAACCAAACCAATAAACAAATCCACCAATGATAACAAGCACTAAAAACTATACTAAAAACAAAAATCCAAGAGACAGAACCCTAGGACAAATGGTAAAAATATAGCTATACAGACAAAATCACACAAAGAAGCATACACATACACACTCACAAAAAGAGAAAAAAGAAAAAAAAAAAAATATATATATATATATAAAGAGAGCAACCAAATCAATAAACAAATCTACCAATAATAAGCTCTAAATACTAAACTAAGGTAAACATAAAACCAGAAACAAATTAGATGCAGAAAGCAAACCCCAAGTCTACAGTTGCTCCCAAAGTCTACCACCTCAATCTTACGATGATTCATTGTCTATTCAGGTATTTCAGAGATGCAGGGTACCTCAAGTTGATTGTGGAGATTTAATCTGCTGCTCCTGAGGCTGCTTGGAGAAATTTCCCTTTCTCTTCTCTGTTTGCACAGCTCCTGTGCTTTAGCTTTGGATTTGGCTCCACCTCTGCATGTAGGTGGCCTGAGGGCATCTTTTGGGAGGTCTGAGGTCTTCTGCCAGCATTCAGCAGGTGTTCTGTAGGAGTTGTTCCGCATGTAGATGTATTTTTGATGTATTTGTGGGGAGGAAGTTGATCTCCATGTCTTACTCCTCTGCCATCTTGAAGGTCTCCTTGCTCTGAAAAGCTCACAATAATTTAGCTGAGATTCAGCTTGATCCTCATTTCAATTCACTTTCTTGGCTTCTTCCCATTCCACCCTCATTTTCCCTGTCTGAAGCAAGGTCCTGGAGTGACACCCCACTGTGTGCTACAGACCAATGAACAAGACATGGTGGCAGGCTTTTCTCCCCAGCATTTAATTTTATTTTTTGTATTTTTTATGTTTACAGGGCCTTATTGTTAGAACATCAATTTAATATTATGGAGATATTTCTTTGATTAAACTATGGCATGTTCTACTTGAAACTTTGAATATATTTGGGGGTTGGAAATGAGACATGATATTGTAATATTATATAGAGAGGACAAGTTACACAAAGTTGTAAGTTTCTTTTCAGAACACAGGGATGATTTGGAAGTGAGTAGGTTAGTAGCCAATGCAAAGAGTCATCCTGACCAACCCTTCTTGCCTATGTTGTTTCAACTTGAGAAAACAGACATTAGCTTGGGGATACTAGGTTGCAATTTAAGGGGAGCAAAGTGTCCAAAATACTAAGAGTGCCTAAAGCAATTTTCCTTCACTCTGCACACTTTCTTAGCTATTTGTCCCTCATCGGGAGCAAATTGGTGCTGTGTAAGGAAGCCCTGCTTTCAAGTCTGGGAACCTGGATTATCAACTCCCCTTTCTAACACCTAGTAATGCTAAAATTGTCTCAACTTTTTTGGTCTCAAATGTCTAGCTCTTAATATGTAGCATTTGATACGTGATCTCTAGCATCTCTCTCAGTTATAAACATGACAGCTTGAGAAAAAGGAAAGGAGAGATGGCTGACCTCAGAGTATAAATTCAGATTTATATGACTATTGGAATTTTGAGCAAACGAGGAATTCAATTGCAATTATATCAAACTAAGCATATTAAGTAAGGTATGGCACAATGTAAAGCAAAGCATAACTTATTAAATATATATAGTTTATGAGTACTACTCATTTCATGATATGCTTCTAATATATTTATGGAAAATAAGCAGAAACCAAAAATTCCATTGCAAACATAAAAGTGTTGGAAAAAGAGGCTGATTTGTGGTTTTCAGGTATCAGGAAGGGGAAAATCAAAGAAAATACGTGAGTTATGTGGCCTTGTGAAGGCAGACAACTAATCATAGCCAGTAATGCAATGGATGTGAGAGCTTTACAAGAGTATCATAGATAAATAATCTCACACTGCCTTGGGATTTTAATTTAAAAAGAGACAACATTCTTTTGGCTTACATTTGGTCTTACCACTGATTGCACTATTAAGAACTGAATTGATAGTGATATGAGGCCCTGTTAACTATTAAATAAGGGACAAGTAGCTAATTGTTGGTACAAGTTTGTGATCATACCTCACTGAGGAATTATTGACATTATGTTCCATGTTGTTTCCAAATTACCAACTTGTATAAACCTGTATAGACCATCTTAAGACCGATGTTACAGTAAACAATTGACATAGAGGACATTTATTCATTCTATACTCATACAAATTAGTTAAAAAAATATTGGTTGAATGTAAAGTCATAGTGCTGAGAGGGCTATAAAATACATGTGACATTTGAAATAATAGTTTGTACTAGAGGCTTAGTGCTAGCAATGAGAGGAGGAAATGAATGTACCACTGCAAAATCCTTTAAAGGATGGAAGAATGTAAAGTTAGAACAGTTATTATCTAGATGAAAATGTGTTCAGGGATTTGGGGAATAGAAAATCTAAAAAGACCTGGGATAAACAATATAGAAGCATGCAGATATTTTGAATATAATAGACAGGGATTTAAAATGGGTTAAAGGAGTTAATGGGTTCACTGGGTTGACTGGACAAATGATAATTTTTCAAAAATGTTATCTAGTTTGAGTACCAGAAGAAGAGTACTATTTTGAATATGAGCCAACCAACATGGGCCAAGCAAGTTAATATTTCTCCAAGGCAGGGGGAATGAATGAAACAGTATTGCAGACAGGTACTTGAGTGTTATCACCATGAGGATTAATAAGAATAAATATCAAACCTTTATTACTATGGGTCAGGCACAATCTTAAGCACTTTAAGCATATAAACCATATAATCAGCTCAGCATGGCAGTGTGTGTAGGTATCATTATTCTGTTTTACAGAAAGAGGGAACTGAGTCACAAAAAAACTGAGTAAAATGATTTGCCAAGAACACTCAGTAACTAGTAGAGTCAGGATTTGAATCCAGGCAGTCTGATTGCAGAGCAATTCTCTTAATTACTAGCAAAGATTAGTGCCTAGTGGATCCTACAGAGATCAAGGGAAGAACCTTGAGTGACATACACAGTTTGAGGTTGACAGGTAGAAATGTAGCCAATAGAGGAGGAAAAAAAGGTCATCATTGTGGTCTCCAGCCAGTGCTCAATTAAACAACTGTTTTATCATAATGTTCAATTTCAAGAAGGAAGTTTTTAGGCTGGTCACCTATGGAGCCAGAATTTTTCTCAACAAGCAAGCATTAATTGAATGACAATTGTTTCCACAGTACTATCTTAAATCAGAAACATTACCTTAAGGCTCAAAAAGGAAGGACTGCATCCTGATTGACTAAGCAGACCTCCCTCCCAATTCCCACCTGGCCAAGAGGTGGTGCCTTTGAATAGAATAACAGCTGAAAGTACTTAACAGCTTTTAACACTTTCTCTCAAATGACTTATTCCAGACAGTAAATGTAATTCTCTTTAGTGTTTTTCACAGTGTCACCTGATGACCACCTACATTAAAAATACCTGAAGTGTTTTTAAAATATAGGTTTCTGGGCCCAAACAAGAATTAGAAATCTGATCCTGACAGGGAAGATACAAGAATCTTCAGTACTTTGCCAGAATTTTTTTTTTGCCTCTTTTAATTATGAAAATTTTCATCCGTAAGCATTATGAAGTGAACCTCCATCTACCTAGCTACTAAGTTAAACAATTACAAAAAATTAAAATCTTACCATATTTTTCCACCCTTCCTTCCTTCCTTTTTTCCTCCCTCTCCTTCTTCCTCCCTCCCTCCGTCTCTCCCTCCCTCCCTCCCTCCCTTTCTTGTTACTTCTTGTTTTCTTTCATTGAAGAACTTTAAAGCAAATCCTAGACATGTCATTTCATCTTACATAATTCAATGTGCATAGTTACAAATTTGAATATAACTTATGTAACCCAATGACATTATCACAACTAATAAAATTCACAGTAATTCTTTACTATCATTCATATTGAAATGTCTACAGTTGTCTGAAGAAGAGTATTTGTAGAGATGTCTTTTTCTAACCAAGGACTAAGCAAAATTCAAACCTTGTGTGTGTGTTTTTATGTATAATAAGTCTCCTTAAGTCTAAAGCAATTACCCATAGCCATTTAAAAATGTTTTTCATGTAAGGAATACATCAAAGAATCTAAGTCAGTCCTCCTATGAAATCGTCCACAATCTGGATGTGGTTCCATGCTTTTACTTTTTTAAAATTGTATACACATTTTAAAATATACATTTATCTTAAAACCTGCTAACTCCAGAGTTATTGTTTTCTTGTCCAGTTGTTGGCAGAGAAAGGGGATGGGGAGTAGAGGTCTATAAATACAGGAGAGATAGGTAGAGGATAGGACACACACACATATTTAATCTGCTTAGGTAAATGTTATATACAGTCGGGATATATTTATCTCCTCAAACTCATGGCAAATTCGAGACAGCTATTTTGATCATTTAATGATTTATTTACAAAATTTAAGTCTACCTCCACTGGATTTGCATTTCATTGTTTGTCAGGCTTGGTGGATTGTTGTTCATGTCAGCATCATCTATTCCTAACATTTCGTGCTGTGATGGATTGTCTCAGTATCTTGACAATTATTATCAGTACAATTTCATGCCCTGAAAGCTGAGAGCTTAATGTTTTCTGAAGGTTTGCCGTCCTAAAAGCAAGCAATTCTCTGAATAGAAAATTCACTGCATAAGTAGCTCTGCTGACCTTGTTCTTTAGCCGTCCAGTCTCTTTTCCTGGTGGTGTTCCACATGTCTGCTTTCTCATGGACATAATGTGTACATTCCATTTCCTTTCATTTGTTACGATTTCTTTCCTTATTGATAAATTAGCATTCACTTATTTTTAACTCATAGGTCTTGCAAATGAAATTTAGTGTGATCATAGTCATCACTGCCATTGTTATCTATTAGTGACACAGCATATAATCATAAATATTTTACTGTTATATTGAACCTTTATTAGAACATTTAAACATTGCAATTATCATTAATAATTATAAGCTTGAGGGGCTTCCCTGGTGGCGCAGTGGTTGAGAGTCCACCTGCCGATGCAGGGGACGCGGGTTCGTGCCCCGGTCTGGGAAGATCCCACATGCCGCGGAGCGGCTGGGCCCGTGAGCCATGGCCGCTGAGCCTGCGCGTCCGGAGCCTGTGCTCTGCAACGGGAGAGGCCACAACAGTGAGAGGTCTGCGTACCGCACAAAAAAAAGATAATAATAATAATAATTATAAGCTTGATCATGTGGGTCATAATGTGAATATATATGAAAAGCAAATGTAATGACAAAATGAGCTGTTTTTATAAGTCAGCCAATTTGTCAAACTGCCTATATCAGTGGCTAGTACAAAGTAAGAAGTTAATAAAAATCTGTTGAATGAGTGAGTGTATAGTTTAGATGATACACCAGTGTTTTAAATATTCGTTACAGCATTTTCCTTGGTTATGGCAATTCCTTGGTAACTGCAAATACTTATGTATTAGGTTATTTGCATTTCAGAAATCTGGACTCAAGGGTTAAAATGGCTTTTATGCTAATCAATTAAATTACCAAGGTTGTATGAAGTACAAGTGGAAACCATTTGGATTATTGTTATTTGCTCAGACATGTCAAATAATGTACAGATATGTGCTAAATTTACTAATACAACAGTTGTCATAATAGAAGATTGGAGTGTTAGAAGGTGAACAAAGAGAACAATCTGGAGTAGCTTTGGAAACTGATGTAGCTGTTGCTTTGTCTCATAAAGGAAGACTCGCTAGCTAGTACTCAAACCCCACAGGAATATATTTGCCAGACTAATATAAAATACAATCGACATTTTCCTCCAAATACCAAATATGAGATATAGTACAAGTCTGCAAAAAAGATGTAAATGTAAGAATTCCTATATGTGATTTTCTCTGAATATTTTGCTTACCTCTAGAATATGCTCTCATAAGTTTATAATCACTTAGGAAACATATTTATTATTTTATTTATTCTGTCTATTTTATTTATTTAGTCTAGATTGCAGTTTAGGGTTATCCCATGGGTGGTGAGAACTCACTGTTAGGATATTTTTAATGAGGCAGGATTGCCACTTCATTAATAAAACATTCAGTAGGACTGAGTTCCAGGATCACACTTAGCTCCATCTTGCTCACCTTTTCTTTGCATTAATGTCTCTAATTTGTTGTATTAATTTGTATATATTTCATGTATTGACCAGGGACATTTATTTAATTTGATCATGACCTTATTATTCAATTCTTAAATGTGAAACATAACCTTTTCTCCTCAAGTGGTGTCACAAAAGGTTGTTTCTTTTCTGTGCAGCAGATCAATGACTGTCATGCAGGATGAGGCTTCTACCAGCTCTGAGTGGCACCTGGTGGTTATTTATAGCATGACCAGGCAAGCCATCTGTCTTTTCTGACAGCTTGCAGTGTCACTAACCCAGCATCATGTTTTCCTCTAATGCTATTTGCAAAACATCCATCCATCTATTCATCATTCATTAATTCAACCTAGCTTTGATCAAGTATATATTGAAGTCTTATTTAATGCCAAGGGTAAAATGGCCTACAAGATATCTCCCTACCTTCAAGAAGTTTTAATATGTTCTCTTTATCAATTGGAGGAAATTTGATGATATAGAGATATGTTGATACACAAGACAAGGCCCCTAGACTCAAGGACCTTACTGTCTTATCAGGAAGTATAACCATGAAAGCAAATAACTGTAAATCAAGGAAACTAATAATAAATATCATGAAAAAGTGATGCCACAATAGAGAAGACAGAGAGTGTCTCTTCTGCTACATCTCTCTCCAGGTATTTCTTTTAAGAGTGGAAGCTTCTTTCTCAGAAGATCTGAGATGTATATTCTTTCTCATTTCATTGATCCAATTTGGGTCATATGTACCCATCTGAGAAACAAGCTTGTGGCTAGGAGAATGACATGCCTATGTGGGTTATCTGGGTTATCTGAATCTATCACTTTGACAGAAAGCATATAAAATAAGGAATGAAACTTACGAGTATACACTCCAGTGATGTAAAGTCAACTCAACCAGAAGCACATAAGCTCCAGAGGGAAGGCATGGATACTAGAACATATGTGTATAGGAAAGAGGGGGGCAGGGAATGGATGCTGGTTAGTAATCAACAGTTGTCCAAAAAAATACCATACTAAAAATTCACCTTTTCTAATGAGAAAAAATACCATTATAAAGCAAACAGACATATTATATTAAAATTAACTGAGAAAATGATATTGTGACAAAAGTATTTTTATTTATATGATACAGTATATTAGTTAAGCCCTCAAATATCTATGCATTAAACTGAATAATTCAAAACATCAGTAAGAAAGCAGATTCTTTTCAGTATCTTACTTTATTGAAACGGTATTAACTAAAGAAGAAATAATTAATCAGCTTTCCAAGTATTGAACTTGGAAACCAACATGTCACTTAATTCACTAATATAGAACATTTGGAAGACATTAATTGGTACTAGACCAAAAAAATATTTGTATTCTCTACTGGATCACAGTAGGTCCTCACTAAGTATTTGTTGCCTACACACACACACACACACACACACACACACACACACACACACACATTTCTTTAGCCAAAACTTATTTACTTCTAGGCAGAAACATTTACCTGAGAATTTCAATAAAAGCCAGCTTCTCATTAAATTTCCCTTTTGCATTTTAGTGAAATGATCCTTAACCATTGTCTTAAAAGAAGAGCTATAAACTAATCAATCAATCCATATAGCTGAGTCCTATCCAAGTTTGCTTTCGTTAAACAGAGAAACAAAAAGACAAAGGAAGTGTCCATTTTGTTAGTGGTAATGAAAGTTCTAGGGAGGTTTAGTTTCAGTTTAGAATAGATGTAGAGGAGAAGCTGAGAAGTCTGTAAAACTAATACCTCAAAGTGAGAGAACATCTCATTTCTATAAACTGAGGGCTTAATTAGCTAAAAGAAAAGGGAGGCTCACTTTCAAACAAGCTGTGATTCTCTGCAGGATAACCCGAAGCAAGATAGGCATGTTGGGCAGAGAAAAGCCATGGAAAGTTCTGACCAAAGAAATAAACTTTATACTTACTTAACTTTTATCTATTGGAGAAAAACTTATTTGGATCAAGTGCTGGGATGATAGATGCTCTAGGTTTGCTCAGAGTTCTTTGTTTCAGGATTTTTTTTTTTTTTTTTTTGGAGTTTTATGTGCTTTGACCTACCTATTAAGAAATAGTTAATAGTTATGTTACAGAGTCTAAACTTGTACTGCTTGCTGCACGACAGGCCAATAACTGGCGAGATGAGTTGTCAGGGCAAGGGATAGCAATGTTGTTAGGAAAGCCAGCAGATCAAGAAGATGGTGGACTAGTGTCCCAAAGAACCATCCTGCCTGAGTTAGAATTCAGGCCTTTTTTATACTGAAAGGGGAGGGGATGATACTGGTTGTTGCAAACTTCTCAGTGTAGGAATCCTTTGTTCTTGCAGTTGTCCAGTTAGGTCTGGTCACAATGTTCCTATAAACCTCCAACAAGACAACTGTTATTTTCTGTTCTGCAACTTTTTACCTCTATGTGAATGGAAAGTGTTATACTTTTAAAGGTCAGAGCCTTGAAGATGGGTTATCATATATATTTCAGGCTACAGGCAACATTCTTTTACAAAGGTGCAGAGTCAGCATGACTAAGCACAGGATACAGAGCACAAAGGTTAGAGCTAAAGGAATAGATCCAGTGTGGAGTCAAGTTTTGTCTTTGCTACAGTTATAGATTTTCACAGTTAAAAACTCTCTTGCTCGGACTTCCCTGGTGGTGCAGTGATTGAGAATCTGCCTGCTAATGCAGGGGACACGGGTTCGAGCCCTGGTCTGGGAGGATCTCACATGCCACAGAGCAACTAGGCCTGTGAGCCACAACTACTGAGCCTGCGCGTCTGGAGCCTGTGCTCCGCAACATGAGAGGCCACGACAGTGAGAGGCCCGGGCACTGCGCTGAAGAGTGGCCCCTGCTTGCCACAACTAGAAAAAGCCCTCGCACAGAAACGAAGACCCAACACAGCCAAAAATAAAAATAAATAAATTAAAAGAAGGCTCAACATTTAAAAAACAACAAAACAAAACAAAAAAACAAAAACTCTCTTGCTTGAACCACTGTTGGGCTACCACCTCATGCATTAAAACCAGCTCAACATCACAAGCTGACAAAAAAAATCCCACCAAGACAAAAACCAAAACCAAAACCACGGACATAGATGTAATAGATATTAAAAAAGAAAAACAAAAAAACACTGAAGCAAAATGAACAGAAAAAAAAACCTGTATTAAATGTCATGAACTACACCTACAAAGGATGCTCTCATATTCTTTCCAGCTTAGTTATCTGTTTTAAAGTCTACAGATGATTAAGAAACAAATTAGGAGGAGAAATCTTAGCTGCAGGCAGATACCCTGAAAGTAGCTCCAAATAAAGGCACCAGCATGACGGTATTACAGGACCCAGCACATCTGCAGAGAAAGTGTCACTAAGCTTAAAATTACTACACAGGATTTTTGGTAGAAAAGCCAAAACCCTGAAGAACTCAAGAGGCCTTGATGGTTTTGCCTGCTTCAGCAAAAGACAGGCATTTCTATCCCTAATGATGGCCTTAGGCTAACCATTACATTCAACGTAATCTCCTTAAGAAGTCAGGAAAAAGGACACAAGATTCAGAAATATTTCCACTCAGTGCTTGAGGCTTTGTGTTTAGACAGGATTCAGGAAATCACTGGCTTACTCAGTGTCTGAGAGTTTTGTAAATGAAATAGTTTTCCTGTTTGAGGACAATAAAAACTGAAAAATTTTAAGACTATAGCTCTCTGAGTTCTGATCATCACAGGAACTGGTTATATTTCAATCTAGTAAGAATGTAAGTTTGTACTTGATGAGTATTCTCACTAATTTTCTTCCTACATGTGTGTTCAGTGGGATCAACAAAATTACACTAAACCCTGGACATACAAAAATGGAATTTCCCTGAAGGAATTTGCAGTGGAGTATATGGATACATAGACAGTGCATATATAATTGCATATTAATAAAAATATGCTGAGCGAATTTTGGAATAAGAAGGTACAAAAACCCCAGTCTGGGACAGTAAAATAGTATTTCAATGAAGTCACACAGTAATATATAATATAAATTATTAGCTGATAATCGTGCCACAGTTAGGAAGAAGCTTCATAACTAATACAAAAAAGCAAAAATAAAGACCATTTAAATTTAGTTTGAAAAGTATCTACCTATATAATGATTTTGTAGATTAAAAACTTTGCAAGTTGCTAAAAATTTAAAACCATTAACAGATGGCAGGCAAAAGAATTTACAATGCAACTAAAATTCAACTCTGCGTGTGTAGTATATATATACATATTTTAATCTTCTATATTTCATATTTTATATATTCTGCTATACTTACCTGTGGGAAGTAATTAATAAACACTGTTTTCTTTTTGTTCTTTTAAGTGTTTATCTGAAATACACTTTTATGTAATGCAATATAAGGATTCAACTTTATTTTCCTCAAAATAGATAACCAGCACTTTTAGGCTTCCATATTTTATTAAGGACTTGATCTTTCTCACACAGAATTGAACTGTCACCAATATCATGCATTAAATTCTCACAAATATATAAATTCTCATATATATGTATATATATATGTTCCACGTAATTTCTGTAAAGTGTTCTTCTACCAATACAATATCAATTTTATTACAATTAGCCTATCAAATTTTATGATATATATTAAGGTGATTCCATTCTTCTCTCTTCCTATTCTTGGTTATGCTTGGGCATTTATTTTTCCGTATAACCTACTAGGTTTTTATATTCTTACCACACAATTACTTCTAAAAGTTTCTTATCTCCTTATGATTTACCATCTTTTAAAAATAATTTTACCTGTGTTTTATGATGTCTCTTGCATTTGACTTTGTAGATCACTCATTTGGTCCTTACCAGTGACCATCCCTTTATCAGTTCATACACCCACTTTTTAATTGGGAAATCAGTTTTGATAGCAGCAGAATTCTCCTTGGTATTGTGTTTGAATCTCTATAGGCCACCTCTCCCCTCTGAGCAATTCTAGTTCACTGGATCTGTTTTGTGTTTCTCTGGGCTGATATTCCTCCAGATATTACATTAACTTAATTTTTGTTACTCAATGTTTGCTTCTTCTAGCTCAGAGGTTGTTGTTGGAGTTCCTTAGTGTCAGTAGTTTTGTTGAGTATAGAGGATCCTTGGTGGTTTTAAAATGAATGCCAGCTCTCAGCCATGAAACTTGTTGGATGCTGTGGTTCTGTTGCAGGGCAGCTGTGGTTCTATTCCATGTGCCTCGTCCATTTGAGGACACAGCTCTGATAGCTATCTTTCTGCCACGCAGATTTCTGCCAGCCAAAATCTTCCCAGGATGAGACATTTTCTGGTTCTCACCAAGTAATCCCCTGATCCTGAACTAAAAGATTACTGTCAAGTTCTCTCCATACATCGTTAGTCTTCATTGGATCTAGCTGGCTGATCTATCGGTTTGACTTGGGAGAGAAAAAAATTGGAGTTGGTAGTAGAGGGAAGGTAGACTTTGCAAATATTTTTGCAAACGTGTTAAGTTGATATATTACAATTTAAAATATGGTAATATGTTTAATGCTCCTTTTAAAATATGTAACAGATGAATTAACTTTAATTAATTGTTAAATCCAGTATTCTTATGAAAAATTTGTATGCATATTCATACCATAAATGGTTCCACAGAATTTTTTTTTTAATGAACTTCAATTAGTGACATGTATGTGCTTTCTAGATCACCTCTGAAACTGCACTACTAGCTCACAATCCACTGGTTCATTATAAACTTTGTGTGGCCACATGCATGTTACCTGTGACAACCTTATTTGATTGAGGTAAACCACTAGCCAGCTTATCAGGTTAAAATGCACACACACACACACACACATACACACACACACACATTCATATGCATAGATATACACGCATACATTGCTTCATTCCCTGTATGTCCCTTGAATACATGAACTCCTGAGTACATGGACCAAGTCTTATATAATGTTGTTAAGTGTGAATTCAAACCTCATTGGTTGACAAATACACATGGTAGATATATGAGGAATGTCTGCTGAATGAAGAAATTTATTAATTTACTTTAAACCATCTAGCACAGTGGTCCCCAACCTTTTTGGCACCAGGGACCAGTTTCATGTAAGACAACTTTTCCATGGACGGGGGTGGGGGTGGGGGATGGTTCAGTTGGCAATGAGAGTGATGGGTAGCAATGGAGAGTGGCTGTTGAAGCTTCGCTCTCTCTCCCGCTGCTCACCTCCTGTCGTGCAGCCCGGTTCCTAACACAGCATATTGTTATGGTGTTGGGGACACCTCTGATCTAGCATATTATTTTGTGAATTTAATGGTTCTTAACATCAAAATAAGTCATTGTTTCATGAGAAAAATTAAAAGTGTCAAGAAATAATGCATATACCTTTAAAAGTAAATATTAGAATGACTAGTACATGAAGAAATTTTGCAGAGAATAAGCTTTGATGAGATTATTCCATCAGTTTTAGACATATTTCTGTGGCATAATTTTTTACTTTTTTAAAGAAACAGAAAACAAAAAGTAGCTTTAAATTTTCCCCAAACTATGTTTCAGGTTTTTAAGACTACTATTTAACTGTCAGGGCTGAACACCTTAGAATTTATTATCCACCTTTCTATTTCACTTTCTTGCAGAATGGGATAAAAAGTGACAGATACCTGTGTTTTAAAATTGATTTTGTGAACACATAAATAACCCAAATTGCAGGTACACTTTATTTTTAATACAAGAGCAGAACTTTAAAGTATACATGTGTATATCTATACATCCCTTATCCAATATATAACAAATATTTTTAGAGCTTGTTTCAACTTACAAAGCACTAGTACTTGTTTTATTCTACTTGATTTTTACAACAAGTGATTGAAATATTCACATAATTATTCTTGTTTTACAGACAAGGAAACAAAGTCTCAGAGTAGTTAAGTGATATTCCCATGGGAAGTATCTGAAATCCAAAGCCAACTCTGAATTTATACCACACTCTTCCCACAACGTGAAGCTGGTGCTCTCACTGTGCACACGTTTGTGAGGTTATAAATGTTCCTGCAATGAAGAACTGTTCTATACAATAGAGTTTCTCAATATTACTGGCAAAAAAGCTCGGTAATAATAGTAACTTAATCATAAACCCACATAAATTACATGTGTACCACTGAGGACTGCACAGAAATATAGACTTCTAGAATTTACTCTTGTTTTTTTTTCAATTTAGAGTATGTTATGAAGAGCATACTGGGTTAAAATAGCACACTGTCTGACCATTTCCTATTAGAAATAAAAATACCAAAGTTACTTTTAGAACAGGATTTTTTCCCATCTTTTTTGAGACACAATCTGCATATGACATTGTTTAAGTTTACAGTGTATAGCATGGTGATTTGATATACATATATTTTGTGAAATAATTACCACAATAAGTTTCCTTTTTTTGGTGTGTGGTGAAAACATTTAAAGTCCTACTCTACTCTCTTAGCAACTTTCAAGTTTACCATCTAGTATTGTTAACTGTAGTCACCATGCTGTACATTAGACTCCTACAACTTACCATCTTATACCTGGAAGTTTGTAACCTTTGAACAATAACTCCTCATTCCTCCACCCCGAGCCCCTGACCACCACCATTCTGCATTCTGTTTCTTGAGTTTGACTTTTTTATATTCCACATATAATTTAGACCATGCATTATTTGTCTTTCTCTGTCTGACTTATTTCCTTAAACATAATGCCCTTAAGGTTCATACATGTTGTCATAAATGGCAGGGTTTCCTTCTTTTTAATGGCTGAATAATATTCCATTGTGTGTGTGTGTGTGTGTGTGTGTGTGTGTGTGTGTATATATCACATATCACACTTTCTTTATCCATTCATCTGTCAACAGACACATAGATTGTTTCCATGTCTTGGTTATTGTAAATAGTGCTGCAATTAATATGAGGGTACACATATCTCCTCAAGAGAGTGATGACGTTACCTTCAGATATTTATCCCAGTGTGGGATTTCTGGATCACACTGTGGTTCAATTTTTATTTTATTATTATTTTTTTTTAATTTTTATTGGAGTATAGTTGATTTGCAATGTTGTGTTAGTTTCAGGTGTACAACAAAGTGAATCAGTTATACATATACATATAGCCACTCTTTTTTAGATTGTTTCCCCATATAGGTCATTACAGAGTATTAAGTAGAATTCCCTGTGTTATACAGTAGTTCCTTATTAGTTATCTATTTTATACATAGTAGTGCGTAGTACTAATAGTGTGTACTACTAGTACTAATCCCAATCTCCCAATTTATCCCTCCCCACCCCTTACTCCCTGGTAACCATAAGTTTGTTTTCTACATCTGTAACTCTATTTCTGTTTTATAGATAAGTTCATTTGTACCCTTTTTTAGATTCCACATGTGAGTGACAGCATGTGATGTTGTCTTTCTCTGTCTGACTTACTGCATTTAGTATGATAATCTCTAGGTCCATCCATGTTGCTGCAAATGGCATTATTTCATTCTTTTTAATGGCTGAGAAATATTCCATTGTATATGTGTACCACATCTTCTTTAACCATTTCTCTGTTGATGGGCATTTAGGTTGCTTTCATGTCCTGGCTGTTGTAAATAATGCTGCAATGAACATTGGGGTGCATGTATCTTTATGAATTATGTTTTTTTTCCAGATATATGGCCAGGAGTGGGATTGCTAGATCATATGATAGCTCTATTTTTAGTTTTTTAAGGAACTTCTATACTGTGCTCCATAGTGGCTGTACTAATTTACATTCCCACCAACAGTATAGGAGGGTTCCCTTTTCTCCACACCCTCTCCAGCATTTAGTTTATAGATATTTTTGATCATGGCCATTCAGACCAGTGTGAGGTAATACCTCATTGTAGTTTTGATTTGCATTTTTCTAATAATTAGTGATGTTGAGCAACTTTTCATGTGTTTGTTGACCATCTGTAAATCTGCTTTGGAGAAATGTCTATTTAGAACTTCCACCCGTTTTCTGATTGGGTTGTTCGTTTTTTTAAAATATTGAGCTGCATGAGTTGTTTGTATATTTTGGAGATTAATTACTTGTCAGTTGCTTCATTTGCAAATATATTCTTCCATTCTGAGGGTAGTATTTTTGTTTTGTTTATATTTGTATGGAGACACAAAAGACCATGAATAGCCAAAACAATCCTGAGAAAGAAAAATGGAGCAGGAGGAATCAGGCTCCCTGACTTCAGACTATACTACCAAGCTACAGTCATCAAAACAGTATGGTACTATCACCAAAGCATAAATGTAGATCAATGGAACAGGATAGAAACTCCAGAGGCAAACCCACACACCTATGGTCATCTAATCTATGACAAAGGAGACAAGAATATACAATGCGGAAAAGATGGTCTCTTCAATAAGTGGTGCTGGGAAAACTAGAACACTCCCTAACACTATACACAAAAATGAACAAAATGGATTAAACAGCTAAATGTAAAGCTGGATACTATAAAACTCTTAGAGAAAAACATAGGCAGAACACTCTTTAACATAAATCACAGCAAGATCTTTTTTGATCCACCTCCTAGAGTAATGAAAATAAAAACAAAAATAAACAAATGGGACCAAATTAAATGTAAAAGCTTTGCATAGCAAAGGATACCATAAACAATGGTGTTCAATTTTTAAATGGAATTTTTAAAAATGAGTTTTTCCTTGCTTTTGTATGTGTGCATGAACATACATTTGTTCTGGTGCTAATAGTTTTCCCATGTTGGTGGTGACATAAGAGGAACTTCCTTCACCCTCATTTCAGGAGATTGTTATATCAACAAAGATATGAAAATGATACATTTGACTCTGGCCTACCTGCCTCAGTGTCCCTTTAAATAAAGATAATGTCTCCTTCTCTGTCCATAATATGTTTGAATGTGTAATTCTTGTGGAGTATATATTTGTTTCCTGTAAGACAAAATACAACTAAGTCAGAAAGACACCATGTAGTGTGGTTTTGAGAGTGTCCTCTAATCAGAGAGGCTCATAATAACTTCCAAGCAAATAGTCAAAAATGTTTGAAGGCAAATATTGAGATATAACTGCATATCTCTTCCATGCATTTCAGATGAATTAACAGTTTCCAAAATAGAATGTAGACTCCTTATAACATGAGTTACAAAGAACAGTTACTCTATCATCAATCATCTGGATGACATTCTTCCTTATAGCAACAGCTCTCTGCAGCATCCAAGAATTCCAGAGCCAAACATGGTAGGGCTTTGCATGTGCAGGTGGAAAGGGGCAACAATGGCCAGGGGATGTGAGAGAGCCAGGAGGTCCTTATAGTGATCACAGAACTATTCATTCTGTTAGCATTGTGAAGTGATGTTTCAAAATTATTTCATATTGTTTACCTTGGTGATGCATACTGGGTATTTAGATTGACTTTGTCATAAGTAAGAATAATTTTTTGCCCAAGACTGTTGGAGAATTCTCAGAATTAACCTAATACTTGGAGAGATGAAAAGTAGAAGAAAACTAAGGAGAAAGTAAATCATGTCATGGTAATGCTGCTGCTGCTGTTGTTGAAATAACATCAGTACATCTTTGGAGTTGCCCAACCAGTATTTATCCATTCCTTCCTTTCAAAATAGGACTCTGTTTGGGAGTTGCAATTTTCCCTAAATTATGTGATAAATTGTGATTCATATAAACCTATCACGAAAGTTTTATTTCATCTTGTCAGCCATGTAATTTATCAGCCCTCCTGTAGCTAAGGGTGATAGAGTGAGCCATTTCTGATCAGTAAGAAGTAATGGGAAGACTACTGGATGGGGGGCTGTCTGTCTGGGAAAGCATAAAATGGATGGCAGTGGCTGAGACTTCTTTCAGATGTTATTCCTGGGCCAGCTTTCAGATATTATTCCTGGAGCTGGAGAAGCCATATTGGGAGACCAAAATGACAAACATTAGGTCAAAATACCACCTGCCAAAGATGACAAAGAAAAAGTAGAAAGCGACTAGTCTTTGAAGACATGTTTGAGCTGCAGCTCCATCGTTTGCCTATCACCAGCCATTTTGTTCTGTGGGATATTAATGTCCTCACTGCTTAGGCCTCAGTTAGAACTGTTGTTACTGTTCTAACTTGAAGCTGAGAACATTCCAAACTAATAATTTCTCCCTATTCTCTGCAAGTAGATGAAAGGTTTACATCAATAGAGTTTATAGATTTTGGTTTACACACTGGGTTGATTTATTTATAAACTTTGTGTTTTATTTTGAATGATTGTGTGTGTGTGTGTGTTTCTCTGAATTACTTGTGATTTTTTTCAATATTTCCAGAAGTGTCTTTTTAAGTGACTTTTGCTGTGTATAACTTTCAAACCTCTTGAAGTAAGGGAGATTTTACGGGCTTCCCTGGTGGCGCAGTGGTTGAGAGTTCGCCTGCCGATGCAGGGGACACGGGTTCGTGCCCTGGTCCGGGAAGATCCCACATGCCGCGGAGCGGCTAGGCCCGTGAGCCATGGCCACTGAGCCTGCGCATCCGGAGCCTGTGCTCCACAACGGGAGGGGCCACAAGAGTGAGAGGCCCGCGTACGGCAAAAAACAAAACAAAAATTAGTGGAGATTTTAGATTTTGGTTAATTTAAGAGATTGGGTAGGAGGAGGTAGATTATGATTGTCAATTTTTTTTCCAGAGACAGAGCACTTGTAATTAGATGTACAACAAACTTTGAATAATTCAACATTGTGCTGTGCTGTCTGAACTGATTTAACAAAATAGATGTTTTAAATGACAATATATAGTTTCTCATAATAATTCCTTTTGTAGTTTCATGGTCATGTTAGGTCATGCTAGAGAGAATTATGAGTTATGTAAAATAAGCCACATTTTTCCAATTTAAGAGGATAAGTAGAGTGTGATGTTTTTGTCAGTTTATTTTTTCTTGATGCTAATTATACATATATATTTTGTATGATGGAATGTAGATTCAAGTATGGTTTGCATATGATTTATATCAATAATAATAACAATACATTTTATAGAAAACCTCTATGACAGGTGCTATAATAAGTGTTTTACATGGTAATTCTTTTAATTTTCCAAACAGCCTCAGATCGGTACTCTTATTATCCCTATTTTTATATTGTAAGAAGTAATGTTTTAAGCAGACCTATTTATTTGACAGGCTGAGAGTTGAAGTAACATTGGTATCATTAAGTTAATATCATACCTTCTTCCTTTCTGACAGTATTTTCAGGTATTAGTCTCCAAAGGACACTCCTACTTTGTGATAATAAAATAATATCATCAACTCCTAAGATGCTATTTGCCTTCTAATATGCTATGCAAGAAAATCACGTATACCATTTGCTGGGCTTTAAAGCTTTGACATATCCAAAGTATACATTAAATCCACTTTGCAACAGAAATATTGTTATTGAAATCTTTTAAAATGTTGGAAATATAACCCATCTCCACTACTGAAAATGTATACTTATGATTCTAATTTATTTATATTTATCATAATGTTTTACTTAATGTGATAATAGTTAGAATATAGCTATAGTTAGTTAGCATTGCAGATCATCAAATGTAATAACAAGATTGGAACATCTCACTGAATGCATATAACAGTAATTCTACTGACAATTCTTTTTATTAGAAATTAATGTTGAAATTAATATACAAAATTAATGTTTTGTATATGTAACAAAGCCTAACAATTTGTTTAATATTAATGTTATATACCGCTTCAGTGATTTTTTTTTAATGGAACTCTCTTCTTAGTGGGGAGGAGCTTCCAGGTAAGAGGTGATAATAGTTTGCATTTGTACTTGAGAGTGAGCAGACACAAAACAATCTCCCGGGCTACATCAGGAAAACTTGAGCAATTAATCAATTTTTTGGCTTTATAAAGATATGTGGATGTTATAAGTGAGGTCAGGGTAAGGTTCTAGGGCAATTGTTTTCGGAAAATGTTTTAAGAATATCTTTAAAGAAAGAAAGAGAACCCAGTTCTCAGCAAACCAGGAGCACAGTGAAGAGGGCTAAATATTAAAAGGGAATAAATCAACATTAAACTAAAAAGGGCAGAAAACTGAAAGTTAACTCAACGAACAATAAAAGGTAAAGGACAAGGGAAGAGTCAGGAGACTGGCTCAGTTAGTGAAAAGACTTGGAGGTGACTTGGGGAGCTCAAAATCAGAGAGAGAGAGAGAGAAATAGTGAAAGACCATCTGGTGCTACTGTTTTGGTGGTAATATTCACATTGAGCAAATGTTTGCATTTCAATTTGACTGAATAAATCGTAAACCTCCCTTTCTGAGCATACAGCTGTATGACTTCAATGGTCATCTGAGCATTATCCTCTCCTGACAGGAGACCATTCTGAGGTTGCATTACTAAGTGAAACTCATATCAAATACATGTTTATTGCATTCTCTTTTATCTACTTTGTGTGGACATAGGAAGAATAAAGATGAGAAAATATAGTAAGAGGAGGGGGGAAGACAACTGAGAAAAGGAATATACTCATGCAGGTAAAATTGGAAAGCTGCAAAAAATAGTTGGTCTCAGAATGGATGAATGTAGGCACCTTACATGTGAGAATATAGGAATTTTAAAAGTTATTGTTTATGAGTTGAATACTATGTAGCAAAATATCATGATGAAAACCCTTTCAAAGAAACATATTTTTTGCAAAGCTATTTTCAAGTCACAGTGACAGCAGGGCTATAAGAAGGTGATTAACATATTTGCACATCTACCATGTGCCAACAAGAGTGCTTTATACATATGGTCTCATAGCAAAACTGGCAGATATTTGCTAATCTTTTATCTAGATAGTCTCCACAACCACCAACAAATGCTTTTTTCTTTATGCTGTAAGCATATAACTCTTGTATAATGAAAAAAAAAAATGATGTTATATCCAGGAATCCCTTTTCTTTGTAGAATCTAACTCTTCCACCAGTCTGGGAGTCTTCCACATCACCTAATTTGATTGGTTATATTTTTTACCTAACTGTTATGACATAGTGTCCTAAGATGGTATTTACCCATAGAAAAAAATTATGGATGTAAACAGTCTTGATTATTTTGGGGGACAACAATGAAACTCATTAAAAGTTGCTCTAGGTAACTTCTGCTCCACCTCAGAATTCATTGATACTAAGAACAGAAAACATAGGTACAAAATATTATGAACTCTGGAGTTTCAACTCTTTTTAATTTCAATTAAAAAAATAGAAGATTGGTTGTGATGATTCCCAGGTAAGCACATGTTGATTCAGTGGTACACAGTGATAAGAGCCAAAAAATAATTTTATTAGAATAAAATTTATGCATATTAAGCAGTAAGTTTATGTTATATGTTTTAATCCTACTCAATAACCATTACTGATATGTTTGTATTTTGGTATATTTTATACCATAATTTTTACAATTTTTTTTTTTAGTTTACTTAATATTTTTTTCTATGAGTAGCAAAGGTCACTTTAACCAAATATTAACTTCATACATCTTTTAAAATATCAATTCAGCAAATATTTATCGGGTGCTTAATTAATATAACTTACACTACTAGTTACAGCACTCAGTCTACTGTGTACAGCTTCAGATTAATACATTAGATGGAAGTGAATCTCTCAGTTTCTCTGTGGTTTTCTCATTTTATCCACTGAAATCTTGTCTTCAAATCAGCATCTGTATGAACTTAGAAATAAGGGCCATCTTATTCATTGGGGACTGTCTTTATGTTCTGTGTTCTGTCTTTAAGTTGTGTTTCCAGATTCACACTGGTTTGCCCATGCAGATAGATAAGCCAAAATGAGAAATGGATGTAAACTTGTGGATTGATTAATTTTAGTCATGATCATAAAAATATCCAACATCTTTTGGTTATCTAAGCCTAAGTTTATACTGGGTATATTTGTTATAATGAGTACATTTGTTGTCATTTGTTTCCTTAAATGTTGATGTTAAATAAAGCTAAATAAACAGTAATTTTATTTTGATCTTTGAAGTTTGTGTTGGACATTAAAAGTTGTGACTGCTATGTATATACTGAGATTAAAGAGTTAAGGATTTATATATCTTTTATTGACAGTTATGAATGGAAATATTTGTTAATGACAAATTTATGCAGACATATAGAGATCTACATATTCATAAGCGATAAGGAGCCAGATATGTTCCTTCTTATGTGGATGAAAATTTGCTTTTCTCTTTGCAGCATTACAGAATAAGCTTTACTAGTCTCTGAGGAAAAGTCAAGATCTGCATTTAAATAACGATATTAATAACTCAAGCTAGGTCTCTCTTTAGAATCCTGTTAAGTGGTTTAAGATATTTAGTATAGGTAACAATGTGAAGTGAATTGCTAATGACACATACAGAATGATTTTGAAGGGCTCATCTTTTGTCAGTTATCACATTGTATCCAGTAAATTACTAGTTACTTTGTAACGTGAATTCTAATAACTGTATTATTCAGGAGTTATTGATAGAATTTTAATAGAGATATACAAATTTAGTTTCAGTATGCATTTATTAGCAGTATTCATTGTAATAATTCTAACTTATGTTACTAAATGGATTATGCCTCTATATATGCCAATAGAAAATTTAAAAGAACATATAATACTTTCATTATTATTAATGTATCATTCATATTTATATTAGACAGATTATTGAAAATAAGACTGGCAAGTGTTAATATTTCAATTACCACTACCTGCTCATTTTTTTCAATTTTTGTTATGCCTCTGCTCTACCTATATATTAAAATCTACACCAACGTAACCTTCAAAAATTGCCATGTAGATAATAATCACAAAATGTATAATTTCTTCTGTAAGTCTTGGCATCTCTGTAAAGTCCGAAGGAACTTTGAGTAAGCAGTCATGGTTTAATATCTTAGATTATATCTGAAACTACAATTGTCAGTTTGAGGCTCATCAGGTACCTATTGCAAATAAATCAAACAAAAAGCCAAAAATGTATAAAATAAGCAAAATAATTTGTAAGTTTCTGATCACATGTTAACATTTAAATGGAATAAATATAACTAGAAATCATAAAGTTTCAAATACAATAATAAAAATAATGCACTGATTTTTTATACTTTAGGAAATGATTCAGTATTTCATTGAATTGTCAACCCTTAGGATAAATTTTTAAAAATATGGAATATATAAATACTTGGTTTTCAGATTCTTTCCTACTGAGTGCTTTCTGAATTTGAGAAGAGTCTAACAATAAGACAGGCTAGGATGATTAAACCATAAAACTCCATTAGACAGTTCTTAAACTAGAAAATCAAAAGATTTTTAAAAATGAGAACTCTGGAATCATTTTCAGTATTGAGACTTGGCCAGAGCTGTACAAAGTCAGTAACCTGGAAAAGTAGGAAAATCAACAAAGCAAAATTGTTATAGTATAGATTCATTTTTCTTTCAGACAAAGATGAAATACATTTCTGTTTTAAATGAGTAAAAATGTTATAACAAGAAACTTAATTTTGGGGAACCACAAAATAGCACAGATCTTGACCCTTATATATCCTTCTGTTATTTTATATATTCCTCTGATAATAGCTCAGTGATTATGAGTTTACACTCTGAAGCTAGATACCAGGGTTCAATTCCAAATCTATCACTTAGTTGCTTCGTATATTTGGGCAAGCTACTTAACCTCTGTTGCCTCAGTTTTCTCACCTGTGAAAGGGGATAATAATGAGATCTTCTTCATAGGGTTGTTATGAAGATTAAGCATGTTCATCATAAGTAAACTGTTTTACATAGTGTCTGGCAAACAGAATATTACTTTATATTATTACCTATTATAATGTTAAAATAAAAATGCATCAATGTTTCAGTCATATCAAAGAATCACACGTTTATAAGCTGATCAAATTTGGATCCATTATGATGCAATTAAAATCATTGCTAACTTTTATTTCTGCAGATTCTTTTAGTAAATCTCTGAGGCAGTAATATGTTTTTTTTTAACAGTGCTCTATAAGATCAATTAAATGGACTTGACCGTTTTTAGCTAAACTTGTAGGAGCTGAGTAACCACTAAGAATGTTTTTTTGCTTATTTCACAATTGGTTCTCTTTGTTGTCAAGGTAACGATTTAACAATCACCTTTTCTCACTCCCTCCCTCCTCTGTGAAAAAAGGCACATACAAACAGATCAGTCCTTTTAAAACTGAAGCTAAAAATATGGAGTAGAAAACACAGATTGATTTTATGTGCAAGTACCAATTTTTTTTAAGCTCTAGGCGAGGGTCCTATGGTGGGCTGGTTTACAAGATAAGGAATAACTTCCCCCAGGTGCTCAGAAGTACTTTCTTCATACCAGATATTAACAGTTTTACAACATTAATAAAAGCTGTATTTTATTGAGTATTTGCTATTTATCATCCAGTGTGCTTTATATACTTCAAATGCATTTATTAAAAAAAAATTCTTCTAAATTACCTAAAGGTCAAATATTGTCTCCATTTTATAGCTGTGAAAATTTATACTCAGAGAGACAAAATGCTTGTCCAAGTTTTGCACAATGAGTAGAACTGGCAGGATTTGAATCCAGTCATGTGTCTCCACATGTTATTTTGCATACATAAGCTTCCAAAAGTCTTTTAAGTTTTAAAAGCTCATATCTGTAACAAAGACTCATGCATTCCCTCCATGGTTTTTTCCTCTAGATATTTATAAGATTTCATATTTTTAGTATTTTGTACCTCATCTAAGAACACAGAGATGTGTTTGTATATGCTACTGAGTGAGGCCCTTCTTAGGTGAGCTGTTTTTTCACGGTTAAACTGACCCAGATTCTTGTAAGTCACCAAATACTCTTCAGGAATATTGCACTTTGCAAAGACGCATTAACACTTTCAGATTTCCAGAGTATTTTAGTGGCTAGTGGTAATGTACTTAGGGAATTGAGTTAATGCATCTTACATAAGTGCCTACATTTTAAGGAGTAGGCACAGGATAAATATGTCAAGCCATGTGTTGGGTATGCATATGTACTAAAATTCAACAGAAGGATGGATATATAGAATTCTAAGCATAAAAGTGCCTTAAGTCATACCATTTCTTTTTGGATTTTATTTTCTTGTTATTTTCTCTTTCTCATCTATATGTATATATACATACCTACAGATGTCATGATTCAAAGTAGCAAAGGAGGGTCTGTCATATTCTTTTAATTATAGAAGCGATTATACTAACATAGAAGTGGCATTAATCAGTACTTGCCTAATCACATATAGAGAACAGAAACATTCCTATGAAACAAACAAACAACAAAAACAACAGCAAAAACTGGAGAGAAAAGGAAAAGAAAGAGTTGGTGGATTTCAGGAATTCACCAGCGACCATTGTAGAAAGTGTACCAAGTCTAGAAAAAATGCAGACAGTGTATTGCATAGTATCAGCCCTCTGCCATTAGCTTTGAAAGACAATTCAAGTGCCCAATCCAGGAAATGCTTGGCTTTCTTTACCAGTTGCAGACATAGCAAATAAAACGTTTATGACAGGAGGATAAGGGAGAGAGAGAGAGAGAAAGCAAATCTTTAGGGAATGAGGAGCCTGTAGAAAGTAGTAACGCACAGCTCCATGTACAAACAAGAGGCCACCAGAGATATTGTGTCTTGCATGAGTTCAATGCACAATCACCACACCTTGAAGGAATAGTTTATAATTTTAAAAGTAAAGTATAATAAAAATGCTCAGTGGCATAGAGGGAATTATGTCAGTGTCTATTTGGTCATGGATAGCTATATGAGGGAAAGAGGATCCAGATTAAGTCTTTGGTTACAATTGAAGCAGTTCTTTCTTTCTTTCTCCCTTTCTTCTTCTCTCCCTCCCTCTTTTCTTCCTTCCTTCTTTCCTTCTTCCTGCCTTTCTAAAGTTAATCCCTTTTGTAAATCAATATTAATGTACTCTGTATATTTAAGAAGGTATCTGCTAAGACAACATAATATGTTTTTGTCATAGCAAATATTTTTTGTACAAATAAGTATGTTACCTTCCTCATTAAAAAACATTAAATTGTCAACTGTAACTGCATATCAAATTATTAAATTTATAAGCAGTTTTGAAGAATATGAAAAGAAATTATAGATTTTTTTTTTTTAATGGTTATAATGCAGCCTCAAAATGATAAGGGGCATGAGTGAAACCAAGCAGGACCCTGTGGGGCTCCTGGGCACAGAAGCCTTTCGGTCCCCTATTTCTTGTTTGTAGGAAATAGACTCCAGCCTCCATGACCTTCCCTGAGTCCCAAAGGGCAGTTTAGAACAGTTGCTAATCAGGGAGTGTAGAGGTTGCAGAGACAGGGGAGGAGCAGTCAAGAAACAATAGCGCAGCCTTGGGGCAGGGTCCTGCCTCAAAGGATACACATAACAATATCTTTGAGAACTAAAACCCCCTTCAAATGGAAGATGTTATCATTCTTCATTCCAAATTAAAGGAACTATAGAAGGTCTTCAAGACTACCTGAGGCCAGATTAAAGGAACCACAGAAACTCATCAGACCAAATGAGACAAGATTAAAGGAGTGAAAGCCCTGCACACACCTTAATCCTTATCAGCAACCTGGCCCTTGAACCATTGCTATAAAACTCCCCACCAAATCCTCCTGGGTAAGGACACACAGCTTTGAAGGGTATGAGCCCACTGCTTCCCCCTTTGCCTGGCCAAGCAATAAAGCTATTCTTTTCTACTTCCCCCAGAACTCTGTCTCAGAGATTTGATTCGGCACTGGTGCACAGAGGCCGAGTTTTGGCAACATAAGGAAGACATTAACGTCCTGGAAATAGGGATATTTTTGACTCAACTTATTTTTAAGCCCTATAAACTGTCCCCCCCGACACACACACACATGCATAAATGAGTCCTTTAGAAAACATCCCTACTGAACATTATGTTTTCAGAATAATGCTTTTGCATATATTTTTGCCCAATCTTATTCCTTAGCTTTATCTCCTTGAGTGCAGAATGACCAGATGTGGATGGGCATGCTTGTAATATCAGGTATCTGCGCTTCTCTATAAAGTACTTGGAAGAGTGCTTAGAAAATTTCTCTGTAGAAGGAGTATACTCATAATTTCATTCAACTCATTCTAATGTGAAATACTTTAAATATGGAAACAATGATGTAACCTAATTGGTAATAATCAAATTGTTAACAAAACAAATTTTAGGTTACACAAGCCATTGAGTGAAGGGCTATTTTATCATCCATTCTTTTTTTTTTTCTTTTTTCCTTTTTTGCGGTACGCGGGCCTCTCACTGCTGTGGCCTCTCCCGTTGCAGAGCACAGGCTCTGGATGCACAGGCTCAGCGGCCATGGCTTATGGGCCCAGCTGCTCCACAGCATGTGGGATCCTCCCGGACCAGGGCATAAACCTGTGTCCCCTGCATTGGCAGGCAGACTCTCAACCACTGCGCCACCAGGGAAGCCCTATCATCCATTCTTTAATCCATGAATAAATTAGAATATTACTTCAGTATATGTGCCTTGCATTTGAGAGACATTTAATAGATAGTATTACTATCATCACAGTACAGCAAGCAGGGTATACATTGTCATGAAGAGTAAGGGATGATAAATTATGTGAGTGGTTAATAGAAATTGTCAATGCTAAGAAATTTGTGATTAGGTGAGTCAGAGAAATGACAGTTGTCTATCTTATATTTTTAAAAGATGCATTCTAGATAGTGTATTGAGAATAGACTAGGTTATTAGAGAAAGGTCTGAGATGTTGGTTTAGACCAGAGTGGTGCCACTGAAGGTACTGAGAAGTAGACTAATTCTCAATTGATTTTTAAGATAGAGAATTTTCCAGCAGGTTGGAGGTTATGTGTGAGAAGAACAATCCAACAATGATTTGAAGGTATTTGGAATTTACTTCTGAAAAAACATGGTAGTGCCATATCCTGGGATGAGAAAGATATGCAGAGTGGACAAGTTGATACTTGGAGAAGAACATAATAGATCAGTCTGGGAAATGTTATGTTTAAGAAACCTATTAGATATCCAATTGCAGACATGGTGGAGGCAGTTGGATAAACAAATACAGAAAGGACACAAATTTAGATTTTAGAGAAAGAAGACAGAGGACAAAGTGTGATTAGGGCTGGGAATTTACTGTGGACATAGATAAGAGAGATCTCAATGAAGGAAGTAAGCATTAAACCTATTGGAAAGGGTTCATGAGAGAATAGAAAGAGATAAAGTGATAATCAAATATAATCAACTTTTGAGAAAATTTTTGCTATAAATGAGAGCAGAGAAATGTAATAACTGGACTATGGGAGGTCAAGATAGACTTTTTGTGTGTGTGTGTGTGTGTGTGTGTGTGTGTGTGTGTGTTTTCTGATTGCTATGATCCAGTCAAAAGAAAATATAAGATAGTACTGGAGTGATGGATAATTGCTGGAACAATGTTTTTGAGTTAGCCACCAGGGGTCATTGTCTAGAGCATGTCCTTAGACCAGAGATTGGACAATTCAATCATAGAAACAAAAAGAAAGACTTAGAATATGGACACAGATGTAAGCTGCCTGGTACATGTGGGGGTGCTTCTGCTTTCTCAGTGAAATAGATAACAAACTCATCATCCAAGAATGAGGATAGGAAAGAAGTTATTGGAAGTTTGAGAAGAGAGGAGAAGATATACAATTCCTCATGAATAGACTTGGGGTATTTACTATGCATGGGGGAATCTCTACAAGAATCCACAAGAAACCAGGAACAGTCAGTGGTTGTCTTTGTACTGTAACCCTGGTAATGCTCTCTAGACATTCACTTTTCATTCTGTTAAATTTAGTTTTTTCATGCTGTTTGAATTGTTTTTACCATGTGTATACATTAAAATATTTGTAAACATATAAAAGAAAAAAAGAGCTTAAGCATTATCTCCTTTTTGAAGATTTTTGTTGTATTTCCTAGGAGTAATTAGCTTCTTAGTGCTCCCTTAGAACATTACATTTTACACTTACAAATGTCCATTTCCCCATTGGATTAGGAATTCTTCCATGTTAGGGAGCATCTCCCATTAAATATTTTTACCATCAGACCCTCTGCATATCCTGAGAGTCAGTAATAAGTAGTGAGTGAGTGCGAGAGATCTTTTGTGGAAATTTGTTCTTCTTTAAGTCATCTCAAGGACTTTCAAATTTAAACAAAATAGTGAATAGTTTCAAGTAACCTTATCCATTTGTTTACCTCCAAGTCTAAAGCAGTTTTTCTAGAGTGTATTTCCCAAAAACCTATATTAGGATTACCTGATAACTGTGGAAACACAGTTTCCTATCACCCCAGGTCTATAAAATCATTATCTCCTCAAACACAAAAGTTTGAAAACCAAGTTTTTGCTTAATAAGAAGCTATTAAAGGGCAAGTAATGATGATCAGACATTGTTTTAGAAAGATTACCCTTGAAGTAACAAGTAGAATAAACTCACTCTCTGGGAGTGGGACTTTTTAGAAACACATTACCAACCTTAGGGTGGGGTCCTCAACCAAGGCAATGGAAATAGAAAGTACAAATATGTTCTGGGAAATCCTTAGGTGGCCTGAGATTCTGCAGGACATGGGATTCAACAGTTACTTGAGAGAAAGGAAGACTTGAAAGTATTTTCTTATTTACTGGCTTGAGAGAATGCTGATACGTAAACCAAGATAAGGAATTCCTGCAAAAAGCAGAATGATTGGTGAGATGGGGGAAGTGGGAAATGAGAAGGACATAAGAACTTAGCAATGGATTTGTTAGACTAGAAGTAGTAGTACATCAGTGAATAGAAGAAGATAAATATATCTAATATGAATACTTCTTTTCTCTCGTCTATGGTGGGGGAAGGAATGGAGAGGAGGAAGAAGGTAGAAAGGAGGAAGGGAGAAAAATGAATCTCATAGAATTAAAATGAATTAAAAATTGTGTCAAGAGACATAGCTGTATTTCTGTGAGATAAAAAGAATTTGCCAATAGTTGAAAAAAGTAATTCCAGAGTCTAGTTTCTACATTTTTGATTAGGAGATCCTTTATTTCTCTTGATGAAGTTGGTGCTTTGTGAAGAACATATTGAGAACATTAACATTTGATTAGGGCAACCTTTTTTTTTTTTTTTTTTTTTTTTTTGGGAGCCGCTCCGCGGCATGTGGGATCTTCCTGGACCGGGGCACCCGTGTCCCCTGCATCGGCAGGCGGACTCTCAACCACTGCGCCACCAAGGAAACCCAGGGCAACCTTTTTTACATACCAAATTGTAAGGACTTTGCGTAAAAGTCTAACAGTATTTGTTCCTTTTAGCTTAAGTGAGAGCTTATTGAATTTACCTTACTGATACATTTAATGAAATATTTTATTGGCTTATACAGAAGAGCTTTCACTTAAAAACTTATACATCTATTTGAGTAAAATAAACATGGGTATCTAATTTCTGCGGGATTGTTTAGACAATTCAGTATTTTTAATAATAATGTCACAAGTGAGCAAAGTGAAGCACAATGACAGTGAACAACGTTTTGAATATTAGAGTTCATGGAAGAGCCTAGTTCAGTGTTCATTCTTCTAGGATGCTGTGGTTAGTTTAAGCTAACCAGAGCATGAGAAAGTTTTTGATGTGAATAAAACTAGACAGTGTACTGCCTACCTTAATAGTATAATTATTTTGAAGTATATAAATCATACTAATTGAGCTGTCACATATACTTACATTTTACTAAAATTAATTTTATATGTGTTTAACTGGCAATTTAGTTGTAATCCAAAGCTCAACTACTTAGTCTGAGTCATTATAATACTGTTAGATTCAGGTTGTGACAAGATTTAAGCAATTTTTAATGTACTTTTTGGTCATCAAGTTTTCTATATTCAAATTCCTGAATTTACACAAACATATTTTTGTCCACTATAAAATGGTTTCCATCATTTGAATTCTGATATCATCAAGATTGTATTAAGATTATTCAAGGATACCCTGAGAAAATCATAATTCAAAACAAGTCATGTACCAAAGTGTTCATTGCAGCTCTATTTACAATAGCCAGGACATGGAAGCAACCTAAGTGTCCATCAACAGATGAATGGATAAAGAAGATCTGGCACATATATACAATGGAATATTACTCAGCCATAAAATAAATGAAATTGAGTTATTTGTAGTGAGGTTGATGGACCTAGAGTCTGTCATACAGAGTGAAGTAAGTCAGAAAGAGAAAAACAAATACTGTATGCTAAGACATATATATGGAATCTAAGAAAAAAAAAAAAAGGTCATGAAGAACCTAGGGGCAAGACAGGAATAAAGACACAGACCTACTAGAGAATGGACTTGAGGATATGGGGAGGAGGAAGGGTAAGCTGTGACAAAGTGAGAGAGTGGCATGGACATATGTACACTACCAAATGTAAAATAGATAGCTAGTGGGAAGCAGTCGCATAGCACAGGGAGATCAACTCGGTGCTTTGTGACCATCTAGAGGGGTGGGATAGAGAGGGTAGGAGGGAGGGAGGTGCAAGAGGGAAGAGATATGGGAACATATGTATACGTATAACTGATTCACTTTGTTATAAATCAGATACTAAAACACCATTGTAAAGCAAGTTTACTCCAATAAAGATGTTAAAAAAAATTCATTCAAGGTTAGTATCCTAGTATTTTTGATTTTCACAGGCTGTTGTTTTGTTGATGCTTCAGTGTAAATCAGTTCTCCTTCTTGCTATTAAGTCACTCAAATCATATTTCCCCCAAGATGGTAGAGATGTATAAATTGCTACTGCTGAAACTTCACTTTACACCAGATGTTCAAGAAAGGCTAATATGCTTTCACCCTAAATATGGCTTAGTTGTTGCCTTTCTAAAGAAAACATGTGTTAGAGTAAGATGGTATCCTTAATGAAGGTGAAGATTGGTGTGGCCAAGTAGTAGAGGATGAAAAATTCACTTCAGTTAATTAGGTATATCATTTCTAATTGTTTCACATGAAATAGAAGTTAGAACCTTTGGACACAAGAATCAAACTTCCAGAAGACACACCAACATTAAGATACTTACACTTGTCCCTTCCTAAATCCTCCCTTTTCTAAGAGCGCCACCCAATTGCAGAAGCTGTGCCCAAGTACTTTCCTGAAAATAGTCCACTTGCTGTCTTCTTTCTGGAATAAACGGAAAAGGAATAGATCTGTTCCTTTAAGCATGACCAAGCCTTTGATTACTTCTATTACCACACAGTGCCTATATCTGGCTATTAAATTGTGCAATTTTCCTTCATCATAGAGTGGGACTGCTTCAGGTTGAGCACAGTGTACTCTGTCTTCTAATTCCAGTAAAGTCAATTATGTAAACTCTTTTTCTTTTACAAAATGCTCTTTAGCACACCGGTTCCCTCATAGCAGGCAGAGCCAAGCAAAGGAGAATTGTGGAACATTTTCAGGTATAACTGTGTTCTGCTCAGCAGGTACATTTATTACTAATGGGTAAAATAGTCTCCTTTTTAAGCTACATAATGCTTCTGAGGCCTTCCGTTTTCTGGTTTTGATAGACATTCCAGTTACACTGAGAGAGGAGGTGATCGCACTGTGAAACTGCAGCAGGAACACTTATTTTTTTTTAATCATTTGCTTGGCTTCATAAGTCAGTGACTGCACTTGTCTTAATGGGCTGATTTGCATTGTATACTGGGGTCCTTCCTGGCTTAAACACTTGAATCTGCTTACTGGTCTGTGTAAATATTAATAAAGAGAGGAGACTCCAATATTTTGGTTTCATATTTTACAAAACAAATATTTGAGCAGAAAGAATGCCATCAATCACTTTGGTGTATACAGTGTAAAACAGACATGCTTTCTAATTCTGGCATTAGCTAAATTTAAATTCTTGATGCTGATGGATTGCTTTACCTTTTTTCTCTGCCAGATATCTACTTATACATGAAAAAATAATTACAGAATCGTATGTAGATTCATGGCTAGCTTAAGCTAATACCTGATGATCAAACATTCTTTGCTAACAATGACTAATTGTACCTTTGAGGAAAATGTGATGATTTTGGTGGGGGAGGAAAAGATGATCTCTCCTGTTGTGTATGTGATATTTCTCATCTGAGTACAATATTTTTATAAACCCTGTAAGGATTTAAAGGGAATAAATCCAGTGGATCCAACAAACTTTTTATTCTGGGCTTTTACCATCTTGCTATTCAAAGTGAGGTGCGTATACCAATAGACTTTAAAAGCATCAGCTTCCCTTGGAAACTTGGTAAAAATACAGAATCCCAAGCTCAAACATTCTGAATCACAATTTGTGTTTTAAACGCATATTAAATGCTGGAAATTCCTGGTTGGCAGATCCTGTTTCTGCTTTCTGTCTGTCTGTCTCTCTTCCTGGCTTACTGTTTGGTCTACTGCACACGTGCAAGTTGCAGAACACCATTAGGGTAGAAAAGACATCCCTCAAATTTTCTATAACATGTTCTAAGACATTCTGTTTTCTTAAACAATCTGGAATTCTACCTGCCATTCAGAAGAAGAAGAGACACCTTTTGACACCTGAGAAAAAGCATTCTTGTACTCTCTTGAATTCAAAAAGTAGAATCAAGTTCATAATCTTAAAGAATTCTCTCTATGGGAGAGCATAGGCCTAAGGAGGTAGTTCTCCTCCTTGCAAAGTATCACTCAGGAGGTGATGGAACTACTTCTTCTAACCCAATTATAATCATATATAGTATTATATTTGGTGACCTAGACATGTATAAGGCATTTTATTTTGGATAGCTTATGTATCTGGTGACATCACATCTCAGTTTATACCAGAAACAACTAACTTTTTTTCCACAATTGCCTGACTACTGATTGTTAAAATTTTGGGGTAGTGGAAAGGCACTGAATTCATTTTACTGAACTGCTCTTCTGCAGCAGAATATAGGAGTCTTTTCTCCCTCAGCTCTGAGTAATGGTAGTAACTAGCACAGTTGGAGGCACTGCCCTTCAAGTCCATAAAGCTTGTGATGTCTCCATTTCTCTCTGTGTTTCAGGAATTCAAGAATTAAAAGGTTTCAAAATGTTTGAATCATAGACCAGTGGTTCTAAAAATTGTCTGCACATTAGAATCACTTGGTATATTTAAAATATTCCAAAGCTCAGACCTCATTCTAGACCAATTATGCCACAAACTCTGGAGGTAGTACACAGACATCAGTATTTTTTTAGGTTCCCCAACTGCTTTGAGTGTTCAGGCAATTTTGTGAATTATTGTCATAAAGATGTGATCATGGAAGATTTAAACGCTCATATTTAGCTTCCCTGATCATTCCCCTGAATTTCATCCTTAAGTGAACAACTCATGTCCCAACCAAACTTTCCAAATGAATGTGCTTCCTTAATTCTGTATTTCCGATAATGGCACTTTTATTCTCTAAACCTTAAAAGTTTAAAATGTCAAAACTAGCTTTAACTCTTCCTTGTTTCAGTTTTTAAGCTTCGTCTCTCCAATCCCATCCTTTCAAATAAATATGTTAAGAACTGGAGCTGGGTTTAATCATTACTTTTTGCTCCTGTAGCATTCTGCACAGATTCTTCTAGATAACTGGAGCACTGTATTAGTTAAGGGGCTGGGGAGAAGCATGATTTATACCATTTGCCAATTTATGTGGTGTAGATTCTCATATCATGGCTGATTTCATGGTAATGATGGCTTGCAAAATCCATAATTTTAACAACCAGCTCTGAGCTGGCTCCAGAACACCATTGCATCAGGTCCTCAAAAAATACATGTGCTGAATGGGATCACTGAGTAAGGAGTAGTATACTTAGGGTAAGGGCTGTGATTACATGTGGATTTTGACATTAACCTCTGTTCACCTGTATGTTAAATTGTCTAATTGTATAATCCAATTTAGTCATCTATTTAATAATTTAAAAAATTAGCATTTGCTACTTTCATATGTTTCTTCACAATCTACCTGTAAATCACAAGTTGCTTAATGCAACAGATATTGTACGTAAAGCAACTATTTATTAATCCTCAAGGTACTGTATGACAACATTTCTGAAAAATGAAAGGACTATACATACATATAAAACAACAAAATTTTAAAATTGTAGGTCTCACATTCTGTGCATATTGCTGGAATGTCATGATGTCCCTGCAGGTAAAGCAAAATTACAATCTATGTATAGCATAATATTATTTTTTGAATAGCCGATTATATGGACAAACAGTTTTTTAATGGATTAGGTGTACGTGTTAAAAAATGTAAGTTATTTAAACGAAAACCATTATTATTAATTAATTAATTTTTAGCTGTATTGGGTCTTCGTTGTTGTGCTCGGGCTTTTCTCTAGTGGCAGCAAGTGGGGGCCACTCCTCGCTGCGGTGTGCAGGCTTCTCATTGTGGTGGCCTCTCCTGTTGTGGAGCACAGGCTCTAGGCGCGCGGGCCTCAGTTGTTGTGGCTCGTGGGCTGTAGACTCAGCAGCCGTGGCACATGGGGCTAATTGCTCTGCGGCATGTGGATCTTCCTCACCAGGTCTCAAACCCATGCCTCCTGCACTGGCAGGCGGACTCCCAACCACTGCACCACCAGGGAAGCCCCTAAAACAATTATTTTGCTGACCTATTTCTTAACATCAGTATTACTTCTAAACACTTTTCTGCACGCAACATGAAACACTAATTTTAATTCAGTGAAGTCTGGGAAGAATGGAAATGTACAGTATCCCCGAGGAACTTGAAGATTAAAAAGTATTTTTGACTAAAGAAGATTTATTTAGTTTTGATATAGCTGAAACTATGCAAAGGGAATTTTCTAAAATGTAACCAATGTGATTTGTAGTCTTAAATTCTACATGAATGAATAATCAAAGCAGTATATGAGTCAGGAATAATCTTTTAAGAAGGTGTAATGTGGTAGTGATATCTTAGGAACTAACTCCCGATTAATTTATTTTAGCATTTTGAGAACAGTCTCTTGGGGATTTCATTAGTGATGGGTGGATGGAGGATGTGGACAGTCTAGATTGTTGACCGCATTAACCTTCCTTGTTTTAGCTTCTAATAATTTGTCTGGACAGATATGAAAAATCAGTGGCCAATTTCTCTTGTGTTATTCATTCCATAATCTAATCAGTATTTTTTTTTTTTTTTTAATGAAGAAACAAGGGCATAGGTAAAGCCTCCTGCATGGTCACCTCCATTGAGATTCTGTACGGATTAGGCTGGTGTCACCAGTGAATGCTTACATGCTGGAGAAGTTCAGGGTTTCTGCAGGTGTGGAGTAAGGGAAGTCTACAGCTCATATTTTCTCTGTCACTCAGTAGCTAGACCTGTCTGTCCCACTGACTCATCTATGAGATCTTGAAAAAGTCACTTAAAACCCCTGGTCTCTTTATCCCAGTACATTTTAAACAGGAAGATGGTTTAAATTTAACCATCTCACAGTACTATTTGTATAACATCCATTCCACGCTTTGCAGTTCCCTTGAGAAAAGTCCCAGGCTTTTTATAATATTCTGTTATCTGTTAGTTATGTTCCTACTTTTGAAATTTGAATTTCCCCTCACTTGGCAGAGGTTCCTGAATAACCACCATTTCTCTCCACAATTATTGGGCAGGCGTAGAGTCATTCCCCCCGTGGTTCCCTGTTTCTTGTTAAAGTAGCTTCAGGCTGATAAAACTCTTCAAATTACAAACAGTAGTAGTCCTGCATTTAGATATTTTTATTATATTTATAAATTATAAAACTGCTTTTCTCTATTTTCCTCACCTCTCCCTCCTATTATCTGTTTATAATTCAGTATACTTCTTCAGAATTATATATTTTTTAATGCCATTAATTTTCTGTCATGCTAATTTCAATTATATATTTTAAACAATATTTATGTCTCTAGCTGGAAGTCAGTACCTGTCATAAAATCTGTAAAAATTGAACAGTATAGGATAAAGACACTAAAATGGCACCATTGATTCGACTAATGAAACAGTGCACATTTTATGTTGACATTCTTGTAGTTGCTGTTCTTCATTTCTTTTGTCTACAATACAGATGCTCTTTAAATAAACAAATTGGAGCTGTAAACTGGAGGTGGGGTTTCGACAGTGACATTATGCATGAGAAGAATAATTGCACACCTTCTCACCATATTTTCGTGTGCTGTGCATGATTTATACAATCTGTATAAATGTTAAAGGATTCAATAGAAAGCCCAGAGATAACTTTAAATCAAGAATTCAATTTGATATGCAGATATTTATTAGATGCTATAACCTTAAACATTAATGCATATTTTTAAGCATGGTAATACATTTTGTCTTCAAGTTCATTAGCAATAGGAGAGAAATGGACACCAATAGCTGGATACCAACGTGGCAATCCTCTAACTGCCTTTCTAATACTCCTCTAAGGAACAAACTATTTTTCTAGTATTATTTTTTGTAGTTGTCATCTATTTCATGGTTTTACATTTTTAAGCCCTCCAGAAATTGACACCAATGAACATACTTTCAATATATTAACTCAAACACAAGTTATTAAACTCCACAAAGACATCTTTTTTTTAATTTCAAAAGTAAAACCTTATAACATTGCAATCAATAGCTTCCTCTTGGAAGGCAAAAATGAACATCTTTCTGTTATTCAGCCAGAGATGAGACCCCATATCACAAATGCTGTCAGTTCTCCATTCCTCTGCACTATTGCACTAAGTGACAGCCGTGGTCTGGAGTTGGACCCTGCAGCACTGTAAACAACTCTGAAGCAGAACCTCATAAATATACATGCCTCTGTGTCTCAATTGCTTGCATTCTTTTCCTCTGGGTCAACCTCTCCACAGGCAACAACTTACCACAGGCTTAATATCTTCCACCTGAGACATCAGGCCCTTGAAAGTAGTTTTTCCTGCAGTTTCACTAGAAAACAAACAACACTGAAATACAAGTTATTATGTTCAAGAGCCAGAAGCAGCATAAATTTTTGTTCTTTTGGAGTTAAACTACCCTTACCTTCCAAAATATATGTCACTTTGATTTCCTTTCATGTCCATGCTATATTTGTCACTACTTTAGATTTTTCTACATTAACAACTCCTGCAGAATGACACCTTAAGGGAGAGCAATATACAGTTGATATAATTTGAATTGTTATTTAGTGTTTAAACTAAATGACTAGGTCAACTTTATTACAGTATATTTTCTCATGGGAAAAATTGGGGAACGTAACAGTGTCATGCACAGTAACTTGGTGCTCTTTGAAAGTCACCATTTGTCTTCTTGGTAGAAATGCAAACTGTCTTAAATAAGATTTTGGATAGGACCAAGGTATTTTTCGTGTTGTCCTGGTGATGTATGTAACTTGATTACATTCCACCACATTTCCAATTAAATTAAGTTCAACAGTTTACGTTACCTTTGGGAGTGATGGTGAAAGTCAGAGAGAGATTGAGAAAGGGAAGAGAGAGGCAGAAATCAGCAAAATGTAGACAACAGAAAAAGATGTGTTGTCTTTGTACTTTTGCTTCAGCTGGAGATGCTGTGGCTTCCTAAGTAGAAGTTGAATTCAATCCATAGATTTCTCTGTATTGGAGATAATTTTCTGCTAAGAAAATAAAATATTCTATATAGATTTGTGGTTCTAAATATAAATACAATTTAGTTTCTATTTAATTTAGATGTGATTATATTTAAGTGAGTATGAATAAAATTGTGGTCTGAAATAAGTTAAGCAGAAAATGATTTAAATAAACTGCATAAGGTTGAATAAAAACAAACCCTAGAATATAGCAGCTTGATATTTTATATGATTTAAGATACTTGGTACCAGATTTTAGAAAGTTAGTGTTTTTATTTCATGCAAGATGTCATATTTAGGAAAAGCATGATTTGTTTCTCTGCATGTAGCAATTTGTTCAATACTATACAGAGCTAATTCACTGACCTGTTTCTAAATCCTTAGGATCTTGAAATGTACACTTGATAACAATATAAATAACTATATGAGGGGCTTAAAAACAGCATAAAGCCAACCTGAGAGCAGGATGAGTTAAATAATTTAAGGTATATCATTTAGTACTAGTGCAGATAGTTTTAGAAGTAACATGTGTAAAGAAATTGAGCCAAAAAAAAAAAATTCCAAACTTCCTCAGGGAAAGCTGCCGAGAATAGAGGAAGGTGATGGGAGTTAGTCAGTGTGCTGGGGGCTACAAAGGAGATATTGAAATCTCAATATTTTAAATAAAAAATGGCTCAGCATAACTCAGTGGTTGCCAACTTTTCTGTACTTTGCAATTACCAGGGAATCTTTTAAAAATATTAATGCCTGGCTCTCACTTCCAGACATTCTGATTTTATTATTATGGGATGTGAGAGCTAGGCACTATGATTTTAAAAATCTCACTAGGCTATTTTAATGTCCAGCAATGTTTGGGGAACACTGGCATGAATATGATACCCTTTAAAAAATAAAATAAATCAAGGAAGCTATTTTCTTTTTTTGTAAACAACAGCTTTTGGAATTTGAAGCTTTCCTTAATTGTGTATAGATGTACATATACCTTTTATTTTAAAATTGGAAATGCTCTCTTTAACTACTTTGATTCAAAAAGTAATATTTGGGTTGTAAACAGTTGGTAGGTGCATTCAATGAAATTCTGTATTGTGTTAAAAATGAACATATTGAAACCTTACATATTAATGAGGATAGATATCAAAATAATAAACTTCATGGAAAAGAAAAACTCAAGAAACATATAGTATAATGTTCATATAAAATATAAAAAGATGTAAAATAACTCCTTTTGTTTATGAGTATATAAAAACATAAAATTCATGAATAGGCATCACATTTACTAAATTCAAGATAGTAATTACTGCTGGGAGATGTGGGAAGAAATGGGATTAGGAAAAGGTACACACTTATTATGTTTAATTTTTAAAAATAATATCCTAATCAAAAGCTGCAAAATGATATGATTTGACAAAGCTGATGGTATTACACATGTGTTTGTTACATTATTCTTTATTGTTTTCTCTGTACTTAACATATTCCATAGCTTCAATAAATGGTCTTGGGAAAACTGGATATGCACATGCAAAAGTATGAAAGTAGACACTTTGCCATATAGAAAAACAATTCAAAATAGATTAAAGACTTCAATGTAAAACTGAAACCATAAAATGCCTAGAAGAAACATACGGGAAAATCTCTTTGACATTGGTCTTGGCAATGATTTTTTAGAATTGGCATGAAAAGCATAGGCAACAAAGGCAAAAGTAAACAAGTGGGACTACATCAAAGTAAAATGCTTCCTCACAGTGAAGGAGAAAATCAACAAAATTAAAAGACAGCACATGGAATGACAGAAAATATTTGCAAACCATTTGTCTGATAAAGGGTTAATATCTAAAATATATAAGGAACTCATAAAACTCATAGCCTAACCATATTAAAAAATGGGCAAAGGGCCTAAAAAGACATTTTTTCAAAGAAAACTTACAAATGGCCAACAGCTATATTAAAATGTGCTCAACATTACTAATCATCAGGGAAATGCAAATCAAAATTTCAGTGAGATACCACCTCACACCTGTTAGAATGGCACTTGTTAAAAAATCAAAAGATGATTTTTTGAAGGATGTGGAGAAAGGGGAACACTTATGTTGGTGGGAATGTAAATTGGTATAGGTACTATTGAAAACAGGATGGAATTTTCTCAAAAAATTAAAAACTACCATACTCTAAGTTCTAAAAATTTAGGGCTTTGTATGACCCAGAAATCCCACTTCTAGGTGTATATCCACTATCTCAGAGAGATATCTGCACTTCATGTTTATTGCAGTATTATTTACAGTGACAAAGATATGGAAACCACCTAAGTGGCTATCGGTAATAAAGAAAATGTGGTATATGTATACAAAGGAATGTTCAGCCTTTAAAAAGAGGAAATTATGCCATTTGCAACAGCATGGATGAAACTGGAGTCCATTGTTCTAAGTGGAACAAGCCAGATACAGAATAACAAATATCACATGATCTCATTTATATCTGGAATCTTAAAAAAAAAATGTTTCTAGTAACAAAAAGGAGAATGGTAGTTACTAGATGCTGGGGTGAGGATAAAAGGGAGATATGATCAAAGGATACAAACTTTCAGTTATAAGACAGATAAGTTAAAATTGGAAATGTACAGCTTGGTGACTATAGTTAATAATAGTGTACTGTATACCTGAAAATTTGATAAGAGAATAGATCTGAAGTGTTCTCACCATACATACAAAAGGTAACTAAGGGAGGTGAAGGATATGTTAATTAATTAAATTGTGGAAATCATTTCACAATGTATACATAAATCTAAACATCACATTTTATATCTAAAATATATATAGTCAAAAACATATAGCTGATTCACTTTGTTGTATAGCAGAAACTAACACAACATTGTAAAGCAATTATACTCCAATAAAGATATTAAAAATAAATAAATAAATACATAAAAAATATTCTGTAGCAAAAATGAAAGACTATTTCCAATTTTATTATTATTCAAAGTACACAAGAAGGAATTAGTTTGTGATAGTTGGAAGAAAAAAAGGAAAACATCTAAACTGGATAGGTTATGACATATTTCTAACAATTTAGCAAGTTGAGAATGAGAGTTGGGATGCTGCCATCTCATCATAGGGGAAATAAGCCTCAGAGTTGAGTTTTAATTCAGTAAAACTGAACCAAGAGGAAACTCAGTAGGATGATTTGAGCTCTAAATTTATCCAGTTAAATTAGCAGAATGTGGGTTTTAAAATTTTGGCTTGAATTTTCCAAATAATTTTTTTTAATTTTTGGTTCTTTTTGATGTTCAATCATCAGATAAAAGCATTTTTTTTTTTTTTTGCTTTACGCGGGCCTCTCACTGTTGTGGCCTCTCCCGTTGCAGAGCACAGGCTCTGGACGCGCAGGCCCAGCGGCCATGGCTCACGGGCCCAGCTGCTCCGCGGCATGTGGGATCCTTCCGGACCGGGGCACGAACCCGTGTCCCCTGCATCGGCCGGCAGACTCTCAACCACTGCGCCACCAGGAAAGCCTCAGCCCTTTAGATTTTAAAGTATAAAAATATATTAGTGTAAAGGCAAGGAATATATGGTCAATATTGATCAGTGGCAAAATAAGAATGATAACTTAGGTTTAAGAGAATCGAAATAAATAAATATAAACAGAAAAAATATAATAATTTATTTTATAATTGAATTATTAACTTTATAATTGAGTTATTAAATTTATAATTGAATTATCTAGGTGATGATCTTACCTTCACTGTTTTGTATAGCTGCAGAAATGTGTGAAAACAAAATTAGCTAACATTTCTGGAAGATGTAAAAATATCAAAGAAAATCAACACATATAATTGCTGTCCTAAAATGCTTACCTAATTAGAAAATGATTCTCATCTTCCTCAAAGGATCTCCTCATATTAAGATAGAAATTTGGTCATTTTTACAACTGTGCATTCAATCGGATCAACTAATAAGCTCTTAAGACTAATATATATTGTTAAAATTTTCTTTCCCTACATCCTGCCAAAAATGATACACAAAGATCATGTTTTCCAGGAAGAGAGAAAACTTTACCAATAATCCCCTGACCCTTTTGTAATTCCTTCTCCTGCAGGAGAACAGATAGTCTGAGTTTCCTTCCCTTCAAGTCCTCTGTGACTTTAGGTATGCATCTTTAAGGGATATAGAGCACAACTTCTCATGTACATTTCCCTATGACTAGAATGGCTCCTTCCTCAGAACTGCTTTCATTTGCCCATTATACAACACTGGGGGGTTCAAATTTTATTTATGTTTTGGATAGACAGAGAAGAGAGATTTCCTGGACCTTTTTCATTACTGTTATATTTTTTGTCATTCCATACATCTAGGAATGTTAAATGCTATAGATGTTATTTAAAAATTTCTCCTTCATTCTAGCTTATTATATTTTGTTTGCTCAAATATAAACTCTGATGTAGCTGTAAAAATATTTTTTTAAAAAACAACCCCTTAAACTGTGTATTATTTAGGGGGAAGAAATTGCAAAGAAACAAGTCTTCATTTAGAGACATTTTTTTCCCAGAGGATATATTTTGGTTTGCACTGAAATTATGATACTATCATTATCAGAAAGGAAAAAAACGGGCAGTAGGAGAGTCTTGGAAAGTCCTTATTTCCAAAGCTGTACATTTAGATGTAAAAAACTTATGACTATGCTATAAAAATCATAACTGTTTTTCCAAAGACAAATATAGTATTTTCCTCTAATTAAAAATGATGTTATGAGTATATTTTGGATTGATTATTGACAATCAAATGAATTGCAGTAGAAAGGTTTATTTTGTTTATTTTTATCCCTGAATTATTACTGATGAGATATATGTAAGGAATCTGATTTAACCCAGCTTGGACCCTGTACCACTGCAGGAATATGGCTGCTGGGAGGCTCCAAAATGACATTTCCACACATGTCACTGTGGGTGTCCAGAATGGCTGGAGGATGACTAGAAAGAGAAGCTGACTTAATTAACTTCAAGAATGTTTATGTTAGCACACCTAAAAGTAATTCATCATTATAATAGACACTGAGGGGGGGGGAACAAAGAAGAAGAAAAGGAGTCTGCCTTAAAGAAGCTAGTGATTTCCTGGGGAAAGATTATAGTTCTAGGGACTTACTTGCAAAAAGGAACTATTAGAGAACAATCTGACACAGACTGTTGCAATGTTGAAAACGCACTTGACAGCTAGGAGGAAGAGTAGCTCTCTAGGTCAGCTCACTTTGTTGAGGACAGCTTCATGTAGGAAGTTAGACTTGAGATTTTCTTTGAAAGAAGAAATGGAGTCAGATTTTTTTTAAAGGCAGGATTTTATCTTAGAGATAAGAGGAGAGAAAATTCTAAGATTTAGCTTAGGTGTTACCTCCTTCTTTTCCTGACTCCTGCAAGCTGAGTTAAATCCCTTTCAAATTCTCCCATAACAGTTATCTTATCTGTAATGCACACTGCCATGCAATCAGGTAATTTCTGCCTCAAAACTTGACTGGGAGCACCCTGAAGACAGAAAAGAATGTTTTAGTCTGTATTTCTAATATCCAGCAGAGTACCAGGCACCTCTTCCTTAAATATGAGCTGTTTGGCTGGCTGACTGGCTGGCTGGTTGACTGACTGGATGGAGAGATAGATGGATAGACAGATGAGATGGATGGATGGATGAATAGGTATATTCTAACTGAAAAGACTGGCTAGGTCAAAGTTATATATGAAGGGATACCTAGGGAGTTGTAATAATTGTGAGTGAAATATCCTGTCTGAAACAGTGTATGTTTGGGTAGAGTAATATATTTGGTTGTGTGTAGGCAAGGTGACACCTCTTTATGGATTTTCTCAGTGGCCAGTGATATGAGTCTGCAGCTGACCTGAGAAGCTTTGGGAAAGTCATTGAGAACTCTTAGTCAGGAGAGTGGCATTTTGGGATTTGTAATCTGAGCTGACTAAAAAGACGAGACCAGGGGGCCACTGCAGTAATCTGGGCATAGAGCAATGAGGTCACAGACGAAAAGAGTGGCAGTGAGTATGTAGCAATTCGGGCAAGTCCTAAAATACTCAAAATAAAGGATCTGCAAGAAATGCATATATATTGTAATGGCAATGAAGAAGAAGGAGGAGTCAGAAATCCATCCAAAATTTTGAGTTTGGACTATTAGGAAAATGCTAAAACATGTGCAGAATTGAAAAATTGGCAAAAAAAAGTTTTCTTGAGGGATGCTTCTAATAAATAAGCTGTGCTCTGGACCTATGGAGCATAATATATAATGCATTTTAAATAATGTCGTTTAATAGCAGTAACAAAGGCCAGTTATGGTCCACATCATTAGAATAATTAAGATGCCCTTTTACCTTCCCCATAAAGCATCCTTGTCTCCCAGTGCCCCCAACATGCAGCTCTTTTGCAGTCTTGCTGTCAGCTACAATATCAAGTTATTTTCTCTGAGATATTAGCTGATGGAGTTGTTACCCATCACAGTGATATGTTCACATCCTTCAGACAATTAGTGAAGACACAAGAGTCATCAAGCCTCAGAAGAATATTTCAGAGTTTAGAGAACCTCATGACAGCGTAGTCCTTTGCTTAAGCTTAAAAACAAACAAAAATGTTGAAGGAAATATTGTCAACATTATCAAAATTATTGCAGATAGTTATTGTCATTATTATCTTTGAACTCTAAGAGTATGTAAATTAATTCTAATTTCCTAAATAGTCTAGTGAAAAGAGAGTATCATAGGATCTCCAATTTATAACTCTAGATGAATTTTCCACGTTAATAGTGCACTTTAGACTTTTATGTAATTTTTTAGTAGAATACTCACTAGATAGCTAGATATCAAAGTGCTTGGTTTTTAGTCTTGCATGTCTCACTTGATGCTTTGTGACTTTTTGGAATTAATTTAATCTTTCTGAACCTTAGTTTCCTCATTTGTAAACAAGTTTTTGAATGTGCATACATATTAAATATAAAATGCACTATGAGAGGACAAATTATTGCTGGCATCATTTTATATAAATATTATTTAAAGGTTTACTTTGTTGTCAAAATAATTAATAGTAGTTTAAAAATATTAAGTAAATAATAGTTTAGTAGATAAACGTAAATTGAAATTAATCAAAGTTGTTCTTATGCTCAGGTTCATATTAAAATGTCACTATAGCACCTACTTTGGAAATTTTAACATGAAATAATGGAGCCCACTTATTATTTTGCAGTACCTAGATTAGATAAATCATGTCGAAACACATTCTTCAGAGGGAATTCTGCAAAATATAAAATATTGACAGTTGTCTAAATTAAATTCACAAGTTTCCTAAATTTTATTCTATAGAAGTAATTTCTTTCAATCATTTTGTGCAGGATAGACCTGCTTTTTAGAAATATAGCTTTTTGAGTGAATTTTAATACTCATTACTTCCCTAAGCTATCAAAATTTTTGGCATAAAAATTATGTAAAACATAGATTACCATCTGATGATATTTGAAATGTCACAACTCTGCTTAAAAATGCAACATTGGTCACGACTTTAATTACTCAAACATGCTCTTGTATGTTCAGATGCTCTCTTATTCTTTCCTCTCTGTTGTTCCCCAGTGTCTTCCAATTGAAATATTACAGATCTTTCTATGTCCTTCTAAATGTTATTTCCAGCCAATAGAAAGGTGCTTTCCCTCCTCTGATTATTTCTCTGCAGTCATGGTTCTCTAGAAAATACCCTATCATTCATTACCATTATTTAGCCACTTGTTTCTTCATGTTCATAGGAATGAAAGGTTTTTGAAGGCAGGGACTCTTTAATTATCTCTAAATCTTATAGCAGATTGTATAATGGCATATGTATAATAGGTGTCCATTAAATATGGTTTATTAAATTGTTGCAAAAGTCAATTAATTTGTTTATGGTGGTATTAGCTAGTTGTATACAGCTAGTTGTATTAGCTAGATTTTGTGCAACTTTGAAATATTATGAATAAAATCAACTGATGGCTACTGAAGTTTTCTTGGATCAAATTTGGTTGTCTATATTTTTTGTTATTTCTTTATTCTTTGAAAAAAATAAACTTTGAAATGAATGATTAGAAGTATAGAAGTCTAAACTTCCACTGCCTTCTTTATTTTATGATAGCAATTTCCAAAGCAATATTCCTGTCTATTGTGTAGAGGATGTAAGGCTCATAAAATGTAGTCAATAGAACTGTTTTATGTTTCAGAAGTCACAAATGTCATTTATGTACAATTAATATAACTAGTTCATATAAGAAAACTTTTTTGAACCCTTAAAAGAACCATGTACGGAGGCATGATCATCATATTTGTTAAAGCAATATTGTAAGTAGTATGCCTACACTAGTATGAAATTGGGGTATAGGAGTTTCATAAAATTTCAGGAAGTCATTGTGCATAAATTTAAATGCATATTTTGATTATTTCACTCATTTGGGGAAACCTGCCAGATAGGTATTGATATTTATTTAACTAGTTATAACATTTTTCTTCAACCTTACACTTTATTTGTAAGATATGATTTTCTTAACACTCGTTTGAGGGATCAAAGTCTTCATTATAATTTTGGAAGATGATAAATGTCAAATGACAAACCCATAGTCCTAAAGCTAACAGTGGCAGAACAGAATATCAAGACCAGGTCATTGCTTTCTCTCAAAAAAAATCTGCATTCTTAATTGATTACAGTAGAAGAAACAAGATGGAAGAAGGTAGACAGGATGAGATAATAATGAGAAATAGAAGGAATATGAAATAATCACTTTGAAGTTAAATCTTGTCATTGCATGACAAATTTAAGCATGAAATGATACTCAATTTTCCTTTTGTTAATTCTCCTATTTGTCTGAAACATTCCGAAGGCCTTTTCTTGGTTACATGTTCAAATACTAGTCACTAATTGGGTGTCTATTATTAAAGTACTGTAAGATATAAAATATTTTCTTTTCTTGGTTCCAGTCAGCTTTTTATAAAAGATTGTATAAGCTCACTAGGAGCAGCTGATGATTTTATCCCCATGTCTCTTGCTGAGCTACATTAAGAGGGCTGTCTGGACTATTAAATTCCTTTATATCAAAGTCTTCTCACCTCTGCTGGGGACTAACGTGTTGATTGAAACTAAGAAAAAATTGGACAGCTAAAAGGACCAAAAGCACCAGAAGGTGGCTGATAAAGTTCCATTATAAATGTATTTTCAGCTGGAATTATTTCATGTTTTAAAGAAGATCTTGTAGCATAACTTAATTTTCTGAAACAAATCTACTAACCTGATTGTTTGGCTGAAAATATTATTTGAAACTCAAAAATAATAGGTAGAAAATGTTTTAGTTCTTTCTGATTTTCCTCTTAGCTAGCTGCATTTTCAAGTATTTTCCTCTCATTAATATACTTTTAATGTATAGTCTAATTTACGTTTGATAGTCATCAATTAAATCCCTCTCCCAGTTTCTTTGTTGTAGTATTATCAAAACTGCCTGTGCTTTTATACCTATTGCCAAGATAGGTCTGTACATGGAATTTCAAAGATTTTCTTTTTACACTAAGGTTTTTAACCTGTCCTCATAACTCAGTCTCTTTAATCCTAGGATTAACCTAGCTACAATTCTCAGATCTTTTCTTTAAAGTGTTCCAGTGTCTTTTTGCTATGTAGTGAAAAGAACGAAAGCAGGGCTCCAAATAGACCCTGACCCTTACAATGTGAATTGCAGCATTCACTCTGTTTATCTCACACCTACTAGTGGCTGTACACACACATTACTGCACACAATGTATAGCTATGTCTCTGGGGATGTAATTGGAGTTCTGTGGGTCTGAGCCATCAAAAATGCACTTCTATAACCACTTCTCACAAAACTATATGAATTTCTGGCATTAGGTCATCCATAAATACTACAGGATATAGATTTTCACATCTCAAATCCATTTTCTTGGACTTGAATTTGTGTCTATTTTGGCCTGAGAAATTCCTTTCTAAAGAGCCAATAACTAAATTTCCCACTAGCTTTTGATTTTCTTCTTAAATGGCTAAGGAGAGAAAAGAAAGGCCTATTCAGGCAAATATTACCCAGTTAGAACCTAATTACAGTGCAATAACTAAATGATTAAGACATAAATGACTATGGTAAGGTTCAGATAATGAGAATGAGGTAGGATTTTGTAGTTCTCTAAACTGATAGAAACGACTCAAATATAGTGTCACTACACAGTATTTTTTCAGTACATGAAAATATGTTGAGCAGAATTAGTGATTTGGTAAAGATACATGCAAGTTCAGGATCTAATCATGTTTTACTATGTCTTGCAACATTAAACTTAATCTGCTAAATACCAAGCTTTTACAAATTATTTACAACTTTTATTCACTTTACTTCCATTATTATTTTTTCAAGTAATTCTAATAACAGATTAGCTTTAACCTTGATAACCATTCTGTTTCTGTTTAAGTTATGTATGTAACCTTCAAGTACCTGGCATTTCTAAAGAACTACAGTAAGTTACAAATGGAGAAACAAGAACTCAGTCCTGATCCCCTCATAGAGACTTAATTGGGCACAGAATATAAAAACATTAAGCAGAAAGGAATATGAAATTATTTTTTTTTTTTTTGCAAAAAGAAAAATGTCATAAGTAAATTTTTTGACAGAATCTGCATTAGTGTGGGCAGATTCCTCTGACATACATGCATAATATGTGGTAATTATTCCCAATTACATTTCTTAAAGCATTAGCAGTTTATTATGAACACAGTGCAATTTATAAGCCTAATAATAGACTCAAATCTCCCAGGCTATTAGTTATGTTAACTCTGAATATACATGTTCCAGCAGAGTTGTGTTGCAAATATCATAAAGGCTCAATTGATAAAGGAAATCTATTTTGCATCTTAAAAAAACATATTAGAACCTTTTCTACAATTTTTGTAGGGCTCAGAAAAATAATACTTTATAAAATTCATTAAATATTTATGATTGTAAGTAGATGGTGAATATAAATTTTATATCTCTGTTTTTTTGTTAACAGATCTTGCTATCAGAGTGAAGAAAAAATGCTTTAATTAATTTCATGATCATTGTCATGTCAATACGTTTTCAAGCAAGCTAAATGTTTAGAAAAGTTTTTAATGTTCTAATTTTAGAGCCCAAATCCCCAGATATATTTTAGGGAATCTTTTGTTTCTCCCCACCTATTAATTATAAAATATGTTATTGATTTATAAATGCATTTTCTGTCTACTTATTATTTAAATAATTATATATCAGAAGGTTAGAATAAAAATTAAGGAATTCTAGTTTTTAGAGTCCACAGTTTTACTAGATTTAAAAGGTTCCAACATTTAACTGATTCTGCTGTTTTAAGATTTCTGATTATGACAGTCATCATCAACATCCCTTCATTTTATATGAACATATTTTTTGATCTTCAGTCATTGCTCAAGAGAATCAAAATGAAATTTGCATTCACCCGTTTCACCTTAAGTATAGAATGTGCTTTAACCTACATGACAGAAGACTAGCAATGCCCTTTTCATGTGTAGCATGGATCTTTTACTATTTCTTTTAAGTCCTTTGTAAGGACTTTTGATAATTTTAGTTTCTTCCAGGTGTACCTCATTTTAGGTCCTCTTATTCCTACCTACCCTTCAAAATTTCAATAACAGTTATTTTTAACTGAATCACTGTATACATGGGATAAACTTACAAATCCATAGTACTTATTTTATATCATAATTTCCAGCTGTCTTCTTATTTTAAAATTTCCAAGTGTAGATTTTTCATTTAATATAAGGACTAAGTGCTGAGTTGGCAAGCTTATCAAATTTGGCTACTCTTTTTCCAGGGTTACCAACTGTATGCTGGAATAAAACTCTGCTAATCAACTTCCTGTTTCAAAAATAAAAAAAGATGTAGGTGTTTTCAACTGCAACAAACACAGAAATACATACTTACATGCCCTGCCCCCACCCAAACACACACACATTTCTCTTTTAATATCTACTAGTTTTGGGTATGTTGACCTGAAACAAATAGACTGCCAGATATTTCTCCAGCGAAGATGGTTTTATTCAGGATCAGAAGAGAGTTGAAATTTGCTGTCTGCAGTCATGACAAGTCACATCCAAGTCCCAGCACAGCTGGGAATGGAGAATACTTCTATAAGAGGTGAAAAGGAAATTGGAAGAGCTCTAGTAAACAGAGTCCATAGCATTGGCTGGGTTGCTGTCAGGAAAGAAGAGGAGTCTTTCTTCTTGTTTGCCTCTGCTATCTTTGCAGGGTATGAGAGCACCTCCTTCTGGTTTCCCAGCTCTATTTAATTAAGGTTTCTCTTTATTCATTTTTTTTTTTTTTTTTAAGCAGAGGTCTTCTAAGAAGCCCATATGATTTAGATTTATTGATTTATTGATTTATGACTGTGTTGGGTCTTCGTTTCTGTGTGAGGGCTTTCTCTAGTTGTGGCAAGCGGGGGCCACTCTTCATCACGGTGCGCGGGCCTCTCACTATCGTGGCCTCTCTTGTTCCTGAGCACAGGCTCCAAACACGCAAGCTCAGTAATTGTGGCTCACGGGTCCAGTTGCTCCGCGGCATGTGGGATCTTCCCAGACCAGGGCTCGAACCCGTGTCCCCGGCATTGGCAGGCAGATTCTCAACCACTGTGCCGCCTCCAGGGAAGCCCCTCTTTATTTTTATTTATTTATTTATTTTTTTGTGGTATGCAGGCCCCTCACTGCTGTGCCCCACCCCATTGCAGAGCACAGGCTCCGGACCCGCAGGCCCAGCGGCCATGGCACATGGGCCCAGCCGCTCCACGGCATGTGGGATCCTTCCGGACCGGGGCACGAACCCACGTCCCCTGCATTGGCAGGCAGACTCTCAACCACCGCACCACCAGGGAGACCCTCTTTATTCACTTTTTACAGGTGTTACAATTCTTTCTAATATGCTAATCTTTTCTAAAATTCAAACTGTCTAGGATTACAAATTATTTTTTCTATCAGCACAGCAAAGTTTCAGTGAAATTCTTATTGTGTTTATACCACTCTGGCTCCATTTCTTATAAAAATTCTTTTCAAAATGTCTCCTAATGCATAACATTTTTGGCAGGAGGAGAAAAATATCTTATTGAGACAAAGCAACGTAATTTATTTCCTGTGGAAGCTTTCTAACAGTTAAAGCCCATAACTTCATTTCCTGTGCCTCTGAGCTACACTGTGTAGAAGTCAGTCCTGGTAAGTTATAATTAAGCATGTAGGATAGTTCTAATGATGTCTTACAACTGATGAAATCAGTCTCAGCCCTGTCTACCACTTGATTACCATGGAAACCATTGCTGACCAACCTAGTAATTCTGATCAAAAGGAATTATTATTAATCCTCCTAGTATATGTTGGATAGGGATTTGCACAGCTTTTGTTAAAGATTCTTGTGGAGGCTGAAAGGTCCAGTAAGGGTAAATATTAATTCTTAATGTGCTGGAGAGCAAGAATGGCTTAGTCTCTGTGGGGTACAACTGGCTCTTGGTAAATCAGATATTAACAGATTATAGGATCAGTCTTGCACTATGCAGGGATTAGAGATAAACAGGTGAATTTGTGAAGGAGGGAAATAATTTCTAAAGCTGACTTAACCAAAGCATTTCCTTATAAAATGGAACTTAAGCAAGAAAGAAAGACTGTGCAAGAAATTTGAAATTTATTAAGTAACATTTAGGATAATTTCCAAGAAATGAGGTGAAAACACTGAATACTTACTTTTCTCCTTTGCATATGTGTGGGTATGAGATGTGGAGGGTGATGACTAAATGTCTGTGATGAGAGGCACAGCATTGTTTAAGGATGTTTTCTTCAGCTTTTTCTAGGCATTTACTAAATTATATTGTGCAATTTAAAGATCTTTAAGAGGGCAGATCTCATGTTAAGTGTTCTTAACCCATTAAAAATGCAAATACCCCAAAACAAAATAAAATTCAAAAATTGTGAAATCAGATTTGACATAATATATACTGCCAAGAACTGAAGACAAGCTTAACTAAAAGAATCATAATGCAAAGTCATGTCATATAAAGTTGTGGCAAACCCATAAATGTTTTCCAAACTTTCAGTTACATTCCAAAACTACAAAAAAAAAAAAAAAAAAAAAAAAAAAAAAAAAAAAAAAAAAAAAAGTTTATAACAATTTTTTAAAAAAAAAAAAAAAAAAAAAAAAAGACAAAACATGAAAATCAGCACTAGTTATATTAACAGTTTTTCACTATTCACCATAAACATTTAAAAACTCCTTTGTCTTATAAGTTTGTTTGAATTATTATGAGTATGTAGACACTAGATTAACAGCAACATAAGAACTAATTTACTCAAACCAATGGAAACTTAAAACCTTGAAGAAGTCACAGTTTTTGGTAAAAGGATGTTCTCTCACTCCCTCTTGCAAGAGCAATGGAATCACAACTAACTGCTGAACAATCATCCACAGGAAGACACTGGAACTCACCAAAAAAGATAAACTACATCCAAAGACAAAGGAGAAGCCACAATAAGATGGTAGGAGGGGCACAATCACAATAAAATCAAATCCCATAACTGCTGGGTGGTGACCACAAACTGGAGAACACTTATACCACAGAAATCCACCCACTGGAGTGAAGGCTCTGAGCCCCACATCAGGCTTCCAAACCTGGGTGTCCAGCAATGGGAGAATGAATTCCTAGAGAATCAGACCTCAAAGGCTAGTGAGATTTGATTGCAGGACTTTGACAGCCATGGGGGAAACAGAGATTCCACTTTTTGAGAGCACACACAAAGTAGTGTGTACATCAGGACCAAGGGGAAGGAGCAGTGACCCCATAGGAGACTGGAGCAAACATACATGCTAATGTTGGAGGGTGTCCTGCAGAGAAGGGGGGTGGCTGTGTCTCACCATGAGGACAAGGACACTGGGAGCAGAAATTCTGGGAAGTACTCCTTGGCATGAGCCCTCCCAGAGTCCGCCATTAGCCCCAACAAAGAGCCCAGGGAGGCTCCAGTGTTGGGTCACCTTAGGCCAAACAATCAACAGGGAGGGAACCCAGCCCTACCTATCTGTAGTCAAGCAGATTAAAGTTTTACTGAGCTCTGCCACCAGAGCTACAGCCAGCTCTAACCAACACCAGTCGCTCCCATCAGGACACTTGCTCACACCTCTTAGATAGCCTTATCTACCAGAGGGCAGACAGCAGAAAAAAGAAGAACTACAATCCTGCAGCCTGTGGACAAAAAACTACATTCACAGAAAGGTAAACAAGATGAAAAGGCAGAAGGCTATGTACCAGATGAAGGAACAAGAAAAACCCCAGAAAAACAACTGAATGAAGTGGAGATAGGCAACCTTCCAGAAAAACAATTCAGAATAATGATAGTGAAGATGATCCAGGACCTTGGAAAAAGAATAGAGGCAAAGATTGAGATGATGCAAGAAATGATTAACAAAGACCGACAAGAATTAAAGAACAAACAAACAGAGATGAACAATACAATAACTGAAATGAAAACTACACTAGAAGGAATCAATAGCAGAATAACTGAGGCAGAAGAACAGATAAGTGACCTGGAAGACAGAATGGTGGAATTCACTGCTGTGGAACAGAATAAAGAAAAGAATGAAAAGAAATGAAGACCACCTAAGAGACATCTGGGGCAATATTAAATGCAACAACATTCACATTATAGGGGTTCCAGAAGGATAAGAGAGAGAGAAAGGACCAGAGGAAATATTTGAAGAGATTATAGTTGAAAACTTCCCTAACATGGGAAAGGAAATAGACACTCAAATCCAGGAAGCACAGAGAGTCCCATACAGGATAAACCCAAGGAGAAACACGCTGAAACACATAGTAATCAAATTGGCAAAAATTAAAGACAAAGAAAAATTATTGAAAGCAGCAAGGGAAAAGTGACAAATAACATACAAGGGAACTTCCATAAGGTTAACAGCTGATTTCTCAGCAGAAACTCTACAAGCCAGAAGGGAGTGTCATGACATATTAAAAGTGATGAAAGGGAAGAACCTACAAACAAGATTACTCTACCCATTAAAGATCTCATTCAGGTTCAATGGAGAAATCAAAAGCTTTACAGACTAGCAAAACCTAAGAGAATTCAGCACCGCCAAAACAACTCTACAGCAAATGCTAAAGGAACTTCTCTAAGTGGGAACACAAGAGAAGAAGAGAACCTAGAAAAACAGACCTAAAACAATTAAGAATATGGTAATAGGAACATACTTATCAATAATTACTTAAAAAGTGAATGGATTATGTTCCAACCAAGAGGCACAGGCTCACTGAATGTATAAAAAAGCAAGACCCATATATATGCTGTCTACAAGAGACCCACTTCCGACCTAGGGATATATACAGACTGAAAGTGAGGGGATGGAAAAAGATATTCCATGAAAATGGAAATCAAAAGAAAGCTGGAGTAGCAATACTAATATCAGATAAAATAGACTTTAAAATAAAGAATGTTACAAGAGAAAAAGAAGGACACTACATAATGATCAAGGGATCAATCCAAGAAGAAGATATAACAATTTAAAATATATATTCTCCCAACATAGGAGCACCTCAATACATAAGGCATTTGCTAACAGCTATAAAAGAGGAAATTGACAGAAACACAATAATAGTGGTGGACTTTAACACCTCATTTACACCAATGGACAGATCATCCAAACAGAAAATTAATAAGGAAACACGAGCTTTAAATGACACAACAGACCAGATAGATTTAATTGATATTTATAGGACATGCCATCCCAAAATGGCAGATTACACTTTCTTCTCAAGTGTGCACAGAATATTCTCCAAGATAGATCACACTTTGGGTCACAAATCAAGCCTCAGTAAACTTAAGAAAATTGAAATCATACCAAGAATCATTTCTGACCAAAACAGTAGAAGATTAGAAATCAATTACATGGAAAAAAAGTGTAAAAAACAAAAACACATGGAGGCTAAACAATATGTTACTAAATAACCAGGAGATCCTGGAAGAAATCAAAGAGGAAATCAAAAAATACCTAGAGACAAATTACAATGAAAACACGATTATCCAGCACCTATAGGATGCAGCAAAAGCAGTTCTGAGAGGGGAGTTTATAGCTATACAAGCCTACCTCAATAAACAAGAAAAATCTCAAATGAACAATCTAACCTTACAACTAAAGGACTAGAGAAAGAAGAACAAACAAAACCCAAAGTTAGCAGAAGGAAAGAAATAATAAAGATCAGAGCAGAAATAAATGAAATAGAAACAAATAAAACAATAGCAAAGATCAATAACACTAAAAGCTTGTCCTGTGAGAAGATAAACAAAATTGATAAACCATTAGCCAGACTCATCAAGAAAAAGGAGAGTGTTCAAATCAATAAAATTATTAGAAATGAAAAAGGAGAAGTTACAACAGACACCGCAGAAATACAAAGCATCCTAAGAGACTACTACAAGGAACTCTTTGCCAATAAAATGGACAACCTGGAAGAAATGGACAAATTCTTAGAAAAGTACAACCTTCCAAGACTGAACCGGGAAGAAATAGAAAATATGAATAAACCAATCACAAGTAAAGATATTGAAACTGTGATTAAAAGTCTTCCAACAAACAAAAGTCCAGGACCAAATGGCTTCACAGGTGAATTTGATCAAACACTTAGAGAAGAGCTACCACCCATTATTCTCAAACTCTTCCAAAAAATTGCAGAGGAAGGAACACTCCCAAACACATTCTCTGAGGCCACCATCACCGTGATACCAAAACCAGACAAAGATAATACAAAAAAAGAAAATTACAGACCAATATCACTGATGAATATAAATGCAAAAATCTTCAACAAAATACTAGCAAACAGAATTCAACAACACAATAAAAGGTTCGTCAAACATGATGAAGTGGGATTTATTCCAGGGACGCAAGGATTCTTCAATACACGCAAATCAATCGATGTGATACACCATATTAACAAATTGAAGAATAAAAACCATATGATCATCTCAATAGATGCAGAAAAAGCTTTTGACAAAATTCAACACCCATTTATGATAAAAACTCTCCAGAAAGTAAGCATAGAGGGAACCTACCTCAACATAATAAAGGCCATATATGACAAACCCACAGAAAACATCATTCTCAATGGTGAAAAATGGAAAGCATTTCCTCCAAGATCAGGAACAAGGCAAGGATGTCCGCTCTCACCATCATTATCAACATAGTTTGGAAGTCCTAGCCACGGAAATCAGAGAAGAAAAAGAAATAAAAGTAATCCAAATTGGAAAAGAAGAAGTAAAACTGTCACTGTTTTTAGATGACATGATACTATACATAGAGAATCCTAAAGATGCCACCAGAAAACTACTAGAGCTAATCAATGAATTTGGTAAAGTTGCAGTATAAAAAATTAATGCACAGAAATCTCTTGCATTTTTATACACTAATGATGAAAAATCTGAAAGAGAAATTAAGGAAACACTCCTATTTACCATTGCAACAAAAAGAAAAAATATACCTAGGAACAAACCTACCTAGGGAGACAAAAGACCTGTATGCAGAAAACTATAAAACACTGCTGAAAGAAATTAAAAATGATGCACACGAGGGCTTCCCTGGTGGTACAGTGGTTGAGAGTCCACCTGCCGATGCAGGGGACACGGGTTCGTGTCCCGGCCCGGGAGGATCCCACATGCCACGGAGTGGCTGGGCCCGTGAGCCATGCCCATGAGCCATGGTCGCTGAGCCTGCGTGTCCGGATCATGTGCTCCACAACGGGAGAGGCCACAACAGTGTGAGTCCCGCGTACTGTAAAACAAACAAAAAACAAACAAACAAAAAAATGATGCACACAATTGGAGAGATATACCATATTCTTGGATTGGAAGAATCAATATTGTGAAAATGACTCTACTACCTAAAGCAATCTACAGATTCAATGCAATCTCTATCAAATTACCTATGACATTTTTTACAGAACTAGAACAAAAAATCTTAAAATTTGTATGGAGACACAAAAGACCCTGAATAGCCAAAGCGTTCTTGAGGGAAACAAACAGAGCTGGAGGAATCAGACTCCCTGACTTCAGACTATAATACAAAGCTACAGTAATCAAGACAATATAGTACTCACACAAAAACAGAGATATAGATCAGTGGAACAGGATAGAAAGTTCAGAGATAAACCCACACACCTATGGTCAACCAATCTATGACAAAGGAGGCAAGGATATACAATGGAGAAATGACAGCCTCTTCAATAAGTGGTGCTGGGAAAACTGGACAGCTACATGTAAAAGAATGAAATTAGAACAGTCCCTAACACCATACACAAAAATAAACTCAAAATGGATTAAAGACCCAAGTGTAAGATGGGACACTATAAAACTGTTAGAGGAAAACATAGGAAGAACACACTTTGACATAAATCACAGCAAGATCTTTTTTGATCCACCTCCTAGAGTAATGGAAATAAAAACAAATAAACAAATGGAACCTCCTGAAACTTAAAAGCTTTTGCCAAGCAAAAAGATGAAAAGACAACCCTCAGAATGGGAGAAAATATTTGCAAACGGACAAAGGATTAATCTCCACAATATATAAACAGCTCATGCAGCTCAATATTGAAAAAAAACAAACAACCCAATCCAAAAATGGGCAGAAGACATAAACAGACATTTCTCTGAAGAAGACATACAGATGGCTAAGAAGCACATGAAAAGCTGTTGAACATCACTAATTATTAGAGAAATGCAAATCCAAACTACAATGAGGTATCACCTTACACCAGTTAGAATGGGCATCATCAGGAAATCAACAAACAACAAATGCTGGAGAGAGTGTGGAGAAAAGGGAGCTCTCTTGCACTGTTGGTAGGAATGTAAATTGATACAGCCACTATGGAGAACAGTATGGAGGTTCCTTAAAAGACTAAAAATAGAATTAGCATATGATCCAGCAATCCCATTACTGGGCACATACCCAGAGAAAACCATAATTCAAAAAGACACATGCAGGGCTTCCCTGGTGGCACAGTGGTTGGAAGTCCACCTGTCAATGCAGGGGACACTGGTTTGTGCCCTGGTCCAGGAGGATCCCACCTGCCGCGGAGCAGCTGGGCCCATGGGCCATGGCCACTGAACCTGCGCATCCAGAGCCTGTTGCTCCACGGTGGGAGAGGCCACAATGGTGAGAGGCCCGCGTACCGCAAAAAAAAAAAACAAAAAAATCCAAAAGACACATGCAGCCCAGTGTTCATTGCAGCACTAATTACAATAACCAGGTCATAGATGCAACCTAAATGCCCATCAACAGACAAATGGATAAAGAAGTTGTGGTACCTATATACAATGGAGTATTACTCAGCCATAAAAAGGAACGAAACTGGGTCTTTATAGAGACATGGATGGATCTAGAGACTGTCATACAGAGTGAAGTAAGTCAGAAAGAGAAAAACAGATATCGTATATTAATGCATATATGTGGAATGTAGAAAAATGGTACAGATGAACTGGTTTGCAGGGCAGAAATTGAGACACAACTGTAGATAACAAACGTATGGACACCAAGGGGGGAAAGCTGTGCAGGTGGGGGTGAGGGTGGTACTGTGATGAACTGGGAGATTGGGATCGACATATATACACCAATATGTATAAAATGGATAACTAATAAGAACCTGCTGTATACAAAAATTAATAAAAGAAAAGAAAAAGAAGTCACAGTTTTTAAAAGATTATGTCAGAATTTAAAAAGCTACACCCTCTTTGACCAGTTAAGATCCATTGTCAATGACAACTAAAAAATGTTTCAGTTCATTGGCCAAGGGATGAATGAGTTCATTTTGAAGTGCTCATTTGTGGCTTTGTCTTATTGTATGAAAGATAAGATAAAACCAAGATAATATTTTCTGAATTATATCTTGGTTACTCTGACCTTTCATGGTACTTAATATATTTCTTGTCTGTTTTAGTTTTCTGATGTGTGTGGTTAACCTCATGCTTTGTTCTTCTTTTGGCATTCAGTCAGGGGGTTGAATTGGTACTTATGGCATGTAATTTAGGCTTGCCCTGATGAAATGTGTTAATTTCCACAGCTGTGTAAACTGAAAAGGAAATATCATGTAGATATGCCTGGAATTAAGAACTACTGTTTACACATTTGGCTAAGTTAATAAGGTTAAATTTGAAGGTAAAATATGTATATTTAATATATATATACTTTTTGTCAGTGGTTATATCTCAAAAAGTAATATTATGATAAACAGATGCCATTATGTGATATGGGAATCCAAACTATTGAAAACCAAATTAATCATTTATTAAGAAATTAATATTTTATGTTCATAATATCTCTAAAGCTCATGCCAAAATGATTTAGATCAGATAAGACTAAAAAACAACAAATAAAATTGAGGTTATTCTTTTAGACAATTAGAATAGTTCTCATTAGTCTGTAATCTAAAATTTATTTATTTGAATTAGTTATTTTACATATATTAATATTTTATCCTATTCTTTGAAAGGGATCATCTGTTTGTTCATAATCACAGATTTATTCCATCATATCCTTTTTTAGTGAAAAGAATGCTGATCCATGACCTTATCAACAAGAAGCGGGAATGATTTTTGAACATTTCTCCAACTAATAAATTAAATACCTGACCTAACAGTAACCTTTGTCTAGAAGGCTCTGTGGTTTTATATAAAAGTGGAAGAATGTGTGGCCTCTCTTTGAAACACCAGACTATGCTATTTTATTCCCCCCTTTCTCCCATTCTACTGTAAGAGTGCATTTATATACTCTGAATATTCTCCAGGGAACTTTGTGGCAATCTCTAATCTTTATTTGTTTACTTTTTCATGCAGCCATTGCAAGGTCCTCACAGGATAATCAAAGCCAACTGCTTTATGTAACAGCCAGTTTTGACACAGAAAGCTTTGTCACTAGACAAGAAACCTTGTAGAAGCAAGGGGTAGAATCTTACCCCATCCTTTTATGTGGCTGGAAAGAATACATGTTATGATGTTGATACTAGATACATTTGTCTAACATTCAGTTTAGATTAAGAATCCAACTAGATTATTCTTCTGGAATAATGGGATTCAAATTTCCTATTTACATACATAACCTGGCAGCTAGGTGTAATCTTAGGGTATATAAAGAAATGACTTTAAAATTTATAATGGGGACTTCCCTGGTGGTCCAGTGGTTAAGATTCCATGCTTCTGTGCTTCCCTGGTGGCACAGTGGTTAAGAATCTACCTGCCACTTCAGGGGACACGGGTTCAAGCCCTGGTCTGGGAAGATGCCACATACCACAGAGCATCTCAGCCCGTGCGCCACAACTACTGAGCCTATGCTCTAGAGCCCAAGAGCCACAACTACTGAGCTGTGAGCTGCAACTACTGAAGCCCACGTGCCTAGAGCCCATGCTGTGCAACAAGAGAAGCCCCTACTGGCTGGAACTAGAGAAAGCCCGCGTGCAACAATGAAGACCCAATGCAGCCAAAAATAAAAAATAAATTTTAAAAATACATTAAAAAACAAAAACTAATTAAAAAAAAAAGAAAGACTCCACTCTTCCAGCAGAGGGGGAGCAGGTTTGATCCCTGGTGGGGAACTAGATCCCACATGTCGCACAGTGAAGACAAACAATTTTAAAAATCAATAAAAAATAATAAAATTAAATTTAAAAAATTAAAAAATGAAATTTATAATGTAGAAACCCAGAAACACTACAGTAGAGAAAAACTGTAGTACTGAGGTGTCATAAACATGCACTGCTTTTACTCTGTTTCTTAGCTATTTGTAGTCTTTTTCATTATTCACCAATTACTCTTTCCTTTTTAATTCATTAAAACAAAAGGATTATTTAATTTAATAAAAATATAAAGTAATGAAATATAAATATAAAAGAATCAGCCTATTAATGATTTTTGTTCTAAAGATCATAATTGTAAAAATATTAGATTTGGAAACTCTGTGCTTGTATTTAGGAATTTCAAAATAAACCAATGAGGTTAAAACACTCTACATATATGTTTAAGTATCTTTTAATAATTATTAAGAGAAACCAATTCTGTTGGAAGAGTTTATTTAATACTTCTCTTGCTTTGCAAATCTCTATTCTAAAAATAAAAACAATTTTTTGCTTCAATTTTTAGGTGGTTGTCCTAATAATATTCCTCCCCTTCTTTCATGGCAGAAAACTGAAAAAACAAAAACCCACCACAGTCTCTTAAATTTTCATTGATTTGAGAATACGAAATTTGGTGGATAATTTGTGAAAACATTGGTGATATTCAGACTTGTTAATGCATCTCGTCTGCCGTGCCCGTAGAGACAACACTCCATCCGCCAGACCTTTAACAAGATAACACGCTTCACTTGCTAGTGAAGTCACATCCAAAGAGTGGCTTTAATGTTCTAGAGATGTAAGTGGGGTGTATGGTAGAATGGCAATAAAAAAGCAATTTCATTTAGGAAACCTCATTTCTTAGTGTATATCCTGTGAAGAGATATTGTTTGATTAAAATAAAAGACATTAAAATTCGATAAAGATAGAACTATCATGGTTGATGGAAGTTGAGTAATTTTAAAGTTAATTATGCTTGTGGTTAATCTTGTGAGTGTGTGGCTGATATACGTGATGCAAAATTTGTATGTTTCCATGAAACTGTATCTTGAAACAAGAAGAGTAAAATTCTATGTTGGGCACATGGAGACATGCTGACAAGGAGAACAAGCAGAAGAAAATAAGCACAGAAAATAAGAGTAAGAATATGAGGGTTTCCTTACAAAAAAAATCTGAAAATAATGCTCTGTTAGATACATTTGTCAAACATTTGCATTTAGTGAAAGAAGAAATGAAACAGGGTTTATCAACCAGCTTTTAGAAGACCCTGTCTGTCAAGAGTCCCTATTCCTCTCATTTGTTACATATATGCCTCTAGATTTGACTTCACACTTTTCTGAACTTATTTTCTCATCTATAAGGTGGAGCTAATGATATCTGTTCTGCATAAATCATATTGCAAAGAATCCAAAAACATGATGTCCATTGTAGAATTACATAGTTTCTTTAAAATATTTTTATTAATAGTTTTATAAGATTCATTACAGAAACTGGTTTAACTCTTGAAGTCTGCAGCCAAAATCTAAAAAGGATTTCCAGACATCAAACAGAACAAGTAGACAATAAATTAAGCAATGACCTAATTTATTTTGGCAATGGTTTAGGCAGTTTCCCCTATAAAGTGGCAGTGACATCAGCGTTGGCATACATGCTTCCTGGATCAAAAAAATAAATGCATAAGGGAAATTCTGAGACGTTCTTTTATGATTAAACTGCAAAATTTACCCAATTGCTGCTGCACAGGCTTAAGCTGGCCTGCTTCCAGCACACAGCAGTGCATAATTATACCAGCTGTTTGATGGAGGAGCTCGCGTCATGCTGAGAGAAATTAGTTTCCGTCTTCCATCCAATGTAAAGAGTTACACCTCAATTACATCACATGTTTAAGAAACCTTATTGTTTTTTCTCTTAATATGACTAAGCATTTTATCATGTGTGATACATGTTTAGTCTAAGGCAAATTTTAATTTGTTCAACAAATGTACACTTGAGAAATTAAGGATAAAGTATAAACGTACTTACAGAGTATAATGAGTTGTGGAATTAAATGTTGAAAATAATTTCTTCTAATCCTTTATTTATTTCTCTAATACATAGAGCTGTGGCAGCTATTTTAGGAACATAAAATAAATTTGAACCTCACAAAAGTCATGGACAATTTCAGAGGATACTGTGAGAAAATAAAAGAGATGTATATACAAAATTTTGCATAATTTATAAAATGCCCTGAGGCCTAATACCGTGAATACATTGTATGAACAATATCATGAACAACAAGCCGTTATTTTAAAGAATAACCTTAACAAGAATCTCCCAATAATAATAAAAACAGCATTCAGAACAGCTGTGGCAGCCGCCATTTATTGACTGTTCACTTCATGAGAAGCAGCATACTTTATGTGTATTTATTTTTTTAATCAGCTAAACAAATATACTATTATTAACCACATTTCATAGGTGAAATAATTAATGCCTACACTATATATTAAATTTCATCCCAAGTTTACACAGATACGAAGTGGCTATGTCAAATAAAGCTCAGATGAACTATGGGAAATGAAGCAAAGCAATTCCTGTTTTGAAGATACAAGGCTGGGCCAGGAATGAGCAATAGGGATCTTCCTAAGGATGATGACAAGCTACGTACTGAAAATTCAGGAGGGAATTATTGTTGCATCCTATGCTGAGTCACAGCCTTTGTACAGAATTTCTATACAAATGTTTCTCCATGATTTTGGATTTTATCCTGATCCCCTTACTTTGTTTAGGATCAGACTGTCCAGATTATAAACATAATGGGGGTGTAGTTGACCACATTTTCCAACATTGGGAAGAGTTATCCTTTCTCACCTTCCTTCACTGTTCATAGCTACTTTTGCCTATTGGGTTGATTTCAGGGCTAGCATTAGGGTATGCTTGCTGCTATAACAACCCCAGATCTCAATGACTAAGCACAATACCATTTTTTTCTTCTTATATCACTGTCCAGAGTAGGTCAGAGGTGAGGTTCTTTGTTGTTACACAATTTGCTAGGTCTTAGACTCCTTTCTTGATCCTTTGAATCTGCCAGACAAGGAGAGAGAGAGATGGAGGAGCTTTGTGTGGGGCATTTATGAATTGGGTCTGCAGGTGGTAAATGACACTCCTGCACACACTGGTCACATCAGTCACATTCTTGCTATCCACCAACAAGAGAGAGTGGGAAGGACTTCCCTGGTGGTGCAGTGGTTAAGAATCCACCTGCCAATGCAGGGGACATGGGTTTGAGCCCTAGTCCGTGAAGATCCCACATGCCATGGAGCAACTAAGCCTGTGAGCCACAACTACTGAGCCTGTGCTCTAGAGCCCATGAGCCACAACTACTGAGCCTGCGTGCCACAACTACTGAAGCCCGTGTGCCTAGACCCCGTGCTCTGCAACAAGAGAAGCCACCGCAATGAGAAGTCTGTGCACCACAACGAAGAGTAGCCCCTGCTTGGCACACCTAGAGAAAGCCCGCATGCATCAATGAAGACCCAGACAGCCAAAAACAAATAAATAAAATAAATAAATTTATTAAAAAAAAGAGAGAGAGAATGGGAAATATTTTCTTGATGTATGCCCAGGAGAAAAGGGAAATTGTTTTGTAAATATAAACCAGTCTCTGTCATTTTGCCCAAGAACTGTTTACTGATTCAAATAAACTATGCAACAGTTATTTAGCATTCCTTCCATTACTAGTGACTAAATGTATATGCTGTGTGGTGTGAATGCCCAATTTTCAAATAAAATGATTTGCCTCTGAGGTCAAAGAGTAGCCAAGATGCTTATTTTAAATAAACTTTTTTGTTGAAGTATAATAGAGTTAAATAAAAGTACACATACTCTAACTGTACTTTCACAAACCAAAAACAACCATATAAGCAGCACCCAGATCAAGAAACAGAACATTACCTATGTCTAGAATTCCATTTAGGGCCTCCTTCCAGTTCCCTTTTAGTACATGTCTTTTGGTGCACATATGTATGGTATTATTTTTAAGTACATACATAAGAGTAGAATTATGGGGAAGAAGACACATAATTTTTTCAGTTTTAGCACATGCTGTCAAGCTAAGCAATATTCCAAAGTTGTTATGCCAATTTACACTCCCGCCCACAGAACTTAGACTTTTGGGCATGCCACATCCTCTCCAATAGTTTGTGTTTTCTGTCTTTTTCATTTTAGCCATTCTGTTGGCATGTAAACGATTTCATTGTGATTTGATTATATTTTCTTGAGGAGCTAAGTTTATTAAACATCCTTTCAGCCACTAAGTTTTCTGGTTTATATGAAAATCTCACTCTTATACATTATTTTTTTCTTTTTCTTTTCAAAGTATAACTTGAAAATTTAGAAGATGCCTTTGTGTTTTTACCTTTGTTTTCAACAAGATGAGAATGTAGGAATTATGCATGGAGTGATATCTGCAGTCTAGATTCCAGCTTTTTCACCATGGAGCGAAGTGGGAATAGGGAGCTGACCCATTTGATCACAAGTCCTTTATGTAAACCAAAGAATCACCTATTTTCTACTCTCACCTGAACTTGGCAGGAAAATGTTTTTATTATGTGAAAATAATAATTATTATTAAATAAAAATAATTTATTATTTTTGTAATTTGTAAAATATGTGGTTTCTGAAAAAATGTTCATTTTGAAGAAGTCCATAAGAAAAGTAAAGCGCATTACTGAATAGAAATTGCTCATGAAAATTTCTCTCAATTTTTCTTTGACTTTAAAAAAAATTGCAATCATATGTTATATGTAAGTTTAAGCAATTTAAAGAGATGAAGCTTAGGCCTGTGTTATTTTTATGTTAACAATTATGACATTTTAATTGAGATTAAGGCACAGTCTAGACTTCCAAAGTCAACTCAATATGGAAAAAATGACTTCAGAAAGTAAATTAAAATACAAAGCTGTGTTCAAAATGAGTTCAGGACATAGAAGTAGAATTGAACAATGGAAAAACTGGAGTTATTCTTTTTTTTTTTTTTTGCGGTACGTGGGCCTCTCACTGTTGTGGCCTCTCCCGTTGCGGAGCACAGGCTCCGGACGTGCAGGCTCAGTGGCCATGGCTCACGGGCCCAGCCGCTCCGCAGCATGTGGGATCTTCCTGGACCAGGGCACGAACCTGTGTCCCCTGCATCGGCAGGCAGACTCTCAACCACTGTGCCACCAGGGAAGCCCACTCCTTCAATTTTTACCAGGAAAAATACTTATTTGACTAGCACTCTAATTTAATATTACATTTACAAAAGGAGAGACTTCTAATTTAAGAGCATATAAAAACAAAATATACTTTATCTCACTTAAATATGGGCAAACTTGAATGGAACCAATGTTTAAATGGTATTTTTAATACTTGGCACATTAATGAATAGAGTGGGATACTTAATATCAGGTAATAAGAATTATAGCATTACAATTGATGGAAACTCAGGTTCTCAACTACTATAAATAAATCCAGGGGGTGTTTACATGAATCCAGTGCTGTAGCATACAAACTGTTCATATTAGCATACAGGCATTATTCTCTGATCTCTAGATTAGTTTATGAAATAGATAAAATGCTTGAAAAATAAGGAAGGTTTTCATTATTCTTTATTACATGTTAATTAAGATAATTTTTACAGGAGTATTTTTTTTATGTGAGGGTTAGTTAATTTAAAAAACCTGATAAAAATAAAGATTAATAGCTTAGTATTTCATAAATATAAAATTTTGAAAACTCCAAAGGCAATAAAATTAAACTAATAGTTAACATTTATTCTTTTAACTAACATTTGGCTAGCTTGCTATTTCAAGTCAGTCTGATGTAATTTAGTTGATGAAAATTATAATTGACATTTAATAAGTGTGTTGATTAAAATATATGTTGTTTTGTCTTCCATTTCAGATGGCAATTACCTGCTTAAGCATCTTTTCATTTCACAGATTAATAAGAACAATAGAATTTTAATATTCCTCTGGCACCAAGACTGTTCTTTATATGATTTATACTATATATTCTTTATATGATTTATACTACATAGGATTTTCACAGTACAAAATTTACTTTCTAGTGTTAAATTAGGTATCTTCCTGAGAGCACTGAGCCATATTTTCCTGGTGTGCACAATCTATGCCCTGGGAGTAACTGAAGCATATTGGGAGCTGTGTGAACTCCTATAGGCCAGTGGGGTGTTATTTAGTAAATAACTACTTAAAGTAAATGGTATTCACCATTTCTTCCTCATTCTAAATTTATCATTTTTAGTTTCTAACCTCTGTAGACAATGCAACCTTCTTACTTTCTCCCCTGTCTTCAGTACTGTGTTCACCTAGGACAGGAGTGGGTCAGAGACTGTTAACAGTAAGAGGGGCCCAACAGCTGAGAAGGACAGAACCCAGTCTAGGAATTTCTCCTCTATCTCTTCATCTCCTCCAACTATACTTTCCTCTATACAGAATCTTTCCTTCTTTGATTTTCTGTAAGGATTGATGAAAAATTGGAGTTTTCCTACTACATTCTTTGGTCCTTTCTTGTGTAAGTCTGCATTTTTCTTCCTGCTGCACGTTGGTACTTAAGAAGTCTTCATTTGACTTGCCTTTAATAAGACATTAATTCCTCTGATTTTGCTAAACATCACAGATAGAAAAAATCATAAGTGATCTAACAGCTTTCATGAAAAGGAATTTCATTTAAAGACATCAAGTTTTTATCATATTTACAGTAAAAATTGCAGGTGATTATTGTTTTGCACTTACCCATGCTCTACTTGCCTCAGGTAAATTATCCCATATCTCAGACATAGTATTGTAACAAATTCCCAGAAGCAGCTTTATGCAGCCTTCTTGTCTCATATTCTCTTGGTCCTGTTAGCTTGTTATGTACATTGGATATTTTAGACTGGGAAATGGCATAATATTCCCATTTGATTTAAGAGTTCTATGCAACTAAGTTTTACCTAAATATAAACATTTAGATAATAAATATTATCTACTTTATTTGCTAGTATTTCCTTATACTATGACACATAAGCAGAAAGAATTTGTTTAAATAAACCAACTTTGGCTTAAATGTAAAAGAAATTTTACACAGAAGAAAAAGTTGTATCATCAATATCATTAAGAACACAACCAACATAAAAATCTTGCCATTTGAAGCATTTTCCTGGAAACCATTTGAGAATACTGAATTGAATATAGTTAAGTATCATTGTGAACAGTCAAAATCAACATTAGAAATCTGCTCATTGACTAGATTGGCTTGTCATTCCACTTGCCTTGTTTTGATACTCTATGAAACCACATCAGAGAGAATGATGAGACACAAACCCTAGTGAGTCTCAGAAGTCTTTAAAAGGCAATGTCCTATGTTCTTGCAGAGCTTTTCTTTTAAAGCCTCCTTCAGTGTTGCCAATGCTTTTGGCAGTAAACACTTAATATGTTTTGGGGTATCTTGGTTTTGAAATATAAGACATTGAAATGATAGCCTTTTCGGTCTGCTTTGATTATGATAAAAATTGAATCAACATATATCAAACCCTTGTGTATTCATGTTAAACTAGTATTTGAGTAGCAATATAGTAAGCGTTAAAAAGATTCTGTTAATATGAGATATGATGTATATCATTTGTGGACTTACAATTCTACCTATATTGTTGATAGATCAACATAAATACTGAAGAGTTTGAACAGGTCCTTGGAGCATAGTGGAATAAAAACATTTTCCTTGAGTTTTGGTCTCACCTCTGCCATTTGTTAGCTTTGGATATTGATCAATTTATTTAACCTAATTTGTGTGTCAGTTTCCTATTTTTTTTTAAATTTAGATAGTGGTGCTTACTTCATAGCATTGATGTACTAAGTAATTGAGCTAATATATAAATATATTTTTTTATTGTTCCTTACACTTAGATGCTAAATACATTTTAAGTTGTTTTCTTATTGAATAAAAAAATAAACTCAGATTTTGCTCCTTTGAATAAGAATGGTAGTAATAGGACTTTGTGAGCTATTATAGACACAGATATGAACTGAATGGAAAATTATTCTTCCTATTTCCTCAGACTTACATACATTCACTGTTACCAAATTTCTTGAGAAGGGGTCATTGGTAAGATATACAGATATTGTGGTTTTATTGAAATAATGTGTTCAAAAATTTTTAGTGACCTGATATTATCCAAGGTATGCCTCAAAGCTAAACTTTAAATTTGCAAATTTATTTGTGAATATGTGAAGTGCCACATCTAATCTCCTTATGATTTGGGAAATAACAATTCAAATTTCTCTCCAACTTTGAGAAAGAAAGTTCTTTTATGTTCACTCCCCAGACCTTCTGTATCTATGCTGTACTTTGAGTTGGCCTCCACTGCCATATTTCACACCCTGAATTTCAAATGATTGTTTACTTGCATGGCTCCCTTCAGTTCAGTTCACTTAGCAGCATTCCAAGACTCTGCTAGGCGTTAGTGTTAAAATGAATCAGAGATGTTCCCTGCTATCCATAGCAGGGTGAGGATTCAGGGAGAAATCCTTGATAGCAGGACCTGTCACCGTGTTGGTGCTGCTTAGCTACTAACTCAGGGCCAAAACCTGGTTGCCACTCAGTACGTTTTTGCTCAATGAATAAATGAATATACCATGTTATTACCTCACTGGAAGGACTTAACAACATCATTTAAAATGCATTCTCCACTCTCCCTCACAGTTTACCCAGAACCAAGGTTTGCAGCTGTGAGGAAAATAGAAGGGCTAGTTTCTCTCATTCTTACTCTACTTTTAATGTAGCTTAGTCTTATTCTGATCCAAATTTATTACATTTCTTGATATAGAACTATGCCCTTGATATATTAAGTGAAAGAATATTAGGTTAAAATTGGATGTTCAGCATGATGCCATTTAAAAAAAAATGTAAAAGTGTGTTTGTCTTAGTAAAAATATAGGTGAATATAAACCTGGATGCTTACAGTAGCTGTCATTGTATGGTTGAACTAAGAATAAACTTTATTTCTCTGAATGTTTGTAGTAAACATGTATTCCTTTTATAGAAAAGAAAAATCAGCTATTTTTAAAACAGAGAAGTGGCTTTGACTAGAAACAATGTAAAATGGCCCAGGGTCTGGATTTAAGTCTATTTACATACAAGAGGGGTATTTTGGCTGCTTAAAGTATGGTTCTTAGAAACTTTACCCCTTATAAGCTTAGCTCATGGCTGGAAGGGATGAGTCCATGAAAGTATATTTGCTGGGTTTCACTAGAATTTGCATTATTTCTCTTAATTAACTCTAATGCGATGATCCTTATCCCAACTTGCCAACTTCGCCATTGGTGCTAATCCCTTTAACAAACTGTCCTTGGCTATGAACTGCAATCATCACTGTGTGCTTGTCTGCTAGAGATTCAGACCAGTTAACCTCAGTCCTAAGAACTTTTTAAACACAACCAGAAAAAACTCTTTTTCTTCTTCCTTTATAACTGTAGGCCATTGTTCTGTGTCCTTCTATCTTTTGACATTATGAATGATGTCCTTCCTTTAGTCACACGGTTACCTTGAAGATATTTATAGATCAAGTTCAGATCCCTCTGAGGGAGCACTTCAGTTTGCACTCTTCAAGCTCAGCGTTTTTTGTCCTCCAAACCTCCTTTTGTAACATATTTATTCTGGCAAAAATGTTCTGTATTAGGAAACATTTTTTGTTGTTGTTGTTATATTCTTTTTACCCACTGTTGGTACAAAACAAACAAACAAAAATCAAAGGAAATGAAAAAAAAGAGTTAGTCATACCAGGAGATTTTTGTTGTTCACATAGTCATCATTACTTGTCACATAATTTCTATCCCTTCTTATTTACATTCCGTTTTCTTTGGAAATGACATTGGCTTGTTTCTCCTAGTACACCAAAACCATTTTTGTACATTCTTATTAGTCTCTCTCACTTTTCTCATATATGTCATTCTTCAAATGTTTTATTTATCTACAGTCTAGGTATAATCTTATATTTTGCTAAATTGCAGTCACATCAGAGTGAATCTTACTGTGTTATAAACATATTTTGCCACAAAGCAAATAGGACACAGTGGGTGTTCTTTCTGATTTCAGGTCACTATTGTAAAACTATTTGTGCTAGAACAAATTAAATCATGTGTGGGCTACAATGAAACTAATATTCTCTTCCCTCTCTTCAACTCATTCTTTTAGACTAAGATCCTATTGTACATGATGAAAATATGACTATTAATCCACTAAATGTTTAGTTTTTGATTATGTATAGATTTAAATTATTTTTAGCAAATTTAATTTCTTTAATGCTAGGGCACATCATCTTAAAAAGGTTGAATATGTTGATTACTGTTAGGTATGAGCTAATACTCCGTTTTTATTGATTTAAATGATTGACAAACCAAAAACTGAATTTAATAATCCAATTTATGAAAAGTAAGGAGGAATATCTGGGAATGATACAAACCCATTAATCCTACATATCCCATACGTTCAGTCATTCACATATGAATACATACGTGAATGAATGAATATATGCGTGTTCAGCATACGTGTGTGTGTATGTATGTATTCAGCATGTGTGTGTGTGTGTGTGTGTGTGTGTGTGTATGTATGCAGTGCTTACGGTAACCCTATAGTAGTAGATATTTTTTACCCTGCTTTACTGGTGAGGCAGCTGGAGATAAAATGCTTATCACACCTGAAAGTAGGTATTAGCAATTTATAGTTTTTACATTTCACTACATTTGCAGACTACTATTTGTCAATAAAAAGATGACACAGTTCTAAGGCCTGTCTTGAGGGTGTTCAGAGTGCTATAATTTTATATGCGTTCTGTACAATTTCTTTCCAGGACCGCAGTCTAGTCCTATGGGACAGTAAGTCAAGCTGATGGTTCAAATTTAAGGTTCCACAAGGAACCTTTAGGTCTAAAGGTTCAGCAAGGACACATATTGATTCTTAAGACCTTTATTAATATATCCAAGTTAGTCCTGACTTACCTAAGAGAAGTTTTCCTAACATTTCTAGAGTCACTCATTGTGATGTTTTTCTTATCCGTTATGCATTGGATTATAGAGAACAACATCAGATATTTTTAAAGATTGTAGTGAAACATGATCCACCATCTAGTATGGAGACTGGTGTGCAAAACTTATGTTGAACTTTTTCAAAATATCAACAAAAACAGTAGAGCCTAAAACACAACTACTTACAGCCAAATATGGTTTATTATATTATATATTATAAAATATTATAAAATATTTTTATAATCCAGAAGAAAGGAAAATATCAAAGCTTTAGTTTTCAGTACTTAATAATGTTTGAATACTTAAAATATATAATGCTGGTTCTTTATTTGTATTATTTATATCTATTGGCATTTTTATTGAGCTTCGTTAATTTTCTTTTAACATTATTAACATAAGACATTTACTAGGAGTGATTACCCTTTGTGATGACTGAGCTTACTGTGAACAAAATAGATTAGGTAGAAAATATACTTGGTTGATGCAACTGTGTGGGACTTTTTCACATGACTAGTTTACCCTTCTCTTAATCCTCAGTGAACCATACTAAAAAATATAGGTATTGGGGTGGCTGGAAAAATTATATTTTATATCTTCAAAATTTTCAGTAAATAAAGTGAGCCATTCTGTGAAGATGAAATTCAAATAGAAATAGGGATTTTGCCCAGATTTTATTTCTGGACTACTTCAAATTTACAACTATGACAAGAGAAAACTTCTTTATCTGGAGCTAATACAAAAGGTAAGTCTACTGAAAACAGTGAGCTCTTAGTTTCCCATTGATGAGATTAATTGGATTTGAAAGGACATTCATTCATAGAAGAATAAATGGAAACAGTGAAAGAAAATGGAGAGATATCATATCAATACATCAAGTAACGAAAAAGCTTCTGTTCATTCTGTCAGTGAATGTGCAGGCAAGATGTACTGTAGGTAATCAAGGATCACGTAATTAGAACTTAACTGTCATGGTAGTAATTCAGCTTTATAATCACAAGTATTTACCGGGTATATTAAACAATTATTTCCCACAAGTTCACGACACACATTAGTAATTTTAAAAATCAGTACCTTTAGAGGTTTTAGATTTATCTTATTCACGTAGAAAGTATTTTATTAGTCTTTTCAAAGCAATGGTGTAAAATTTTCTAGTGTTGACACTAACTAAAACCTACTCCCTTGTTCTTCCATATGTTCAATACCACAAAAATGACAGCACATAGCTCATTGATTTCGAATTCAATATATAAAATCAGAATTTATAAAATAGATTAAGTAGACAGTAATTATTCTAATGGAAGCTATGATAGAATACTCTAATTTTAGGTCATATTTAAGAATTGTTTTTAATGTGGAACTCTGTTAGTACATTTACCACACAAAAGAAGGATATCCATTTTAATAAATATTAAAGGTATAAACAATACTAAAATATACATGGTTCTTTAAATGTTTAAACTTAAATCTTTAAACTTTTAAGATAATAGTAAAAATTTAGAGAAAATTACTTAGTGAGGTGTAGGGCTTTAAAAAAATGCAATTTTTTATTGCTGATAAGATTTGATGGAGATTAGAATTCTCTTTTTTTTTTTTTTTTAAGTTTATTTCCAGTTTACAGTTCTAGCCTGATGCACTATTTTTTTTAACATCTTTATTGGAGTATAATTGCTTTACAATGGTGTGTTAGTTTCTGCTTTATAACAAAGTGAATCAGCTATACATATACATATATCCCCATATCTCCTCCCTCTTGCTTCTCCTTCCCACCTTCCCTATCCCACCCCTCTAGGTGGACACAAAGCACTGAGCTGATCTCCCTGTGCTATATGACTGCTTCCCACTAGCTATCTATTTTACATTTGGTAGTGTATATATGTCCATGCCACTCTCTCACTTCACCCCAGTTTACCCTTCCCACTCCCTGTGTCCTCAAGTTCATTCTCTACGTCTGCGTTTTTATACCTGTCCTGCCCCTAGGTTCTTCAGAACCTCTTTTTTTTTTTTTTTTAGATTCCATATATATGTGTTAGTATATAGTACTTTTTTTCTCTTTCTGACTTACTTCACTCCATATGACAGACTCTAGGTCCATCCACCTCACTACAAAATAATTAAATTTTGTTTCTCTTTATGGTTGAGTAATATTCCATTGTATATATGTGCCACATCTTCTTTATCCATTCATTAGTTGATGGACACTTAGGTTGCTTCCATGTCCTAGCTAATGCAAATAGAGCTGCAATGAACATTGTGCTACATGACTCTTTTTGAATTATGTTTTTGCTGTGGTATATGCCCAGTAGTGGGATTGCTGGGTGGTATGGTATAGTTTTTTAAGGAACCTCCATACTGTTCTCCATAGTGGCTGTATCAATTTACATTCCCACCAACAGTGCAAGAGGGTTCCCTTTTCTCCACACCCTCTCCAGCATTTATTGTTTGTAGATTTCTTGATGATGGCCATTCTGACCGGTGTGAGATGATATCTCATTGTAGTTTTGATTTGCATTTCTCTAATGATTAGTGATGTTGAGCTTTTAACACTAGTGATGTTTCTTTCGTCTGTTTGTTGGCAATCTGTATATCTTCTCTGGAGAAATGTCTCTTTAGGTCCTCTGCCCATTTTTGGGTTGGGTTGTTTGTTTTTTTGATATTGAGCTGCTTGTAAATTTTGGAGATTAGTCCTTTGTCAGTTGCTTCATTTGCAAATATTTTCTCCCATTCTGAGGGTTGTCTTTTCATCTTGTTTATGGTTTCCTTTGCTGTGCAAAAGCTTTTAAGTTTCATTAGGTCCCATATGTTTGTTTTTGTTTTTATTTCCATTTCTCTAGGAGGTGGGTCAAAAAGGATCTTGCTGTGATTTATGTCATGGAGTGTTTTGCCTATGTTTTACTCTAAGAGTTTGATAGTGCCTGGCCTTACATTTAGGTCTTTAATGCATCAAAAGTTACCCTTGTCTCTTCAACAAAGAGCACATTTACCAGATTTTCTTAGGATCCTTTTTTTTTAAAGTTTGTATACCATCCGTAAAGGTCCAAATTCATCCAATTTATCATAAATACTAGTAATTCTAACCAGAATGATTCAGTATAAAAACTATTTCCCCCAAAGTTTGGCCTGTATATATGCAATGTAAAGCACTATGATAGATAACCTTGCTGACCTGAATATACATCTAGCCAACTCCCACCTCCATCCCCAAAATGTAATTTATGTTTTTGGAGAACTTTTTTAAGAGAACTCTTGTAGAGCAAAGGCACATCCACTGGGATTTTTTTTTTTCTCCATTTTTCTGGAAGTAGGATAAACTCCACAGCCACTGGGATGGATTTTCTTCCCCTGGAAATTGGACATAAAGGTCTTTGATGAGATTGGAATATTTAAAAATAAACCTATGATTTATTAGCTATGTTTTGGTTGTATTCTTCCTTTTATTATTGGTAAACAATGGGAAACTTGAGTTATATATTCATTGTGATAGGAGGTCACTGAGTCAGTTTAAATTATACGTCTGCTGCACCATTAAATGTTTTAACTTCAGAAGGCATTGGTAATAAAAAGTTGACTGTGACCAAAGTTGTCAAACCTTAATAGTCTTTATCTGTAATGTCTTTCACAAAGCTCTTTAGGCAGGAAGAGCAATCAGTGTTGTTTGATAGCGGAATGTATTCAAATAAGACATATAGTGCAGTATTCATCACTCTTTTGTGTCTAACAGCAAGTGCCATAATTGCTTTTAGGTTTAATTGCAAGTATCATTGATGAAGTTTCCAGATAGATGTTTCTTTACTTTTCAATATAAGTACTTAAAAATTGACTAGCATTATTTCAGGTATTGCTCAAACCTTGCAGAAGATTATACATAGATTTAGCCCTGTGCCTCTTACTTGCAAACTACAGAGGCATTTACTCAAAGGAAAATTAAACAAATTTATGAATCTGATGTTCTAATGACCTTTTTCTTTCTCTTTTTCCTCATCTTTTTGTATGTAAAAAATGTTTTGTAGGGGCTTCCTTGGTGGCACAGTGTTTGGGGAAACTCGATTCTCTTAGGCTTGCTTAAGTTAAAAAGTTTTGCTTTTTTCAGAAATCGAACAAAAATTTATCTTATCATCATCATACACTTATCCCACTCAGGATCACACAGAAAACGTCTCATATTTCATCCACATTATAACACTTAAAAATTTTTATGACATTTCTTTTCTTCTGATGCACATCTCCTCTTTCTGGTGTTGATATAAACTCCTACACCATTCAGATTGTTTTCTCAGAATGTAGCTTCTGACATCTTCTCTGTGTTTTCCCTTTCTCATCCAGAGCTGAGCACAATAATCCCAGTGGTCTCTGATCAATGCAGAAGAGAAGCTAGACTATCAAATTCATTGTTGCTGATAAAATTCTAAGTGTGAAGTCTGCAACTTTGTTAATGCCTGTTGCTTCTGCCATCCAGGCAACATTCCTTTTGGGCTTCCCTGCTTACCTGGACCTCTATGAAATGCACACCCATAATAACTCACTGTTGCAAAGTCCATCTGCCAAATTTAATAAACTAATACAGATTCAGGGCAATGTGCATTGTAACTCTGATTTCTGAAGATAGTATTCGGCCTTAGGACATTATTTAATTTTAGGAAAATATTAAATTAGATATTTGGAAGAAAGTAGGGATTATAATACAGCTTGAGATCTGTCCAATCAGTAGACTTTTGGAGTCCTGGATATGACCTGAAGCAGAATTTGTAGAAATTCCTGTGATTCCTTTTTTTAGTTTTTTTTTTTTTAAGTTTTGTTTTGTTTTGTTTAATAAGCTGTTCTTCTTTGAACTAGTAATGTATACTTCTACCCGAAACACATAAATTGCCAACAGTATCCAGATGTTATCTCCTTTCAACTTTGAATCACACCATCAAAAGAGAAGATGGTTTCAGAATTCTCAAGTCACACTTCTTTTGGAGTACCCATGAAAACAAAAACACACAAAAGGTTGTATTCCATACGCCATTGTCATTCATTTAAAAACAAAACTCCTTCCCTCTGCCCCAACAAAATAGCAGTATCTATTAAAACAGCTTGGAATTCACTGAAGAAACAACACTTAGAAGATAGCAATGAGGCATTCCTCTGGTTTCACATCTGTTAACATTTTTGCTATAGTCCAGATTTCAAAGAGAAACCAATAAAAAAAATCCTGACAATAATTCAGAAATATTCTGAAAAGCATACACTAATATTAGAGGTCCATTCTTACAGCTTATAATTCTTTAAAAAGAGAAGTACTGTGTGATCTTATACAAATTAATTTACAGCCTCTCAGTATATTAGGACAACAAATCTTATATTTATATTACTTTTACATTATTTATCTTTTAGAATCTAAAGATGAGGTGTAAGAGTGATGCTTCTTTCAGTTCCCTTAATTTTTCTTTTTTTATATCTCTTTTATTTTTTGTCTCTGTTTTATATTCTTAGCATTCTTATCTGTCTGCCTTTAAGATGATATGTCCTTTTTCTGCAAAGTTGAATGAGGGTGAGAGGGAAATGGAAAGTGTCTTCTGAAGAAAGAGAGGATGAGGGAATATAAGATAACAGTAGTCAGCAAGTGCTAGAGCATTCTGTAGCAAAACAATCTGACAGTTGTTATACATTGGATACTACCTAGGCAGTTATAGTAGAATTTACTTGTGGGTGGTGGGAAATGATATGCAGTGGATTCTACCCAAGAAAAGATAACATTTTTTATAATGTGGACAGAATTGGAAGTGTGGTAACATGGAGTAGGTGGTCAGTGAATCTGAAATGTTTTCTGGAACAGATGGATTTTGGGGAGGCATTTTGGCAGATTTTGTTTCCACTATAAACACTCACTAGAGCTTTTAGTTCATAGGAAAACTATTTTCACTTAAACAAGAAAAGCATAGTAATGAGATAAAAGGAGTGAGAGGTGGAAGGCGGAAATATGTTGGAGGGGGACTCTAGTTTTGTTTGATATTTAAGGATCTTTTTAATCAGAATGCTATCTCTTTTTAAAAGATTAACTTCCAAAATGTATTCAGCTGGGCTATTTTAAAATTTTAATCCCAGATATTACATTTGACTCTACCCAGTCTTATCAATTTTTCTTATTCATATTTTTAGCATCAAGTTTTTCATCCGTTAATACCATATAGATGGCTAAGAAGTTATGTGCATCTTCCTCTGAGCAATGCTAGTTCTTTTTACAATGTATTATTTTTATGCTCTTAGATGTCAGATTTTTTCCTATTTTCATAAGTCTATTCATTCACAAAGGAAAGCAGATATGCATTTGGCTTTGTTCATGCATCCATAACATTTTTACTATTTTGAAATTCAAATCTGTTTATGTTCTGGGGGGAAAATAAAAAGTATTACATAAAAGTTTTTATGTTGAAATATTACAGTTCCAAAGCTGACAACAAATTATAGTGAGAAGAGTGGTACAAGTAATTTGATCACGTGGGTAAGACTTATCTCTCAGAAATAACATATGTTCCACATTTTGGCCCTGTTTAGTGGCATCCTGCAACAGCTTTAAGCCTTTAAACTTGTTTAACTCCTGGACTTCATTAACAACTTTCATAGACCGTACAGAGCTCAAGTGCACAAAGCAAATCTATGTATGTTTCCATACAGTTAAAATCAGAATATCTTCCTCAGGATCATAAAGTAATCCATACCCTCTGGTGGTTTTTTTCCATGCCAAATGTTCTCTAACAAGAGAGGAACCATTGCAGAGACCTACTCTCCTTTCTGTCTAAAAGGGGCTTTATTGATATAAGGAACCTGAGACAGACTCAAGAGTTTCATGTAAACTTTGGATAACCAGACAATACTTTATTCTATAAGAGCTGTACAGTGTGACATATGTCAAAGTAAATAACTGTTGTAGTTAAGTCAGCATCTCCACAACTTTGTAGAAAGCCAAACCCATTTATTTATTTTCATTGCAGTTGAAAAAACACTCACACATGAAAGCAAGTTGATCAAATCTGTCCCAAATTGCAGAGTGAAATTTAAAGTGTTAGGAAAGAGATGAGAATAAATGAACTGCATAAAACACGACTAGTATTTAACTTTTTTCAATGTAGTCTTCTTTTTAATCTTTTAAGATAGAAATGTACCTTTCTTCATTCAATTTTCAGGTGTTTTAAGAAAAGTCCCTTTTCTATCTATTAATCTAGAGAAGAATTTTATATAAGAAAGAAAAAAACACATTTTAAGATTAGATACCAGTGGGACAGTTTAAAGTCTGAAACTGAGTATGTGAAACTGCATTAGGAAATGTTATACTGTTTAGAGGGACACATGTTTTTGGCTGGTTTGCCCCACATCACAGGTCAGTCATTAATTTAGAGACACAAATAATTTTTTCTCCTCAATTTATTACAGCTGAATTTTAACAAAGTTTGTTTGTTTTTTCTTTTTCTTTTTCTTTTCTTTTTTTTTTTTTTGGCCACACCATGTGGCTTGTGGGATCTTAGTTCCCTGACAAGGGATTGAACCTGGGCCATGGCAGTAAAAGCGTCGAGTTCTAACCATTGGACACCTAGGGAACTCTCTGAACAAAGATTTTTCAAACAAAAAATAGTCAATAACATGAGAATTCTTGGAATAGATATTTTAATCTAAAAGGAATATCTATAGCTTTTCAGTTGCTTATATATTAAGTTTATGGCATATAGGTACATGGATATTCATAGAAAAGTATATGACTAAATAATTCTGAACCTATAAACATTGCAATGATTTCATTTTTACTTTATTTAAATGCAATTTAAGTATTTTAAAATAAACAGCTATATCCTTGTGATCATATGTAAAGATGGGGAATGAATTGTGAGTACTTGCATTTTTTTCCCTTGTAAGATTCCTTGTCTTGTGACAGTTTAAGTCCAACATGTAGGTGTCAACTTGAACAACAATGTACTTGGAATTAGACACACGATGCTTGTTAACAGTAACAAGGCTTGTTAATCCACATCTCTGCAGAGCCCACTGAAAATGTCCTTTCCTGCATAGGTGAGGCAAATAATGAACTTATTCCCTGTGTGTTTGTCTAACTCAAGCAGTTCCTTCAACTTCCCCATAAAACATTTTACATATCTAGGGCAATTTACCACATCCAGCTTTCATTTCAGTCAACATCATGCCAGATTATTTTTACTCAAAAATTGAGCAGTGGCCAAAGGGAAGCAACTAAAATACTAAAAGGGAATAAAAGTTTGGATACCAGGATTGGTACAGAAATGTTGTTAGCCTGAGGAAAATAGAATGTAACTTAATAGCATTGTTCAATTATCTGACTACATCTTATATTCTAGATACCAATTATCTATCTAATACTGAGGGAATACAAAGTAATATTTAAAATTAAAGTGATTGTTTAATGTATACATAGATAAAAATGGCTTTATGAGTTCTATGCTAAATGTAATAACAAATAAAGAAAATCTTACTAAAGAAAGGCACATTAAAAAAAAAATTCCTTTGTCTTTCCTGGTTTACATTTATGCTAATGAGGAAGAGGCCTGTTAGTGATGTCCCCCGTAAGATATTATAACTCTGAGTTTTGGATGCCATTTGTACTGGGTCCCAACCGTTTATATTTGCTGTCAAACTATAATTGACAGTTCTATACATATATTCTCCCAGGAATAGTTCAACAGCAGAAAATTTTTATTTGGTATATATCCTTATGATCCAAATGTAGGTCATGGTATTTGTTTATTGTTTTAAGGGAGAAGTGACTACTTGAAAATAACCTGCAGGGTGATATTTCTGCTTCTATGGGAGCAGCCCCCATTCTAGTGAATGATATTGGAATTTGGTATCCACTGCTGCATTGTGAGTAGTTGTCTAGATCAATATTGAAATAAAACCATTCAGAAAATGTTGACCTTAAATGACTAAAATTTGTACATACATCAGAAAAGAAATTGATTTTTTATATATGCAGGTACTGAATTTCTCTTCCTCACTGCCTCCAAAATGTTTATTTTAGGATCTATCTATTATCTATCTATCTATCTATCTATCTATCTATCTATCTATCTATCTATTTTCACTGGTCAAAGTCAAGCATGTTAGCCAGGTCTTCAAAATTGCAATTGTCAGCACTTCAGGAATTTTTCTGTAACATTTTAGACAAAGATAAATATATTTCTTTAAATCACTGAACCAAGAAGTGATTACCAAGTTCATCCAACTTAAGGACAGTTTTCTACTGATGCCAGCCTTCAAGTAGACCTCCCTAGTCATTGAGAAGGTCAAAATATTTTTTCCTAATGATATGCTTAAAGAATATCAATTGCATTAAAGACAATCTAAGTTTTGGACATTTGGATCAAAATCAAAAGGGAAAATAAAATAAAATACTGATGTATTTTATTTCTTTTAAATTTTACTTAATACCATTGCAGGGACTAACAGAAGCAAGTGTTGGATTTGAAGAACTCTGTCAGGAGTTAGGTCTTTCACTGTTATTTGGAACTTGTAGGTTTTAGACCATCATACTACTCATACAGCCTATTTCTTAGTCAGAAGTTTTTCGAGATCTTTGGCAATTGAGAAGGGAAAAAATTAAAAATCTTTCATCTTCATTAGAAAAAAAAATGAGCATTTTATTTTACATTAAGGTAGCTGATACTCAACTTGTAAGCCAAAAAGAATTGTATGATTCCAGCTCATAATCTATTCAGAAGGGACCCATTCAGTGAGTGATAGTCAGCCTCTCACTTAAACCCCTTCCCTCTCCAGGTTCAGCAGCATTTCTGTCCTGCAGGAGCTGACCTGCTCAGCAAAAGTTTTGGGTAAGTCTGCAGTGGTTGGCCAGCTCCCAGATCTCTGGACTTCCACTTTTCTGGAACACCAGAAATCATTCATTTTGAACAGTAACATCTGGCTCTGAAAGTGGCCACGATAACTAAGCAAAATAATCAGAAAGTGACATTGGCACAAGCTGTAGTTTTTGGTGACCACTCAGGAATATTCAGCATTACTTCTGGAATTATATCTAAAAATTAGTTGCTTGTCATTATAATTTCCTATTCTGCACTATCCCAAGAGATGTGAACATGCTACAGGTTTGAGCATTGTAAAACTATTTTAGAATGCTAATACTTAGGTGGAGAGCCACACTTCCACATTGTAGCCTTCCTAAAAATATCATTCTTTTAATGTCACTGGGGTTCTTTTTTAATAAAAGAGAATAAATGTTTTCTGAAATACAATATTATTTTTCATATTTCCATTATTATCATTACAGATAAAAATCAATGCAGAGGCTACTTTTCTCATACTTGGCAGTTGTGGTTTATTACTTGGTATCCAAGTTAAAAATCTAAAATTGATTTCCCTGTGTGAAGCGAGTCTTAGCTAACCATCTGCTTAGGAGAGGGGAAGACAAAGCTCATTCTTTCCTGCTGCTGCTTCTCACTGCTGTTAGGTGGCTACTGGGAACCTTAAAATAGGATTGCCAGGTTTAACTTTTCAGAATATGGGGTAGGCATATGTGTCTACCAGGGATTTGAGGCAGGGAAAGTTGTACTTAGGCCAGTGGGACTAACTATGTTATTAGATACTGACGTTGCTGAATGCCAGAGATAGAAGCACAGATGTCACCATCATGTCCTGCTACCCATTTCACATTCATGATTCAGCAATAAAAAATTGGATAATCTTGAATATATGGATCACCTGGGAACCTAGGTCTAGACTTGAATGTTATAATACCTGGATTGCTTAATCCAGTTGACTGCAATTTTCAGGATGCCTATGTTAGAAAAAATATATCTTTGATGCTGGCTACAAATTAAAGGAACATCTAAGAAAAGAGATAAACTCTGGAGCTAAGAACTTGTGATGATGTTTAGATGTTTAGAAAAGTTTGGAAACTTCACTGTTCATGGTAAACCTGATTGTGGAAGAGAATTTCTGGACTTATAGAGTTTGTCATTGCAAAATATGCTGTAAAAAAAAAAGGGAGAAAAACAATTAGTACAATATTAAATATTTAAATCTGATATATGAAACTAGATTTTGAAATACAGAAAATACTTAAATCATATCTTAAAAGACCACAGAGTTCATAGGAAGAGAACATAATGTTAAAGACATTTTCCATTGGAATATAGAAAAAATTTACTATAAGCCCTGTATTTATTTTCTCATATTTATGTATATTTTCTTGCTTCCTGGCTTCTTTTCTTCATTTATTAAAGTCTGTGTGGTATTCAAGCATTAAATCGCTCTGCTTCTACATAAACCAGTCACACATGTACTCATCCAACTTTTAATCTCTTCCTTTCTCTCACCTCCCATCTTGTTCCTTTCTGTCTTCCTTCCATTATATTACCTAATTCTTACATGTAAAGAATTTCTGTACTGTCTGCTTTACTTCACAGAATCTCTTAAATATGTTTCTATAAATTTCGAAGTAGGAAGATTTTCTTCCTTACGTGTCAGTACAGACTTCTTTTTTTAATGTAAAACCTCAAAAGCTAACATTCATCAACTGAAACAGAAATTGTAATGTTGAAGCAGGAAAATGTTTGCTATTTTCTGCCATTCAACTTAAACTTATTCAATAATTTAGTGTGCATGACCCCCATAACTATGATTTGAAAAAGAAAAAAAAAAGAAAAAGAACAAAAGGAAGAGGGAAAATAATAGAGTGGGGAAGGGAGGAGGGAAAGAATAGAAAAATTATATGCATCTGTATGTGATTATTCAAGACTCAGAGCAATTAGACCTTCACAAGGAAGCATCCAAGTGTTTAAAGTAGGTTCTACTATTTAGCTAAAGTAAAGCAAATTAAGACCGAGTCACAATTATGTTTTACTCCTTCCAGAGTTTTAAAGAATATTAGCCAAAACCATATCCATATGTTTTCCCATTATTCTATCTTATCTATCCCTTCTGTGTGCTAATGCATATCCAGCAAAATAGTTCTTCCCATTACACTTAACAGCATTTAAAATTTTGCAACCCCTGTCAAGAAAATGGTATGTGGACAGTTCATAACTAGCCATACCTTAGTTTCAGCTGCTTCTCTGCCCTTCAAAAGTGACCCATGCCAATAAAAGATCTGTTTCAATTCTGGATATTTTCAACGTGAACTTTGTTTAAAGTCTGAAATGTCGGTCTCAATTAGGCAATTCACTGTGGTCTAGCAAACCTGACTTTTATTTTCCTTAGCAATGTTTAAAATACTGACGTATGATAGACTACTTAGATAAAATTTCATTAAACAAGTACATGTAATTTAAGAATGATAAGGCAGCCATCTGAGGGACATTTTGTTTCAGTGGCTACAAATGTACTCTGTTTTATTTTAAATTGTCAGGAATCTCAGGATTACCAAAACTGATGGACTGCAGGTCTTCATGTCAAATACTCAACGTATCAAGCTTTCATGTTAAAAATTAGTGACAACCATAGGTTGTTTTCTAATAATTTGGAATGAGAAAATGAAACCAATATTCCCATCAATATCATAGATGCTACAGTGAAATATTTAAGATAGGATTTGTTGAAGTGTTCCAAATTATCTTTTACCTACACAGAAATCACACTTATAGCAATAGCATTAAGAGACAAAAATACCCCCATAGCTACTGGGAAATGAATTCTACCAAAGGGCAGACCCCACAGCTGGCACCCCTCTGCTGCAGTGTTACAGAGTAGAGTTCCAGTGATGAAGAACGGCTCTCTGTTAGTGAGTCCAAACCTGGGTCCTTTATATTGAATGCAGTATTTAGCATGCAAGAGTGAGCATAGTTTAGAAGAAAGAGATTCTGTCGGAGAGCATTCCTAAGCCTCTTCTTGGAAAGTTTTTTTCTCTCTCGGGTGTATTTACACTTGTGCATATTTACTGTGGCTTTTTTCATTGTTTTGTTTGTATCATAACACTATAAACTTTGAGAAGTTCCCCATCTCTGAGAAGAAATTATGAAAGTCCTTTAATAGGAGAACATTGCTCCAGTGGAAAGGTTTACCCTCAAATGAGTTTTCAGTGTGTCTTTGGGCTCCAAGTGAGATCTGTGCCCTGTTCATGAGATGGCATATAAACTCTGTTTTGTGCTTTTCTTTAGTCGCCTCTTTCTAAACCACTATATATGGTTTTGCTGAATCATAGAAAACAGAAATTTTCCTGTAACTAAAAATCTCATATGTATTTTAAACAAAAATTTTGCAATATTAGGTGAAAAATATGATAAGAATCTACAACTTTGTGGCATTTATAGAAATAATATCTATGTATTTTACTGTCATTAACGATTATGTGGTTAGGATTAGAAGTTTTGTTTGTTTGTTATTGTTATGGTTTTGTTTTTGCACTGTCCAGGCACTTGTGATAAAGTGGTGAATAAAACCACACAGTTCTCCTTAGAGGGTGTAAATTCTAAGTAATTCAGAGATTAAGGATATAATTTTGGATTTAATCAGAACTAAACTGTGATCCTATCTTGGCCAAATATTAGCCCCGTGAAGATGGCTATGTTGTAAACTCTGAGCCACAATGTTCTTATGGGTAAATAACAGATAATAATCACTCTTTTGAAGCTTAGGTTACATAATTAAAGTGAGGAGCCTAAGACAGGACTTCATTTCCAGGAAGTGTACAATAATATTGGTTATTAGTACTGTTTGACACGGGCTAAGATCCTAACAGTAATAGGAGCAGTTTGTACATTGACTTGTATGGGTCACAAATGCCATCTGCAAACTTCCCAGCAATCCTGTAAGGTGTGTTTAGTCATCCTGTTTACAGTTGAAGAATCTGGGGCTTAGGGCAAGAGTAATTAAAACTCTCCCAAGTCTCACAGCTGCTACTTGTCAAAACAAAGACTTGAACCACATTCATCTGATGCCAAAGCCCATGTGTTTCCACTGCATTAGTCTGATCCTCAATCCAAGGCTTGCACTCCTGGAAGCAGCCATTTTTCTCTTTTTTCCTACATGGGAGAGAAACCAATTATACCTTTCCCTGTCTGCAAACCTGCATTCCGGAAGCAGCAAGACAGTCAACTAACTTCCTCATAAAACTGCCCTCTAGTTATATAATCTTGGAACAGATTTTGGCCATTCACTATTAAAATAATCTCTCTCTAGCATCACCTCCTCCCTGACTTATTCCATTCCAAATCTATCCCCTTATATGTAAACTTTCTGTATAATTTATCTTCCAGACTTTGACATTTGTGGGAGTAAAAAGGGCATCAATGATAATTACTCTGGTTTACCAGTTATAAACAAGCTCCATCCTGGAGAAACAAAGATGTACCACCATTCTATTTATGTGTCTAAAGTTTAGATTATGTGTTAGATTAAGGAAGTAGTGAGCACAAAAGGGAGAAACAATTTTTGTCTTGATATAGATACACACACACATTTCCCCCTTAAGGTCAGAGCAAAGTCACTACATTATTAATACATTTGCAGTTTGTATTCAGTCACCTGACGCAGCTGTGTAGTGACAACCTCCACCTTTCTTTGCTCCTTCAGACCAACAGAGATGAATAACTGGCACCTTCTTATAACATTTAAATAATCTATTTTCCATTCAGGGGATCTGTGGATAAAAACATTTTATTTTCTCCTACAAATCCTTTGGTCAGTGCCCAGTTACACAACCTATGCATTCGGGAGGAAATGTGCTGTGTAAAATGGTTTGTTCAGTCCAGCTAAGTACCTCTGCAAAGGAAGAGGCATTTATAAGCTGTAATGCAGATTTTGCTATCATGGAAACCACCATTTATTTGCTGTAGTTTCTTATTGCAACCAACATCTTAGAAACTGACTTCTAGGTTAAATGGTCTATAAAGGAATAAAGAGAAGTGATGATAAGCAGAGTGTGCAGTAGGCGATTGAATCCGGGTGTGGAGAAGAAAGAGAGGAAAAAAAAATAGAGCAAATAGAAATGAGACAGAAAATAGCTATTATGATTTCCTTCCAATTTTATTGAGTTTTAGGATCAGTGAATTTGCTGAAAATTTCTTGTTCATCTTTACCAGGTGTCTGTGATACCTGTGATAGTTGATTGCTTTTAAAACATCTTTTTCTGCTATAACATTTAAATAGCATGCAAGCTATAAATAAATGGAAGGAAGATGGACTATCAATCTGGTTTTACAGTATTGTAGTTATAATCAGGAAAGTTTCCACAATTTATCCTAAAATTCATATAAAACTCATAATTGACAGAAAATATATCTTAATCTGATAAAAACTTAAATCAACTCAAAGTAGCAAAGCAAAACAAAGGTCATTGAAGAGAGAGATGCAAGTAAAAAAAATTAAAAGATTCATTAGTTTCAAAAAAGGAACCTATTAAAACAGCATATGTCACTTATACAGTTTACAATTACACTATGCATCTCAGTGATGTGTTTAAACTTAATTATTCATGCCCTGACCCATAATTTCATTTACTTTCTTTTCCTTCCCACTATCCCTCTTTTCTTCCTTGCTTCATTCTTTTCATTCTTTTTTTTTTTTTAACTTAATTATTTACTCACAGTTCTGAGGTCATCAATCTCTTTCTGAATCTAATTTTTTAAGAGTCTTGCCTCCCTTCTTCTTCATTAGCTTTCTATACAGTTATACTAGTATATTTTTGTTTCTAGGGTCTCCTCCCTCCCTTATTAATCCTACTTTTCAAAAATTCTGGCAGTAAGACTGTTTCTATTCTTAGGAATGTTGAACTCTACTCATCTAAAATTCCCATCTGACAGTAGTTTATTTTCTTTATTATTTAAAATATGAGCAGCCATGTCTTTCGAGGATTTCTGTCACTTACACATAAACAAACATCAGTTTTTCCCTGCTTATCAGAATTAAGCTAGGAGTAAGCAGTGCTCTATTTATTTCTACTTTCTGTCAGATAAAATTGGACTTCAAGGCAAGTCTTAAATTTTATCAGATAGTCTATTTTAGATAACTGAGTCATCTAGCAGTTTTCATGATAGTTAATGTACCCATACCATAAGCACCGCCAGCCACAAACTGAATTAGAAAAGGCATTTTCCATGTTGCAGGCTTTTTGCTAGAATATCTGTCTCTATCTTTCTTTGTCCAATCAATTGTTCCCTTTGTATACTTGCCTGAAAAACAGTGTCTTTCCCAGTAACTTGAGTCTATTCATCTTACTCCAATTTTCCCTCCTATTACTGTGGTCCAGTGGTTATCAAAGTAAGGGCTGGGGACTCCTGGGTGTCTGGAAGGTCAAAACTGTTTCACAATTAGACTGAGACATTTTTTGCCTTTACCACCATCATTCTGTCATGTGTAAAGAGGAGTTTGCCGAAGACTGCATCACATGTGATGGCTTCATTGTTCTGATCACTAATTGGATGTGAACTTGATATTCTTGTGTTTTAAATTTTTCTGTTTAATTTTAGCATAGTAAATATTGATAGATATCACACACACATAAAGAAAAACTCTTTAGGGTCCTCAGATTTTTTGAGTGTAAAGAGCTCCTGAGACCAAAATATTTGAGAACTGCTGCTACAGTCCAGTCCAGGTAGTATATTATCAAGTCTCAATGATAACTATAAAATATATATATAGTTTGTGTAAAGTTGCAAGTATATTTTGCTTATTTCTCACACTTGTTGAAATTACAAGTGTACATCTTAAGCTGAAGTGGTTTTACCCACCTTTTCTATGATAGTTTCTCTTAAAAATTACCAGTATTTCTTGAGCATTTTTCATTCTTTAATACACCTGTTATATCTCTAGAAGCTTTTTTGCCTGAGGACAGAGTGCTTTGTTAGTTAAACAGTATTTAGAGAAAGAGACATTTGTGTTTATTTCGTTAAAGGGTATTAGTAGTAGTATGATTTTAGTCAACTGCCAGCACATTTTGATAAAAATAAATAGCTAATTTATTTAATTATTTATTTAAATGAATAATTATTTATTTAAAAATAAATAATCAATTTGGAAAGTTGATTTAAAACACATAAGGGCATAATGTAGATTAACTTTTTTATTTTTTTTAATAAATTTATTTATTTATTTAGGCTGTGTTGGGTCTTCATTTCTGTGGGAGGGCTTTCTCTAGTTGCGGCGAGCGGGGGCCACTCTTCATCGCGGTGCGTGGGCCTCTCATTGTCGTGGCCTCTCGTGTTGCAGAACACAAGCTCCAGACACGCAGGCTCAGTAGCTGTGGCTCACGGGCCCAGTTGCTCCGCGGCATGTGGGATCTTCCCAGACCAGGGCTTGAACCTGTGTCCCCTACATTGGTAGGCAGATTCTCAACTACTGTGCCACCAGGGAAGCCCCTGTAGATTAACTTTTGCTTATTATCTCTGTCACTGTATCCATGTGATAAACAGCTTCTATTTTTCATTGCTTACTATTATGTTAAGTGCATTTTGCATGACTAAGCTAACAGTTAACATTATTTCAGTTTAAAATGATGAGAAACAGAATTTTTCAGCAGAGGTAAGTTTAGCATACTACACATTCAATAGTGGCATCCCTGCTGCATCCATTAAGATGATTTAATAAATCAAAGATCCAGGTCAATCAACAATCAGATTGTGATCACTATAATTTCAAAGTCTTAAATTAGGAAGTGGATATAAATCTTTAATCTAAGTTATATTGATATTTACTTTATGTAACCAGTGATAATACATTTTAATGACAATAACATAGATATTAAGTATGTTAATGAACATATTCTTATGTAAGCTTTTAAATTGTGTTTCTCTTATTAAAGAAATATATACAAATAAAATAAATCAGATTTCTCTAAACCATAAAGACATTTCTTGTTTACTTAACAAGAATGTTGATTATACTCAGTTTCAGAATTGGTTTAATAACAGTTTATGTCATGAAGTGCTGAATGTTTTCTGTTTTTCAACTCTGTCACCTTTTTTCCTCTTGTTGGTTTCAATATGGCTGCACTAGATTCAAGTTCCACATATTAACTCTGTCTTCTAAGGCAGAATGTAGTCTGTAAAAAAGAGAGATAATTTATTTATTAGTTTTTTAAAACCAGAAGAATATATTTCCTTGGAAACCCTCCAACAAACTTCTCCTACCTAATGACTCCCTGCCTAGAAGTGTGTCACATGGCAATATCCTAGTGCAAGCAAAACTTGGAAAGTGAATATCAGGTGGAAAAACTAAAATATTTGAATAATTGGCTTATACCTCTCAGTCCCCTTCTAAGCTGAGCACATTGACATTGTGAAAAATATGCCAGTTCTGCTAGGAAGGGAAGGGTCATTCTTGTGGAATAGGAAACTAACAGATTTTGCCATAATTGATAAGTGATAAGAACAGGGGCATAGACAGGATGCTCAGAAACCCAGATGGTAAGGAAGCCCAGTCCTAGGACCTGGGGCGAGTCACACAGGAATAGAGGCTAAGTGATACAAATCTGGAAGGTAGAGTAAGAGTTAGCTAGGTAGGCATGTGGGAAGGCAAACAGAAAGATATTATCTGGGGCCTTATGTGGTATAAAAAGTCTGAAGTGATTTCAAAAGCCAGTTTTCATTCTATAAATTATATTTGTTCCAAGGCAATTACTATGTATTTCTCTGCACCTTTGCATGGGTATGTTTCAAGACTCAAGCAGTGCTAAGATTAAACCAGTAGGATACATGTCCACATAAGCATATCACTGCATTAGGTCTATGAAGTGCTTTCACACACTTCTGATTTCCCTGCACATTTAAAGTGGTGCGAGAAAGATGTGTCCTTTTTCCTATTAGTTCTCCAGGGAGACTAGATTCCTTATTACATTCTTTTAGATTATATTATCAGTCTCTGGTGGGGTCTTCTTAACTTCTAAAGCACAAAACAATTAAAATCACTGAGCAAAGTGTCTTGGGACCTGCTGGCCTTTTTTCTCTCCAAAATTACACTTGGAATTTAAACAGTTGAAATCAAACACCTTTCTGAAAAATTATATTTGTTGTATAGTCATTGTTAAGATTGGGCATTTCCAGTAATGGGCCCACTTAGCCCACTGCAGTTTACCTGGAGAACAGAGATTTCATGAGTTTGGCTTTACTTGGCAATAATGAAGGAAGGTAATGGGTGTATCTTGTATTATTGTCTCAGTTCTCTATTCAAAAAGTGTTTGCAAACTTTCAATTAACAGAGGCTCCTTGTTTCCGTTGTTTTTATGTGGCAGAAGAGCTTGGAATTTCATTTGTCTAAGCAAGTAGTATGATTTACAAGAAGTTCAATCATTTCAATAGTATATCATGCTGTTGGAAACCTAATAACATGAACAGGGCTGTGTCTGTCACTCTTGATTTTCATTACTGCAAACAGAAATTGATAAAGTTATCTGGCCATAGTATGACTCTTTTCAGTAGGGAAAGCCATAATTGGAGAACAACTACTAACTATGGAAAAACGATGATGACACACTTTTGTCCTTAGAAATTTATTGTATAGATAGGATCTATTATTTATACATTACATTTGATTAATGTTTATTTATAAGGATTTTAAAAAATATTTTTTATACTCTGAATAGTAGTGCCTCCTTGCCTGGGAATGATACTCACCGTATGTATCAACAGGTTTCATCTTGGCATTGATAATACACCTGTACCCTAAGAGACTTGTAAATGTAGCTGATTGTTAGAAATAAAGTGGATAGACTTCATGACAAAACATGAAGATAGAATAATACTTTGTCTAAACCCAGTTTTTGTTCAGATGATCTGTGGTAGTGTGTAGTTCTTGCATTGATAAGTCAGGAACAGGCTTCACTGACCGGAAGTGATTGTAGACTGTGAGCCAGTGTGGCAGCCCATGTGTTGTTACAGCACTGATAGTGACATTGACTGCACTAGCCATGCTTTGCCTAATGAATCCCAGCTTTCTTCCCTTAAATTGAACTGGAAAGTCATAAAATAAAAATGTTAGACAATAAATTATAACCCAGTATCTAATACTCACTTTTTTAAAATTTATCTAAACAAATTAACAATATTTGTGTGTATGAACAGATTCCTTTTTTTCCTGTGGGTGGTATTTTACTTAAGAATCCAGCTTTGTTTTTTTGTTTCTTTTTTGCTTTGTTCTGCTTTTTTATTTTAAACAAAAAGCCGTTTTCTAGACTAGGTATATAGGGGAATTGCAATTCTATTTTGTTTGTTTTACATTTAAGTGTTATTAATATGCCTTAGACGAAAGTGAACAAATGACCATTTGGCTTAGGTACACATCCTACCTTAGGGGAATAATCAAATGTGTTTTCATATTTAGTTACTCTGACTTTCCATTCTAATTCCAAACAAGTATCAGTAACATCATCAAATTTCTTTTCCCAGCTTCCTATTTTAAGCACTGCTTAAAAAGAGAGGGTGGTGGCTGGGGGAAGGTAGAAAATATTCACTCCTGTCTAAAACACTTAAACATCAAAAATAAGCTGTTGGCAAGAGATAGAAAGATGCAGGCCGACCCCAGGCATAATACACACCTTTCAGAAGTTTCTTTCTAGAATATAAATGGAACAATCCACCTTAGGTGAGCTTATGGATATGCCCAGTTCAGTTTAGTGGAACACCATAGGAAGAGACCCAGGCTGACTATTCAGGAGAGAAAAATAATTGAATACTTATGGTGCCAGACTCTATTCTAGGGCCCTTCAAGTGCGTGCTCATTTATGCGGTACTGTAGCTCTGCAGGATAGGGATTATTATTCCCAATATTTATAAGTGGAAAAAAAAAAAAACAAGGCTCCAAAAAGCATAGTAACTTGTCCAGAGTGTCCCACTGTATGTGGTAGTACCTGGATTTGGTTATAGCTGTGCCTAATTCCAGGCTTTTCCCACTGCATAGCTCAGGAAAAACTTACTGCCTTAATGAGAGGTGGGATTCTGTACCACCTTATCCCTTGGTAGCTTAATCAACAATTCTCACAGTATGCAATTAAAAATTATTTTGTCCAGGTGCATGCCATCTATGAACTATATATCATTTTTGTTTTCTTTTTATAAGTTTGTTGTATTCAGTAGATGAAAATCATAATTTCACTTATAATAAAAATGACTCATATATTTCAACAAATATTAGCTATAGTCTGGTGATTGACGTGAGTAATGCATAAGTCTTAGTTTTTGAACTTTCTTAGTAGGTACCAAAATGTTATTTTCTTATATATTTAAAATTATATTGTTAACTTCAGAATTCAATTTAAAATTCACTTAAATGTGATCTATTATATAAATTTTTCCTGGTTTCTTCTTTCACATTCAGTGAGGATGCCTCAATTTTATGTATTTGTGAGAATCAACAAAATAGAGAATAAGGAAAACCTAATGGGGCTATAGATTTTTAAAAAATAGATTGTCTTCAATTAGTTAAAATACCTCTAAATCTCCAAGATCTTTTTGTGTTCTTTACTTATATGAATCTAAATCTGAGTCTATTATTTATAAAGTCAAGTCATATTCATTCCAACAGCAGAATTTCTAAATACATTTATTGACTGTTTAACAATAATTCAAGAAATAGTAACCAAAAAAATCTGCACTCTCTACTGAAAATTTACCCTTAATTCACGTGTATCATCTAATCTTACAGAGCTATTTTCTTATTTGCTGCACCTCTCACACCAGATTTTGTTTTAAAGCATGGAGTAAGGACTCTGGTGGCCTCGTTTTTTTCAGTCAGTCCTAACTCTGCCTATCATGTACAATATGACATTGGACAGATCATATAACTGTTTGGAATCTCAGTGTTCTATTCTACAAAACGAATGGTCAGTATTTTCCAGTTCTTTAATTTTTTTTTTTTATTTTCCAGTTTTGAATAACTAGGATTATATGAAACTAAATATATATTACCATTATTACTTCTGTAATTTAAGTATATCTCATTTTTATTTTCTCAAAACCCCTGGCTATTTCACAAAGGAAATAATGATCTTAAAGTTTGTTATAGGTAGTAACAGTCACTTCACACCAATAATTTCTATGAAGCCTTTGTATGAGAAGATTGTCATCCACTTATTTTCCTCTTCTATGGAAAACAAAATAACATACTTAGAGGAAAGGAAAATTAGTTCAGTAATTAGTACAGAACTATTTAGCCAGTCAGTGATAACAAGGAAGCATATAGAACACAGTTTTGCAAATATATTTTAAAATAAAATTTTTTTAAAAAAATCTTTTTATGATTTGCTAATACTATGTTTAGAAGCAGGACTGAAAACTCCTTTAATATATTGTAATCAGTGATTACATGATATCAATCACTGATATCTCCTTGGAGTGGATGCATTTCCTAAATTCAAACCATGTTTATTATTCCAGAGGTATGAGCACACATTTTGTCAGTAAGCTGAACTTATTGATCCATCAAATGATTCTGGTTTTGTTATCAGACTAATAGAAGATCTACATTTGCATGGCTATTTTCATGTTATTTTCAGTGACATTTATCTTTATAAGTGTAAATAGTAATGCTTATCATAAAATGATACCAATATATACTCGCCATGATTCACCCATCTCTTTTTTTCCTTCCTATTGTATTAATATTTCCTTCTCATTTATTTTTCTCATGCTTGGTCCTATGTCACTTATGTTCCTTTGTTGAGTTCAACTTCCAAATTCAGAACCTATAGTCATCTAGTCAGCTGAAATGCCAGGCCCCATCATGAGTGCTTTCATACACATTATTTTATTTATTACAACAATTATGGGAATTAAGGAGTACTATCCACAGTTGAATTATTATGTAGGATGGCAAGGGACTGAACTCAAACTCTTTTACTCCAAGTCTAGAGTTTCTTCTACTGCAACAGAGCTGCCCCCAGACCCACTGATCTTATTTGTTTCTTTGTTCATTCATTCATTCATTCATTTGTGATCACAGATAGGAATCAAACATTGCAGGTTGTAATGACTGGTGCTGATGAGTATTTGTGGCATTTGAGATCAGTGTTAGAGGCATACTGAGTGGCAGTTAACAGTTTGTGTAAAGTAGGTCCTAAGTCAGTCTACAGCATGGGTTCATCACGTATTCTATCAAGTCAGTTCATCACATACCCTAAAGAAGCTTCCATGCCTTTGTGAGCTGTTAGACTCTTGGGAATAAAAATGTGAATTAAAAAAAAATGTGAATAAGAAAAAAGTTCTTGTCTTTGAAGAACTTACGTTTTAGTAAAAAGTCTACCAATGAAGAGGGAGTTGAGTTCTGTGACAATCGAAATGATTGCCCATCTCCCCTAGATGGCCCCTTTAATATTCTGATGTTCTGTGAGAGATAGGAAGTACTTGGTATGTGCACTTTGCTCAAGTTCGCAGGGTAATTCTGACTCTTAGCCTCCTTATCTTTAGCCCCTCTTCTCAGTTATGCTACTTAAACTAGTTAGAAACATAATATATACAAACTCAGATTTCCTACCCATAGTTCCCCCAAATATTTTTGTTTATATATAACTCCCTTAATAGATTTAAATCTTCAAGGAAATAAATCTTATTTTTTGTTCGCATTCTGCAATCTATACTTGGGTCAGACTATACTAATGAATGCTTTTCCCTTGGTAGGGCATTTTAAAAATGTTTGATATATAAATAGCAAAAATGGAATGGGACTCTAGAGTTAATATAAATACATCATGGAAAAGATAATATAAGCACTTTTTCTTTGTATTTTTGAGTGTGCAAATTTTCACCTCATATTTTACTCCATAATAATCAAGTTCATAGTGACTTTCTGGTTTAAGATAAACCAGCAAGAAGGAGAGTATTTTGCTGATACAAAATATTTATAAATACATTCTCTGAGTTCTGTATGAGCTCAGTACTGTTTATTTCAAACCTTCTATAGATATTTATTTTTTCACGGGGCACTCTTTAAGGAAGCATGAGATTCTTGAATACATCAATAGCGTTCAAGAAGATCCATTAATTGTGCATTGAATGGAAAGAGGGAAGGAGTATTCTTCACTTTTGCCTGTCCTTTGAGACCCAACACTAAAATTTAGAGTTTTATTGAATGTTTCATTGGTATTTGAAGCTGTTCTTATATAGCAGGACAACTATCATGTTTCTCTTTCCCAAGATGTAGAACTGTACAAACAAACAAATGAACAGAAAAAGACATTGTATATGAACAATATTGTTTTTGCAAGGATATTCCCTTTAATTTTTTTAAATTTTATATTGCAGTATAGTTGATTTACAATGTTGTGTTAGTTTCAGGTGTACAGCAAAGTGATTCAGTTATACATATACATATATCTATTCTTTTTCAGATTCTTTTCCCATATTGGCTATTACAGAGTATTAAGTAGAGTTCCCTGTGCTATACAGTAGGTCCTTGTTGATTATCTATTTTATATATAGTAGTGTGTATATGTTAATCTCTTGAATTCTGCCACTTTGGGAATCTCCCTCATATTGAGAGAGCAGCAAATTACTTAAATATATATGTTCGTGATCTAATCATTGACATATATTACAATAATATGTTTTTATTTAGTATATTTTATTCATTATAGAATAGTCTCCTTGCATGTTCTGCTTGTTAGACAGCTACATTTAATTAACTGTGCTGTGTCCTCTACTCAGCATAATTGTCCTTTTTATTCACTTAAAAAGTAGCACATGTTTATTGACAAAGCAGTGGCATCTATACCATTCCTTTTTCTGGCCTATTTTTCAAAGTTGTATATTAATTAGAACATTTAGTATTTAAATGAAATATCAAATTAGAAAGAGGGCAGTTGACATTATAAAGATGATTGCCCCTTAATATATTTTTAATGCTATGAAAGTTTGAATATTCTCAGTCCTCTTCCACAGTTTACTAAGAAAACGAGAATGCAAATATGTCGGAGCCACCCATAAATAAGAATATTTAATTCTGTTATGGACACAGTTATGTTGTGGTCAGTTGTTATGTTTTTATTTTTGATGTTTAAGTGATCTGTGTTTGGCTATAAAGAAAAGGGTCACAAAATACAGCAATATTTACTATCCCCAGTCTTTAAGTCAGGCTTTCTCTCCTTCCCATCCCCAAGCAAATAGGTAAAATAAGCACCATGCAAATAAATATTATACTACCTTCTTTCTGGAAAAGGTATAGGAAATTTTAACAGAAGGAAATCTGTATGCTAGTATTTCTTAAGGTAAGGTAACTTCTTCTGTGCTTCACTCAAGAAGATGTGTTTCACTGAAATGCTATAAAAGGTAAACTTTACAGTTTATTGTTTCAGCCAGTGACCCAGAAAATCTGAGAGTGTTCTCCACTGCCACTAGGTTTACAAATCCTCATCATTCTGTCTGGATAATCACAGTAGTTTTCTAACTTGACCCCCTGCCACGAAATTCCAGCCCACTGAGTCACCTTCCACATTCCTACCACATGAAATAGTGTTTTATTCTCTCAGCTTTGTACCCATCTATTTCTCTTATCAGCCACAGCATAATGTGAAGTGCTTAGCCTTGCACCAGTTAGCCCTTGACAGATTCACTTCCTGCCTCATCCTTTCCCTTCTCTTCTAGTCAGTAAAACTTTCCTAACTAGCCAGTAGCCACCAGAGACAAATGAGCCTCAGTCCTGCTACCAATAACTTAGTGTATTCTTCATTTAAGAGACGTGAGTCACCTCTAGAAACATGCCATTACCTTCAGTTAACCTAGATCCATTCTCCTCAACCTACCCATAGTAGGTCTATAATTTGTGCATACTTGCTTTATTGATTTATGTGGCATGCATGATATACCTTTAAAATTATCCACTCCTTCAATAATTATTTACTCAGCATTAATTATGTGTTAATGACCAGTCTTAGCCAAAAGCTACTTTGGATACCTGCTGGCCTTCCCCATTGGGCACGAATCTCCTATGTCCGTCCATGTGTCCATACTTTGCATTATTTTCAATATTGTTGTGTTTCTGTTCCCAGCCATACATCATCTCCTTTGATCCCTGTGCTAGCTTTTCTCCCTGCAGAGCATAGATGATACTGTGCCAAGTCAGCTCTTTACATAAAAGGAATTAGCAGTGGTGCTGTGCTCGTGGATCTGGTTACAGGTCTTCCTAGTCTTAAAACATAAATCATTACAATTCTTACAACATAAATCATTACTTGTCTTGTCTGAGTGGACAAGTGGCTATTTGCAGACATGAAATGTCCTTTATAGTCTGAATTTTCTATCATCTGTGTGCAGATTTATTTGGAAGAAAAATTGTTTAGATCTAGAATCTTAAACATCAACAAATAAGAATTATATCATTTTAAGACTAGAAAGAAATTTACACTTGGAACAAAGAAGTCCAAATCCTCCCTGAGCTGGGCTCCAAGTCACACAACAAGTCTGGTGAAATATACAGAAAACAATAAAAGTGAAGGTATGTGGTAGTGTTTTAATTTGCATCTAAAAAACACCCAAACTTTAGAGAGTTATCAAGATAATAAGTGTTGTTTGCACAAGAGATAAATCAATTATTCCTTTTCCAGTGTATTTTTAAAGTCCTACCTTAGGAAAGACACAATGCCCATATTTTTACCCTACTCTGCTCATTTGAAAAGAGCAAAGTGTTGCCTGCAGAGATAGGGAGGCTTCTCCTAGGTTTGTGGGTGGGCAATTCAGAACAGAGATGTGACTTTCATAGCAATGTTTATAGCTGAACATGAAGTAGCATTGACCCATTTTATCTCCATGTTATGAAAGTGTGTAATTCACACCCAAAAGTGTAGACTGCCAAAGAAAATACGTTTAACACGCTGCCCTATCCCTGCTTCACTTTGTGCTCTGCAGAACTTAACATTTTCAGTTCCAGAGGCAATTCCTTAAATTCCTTAAATTTAAGGAATAACAGAAAATTGCACTGCAGACAAACTCAGAGGGACAGTTTAAGAAATAATGAGTTAGTTTTTTGTGGGGAGAAAACAATACATGATGCTATTATTACTTTTAATTCAGTGAGTGCAAAAATAGGTTTGGGGTTTATTATAAAAGACATGACCTGAATTACATATCCAGCCAATGATATAAACATTTCTAAAATTAATTTAATACACATTTTGACAGTTATGACATAACTAATTTTCAAAAATGTCATAACAATTTTTTGTATTGTTACTTTTTATTCTATTAGTAAAATACATGTATTTAACACTATTACCTTAGATATATGTCTAAATTGGCTTAACAAATGATTTCCTCAAATATTAACTGAAATAATATTGTTTACCTTGAAAAAGCATATGTTTTTCTACAGTGACTACTTAATCTTAGCATTTCAAGTCAATTTCACTTGACAAAATTATATTTGATACCTAACATATGTTACTGTAGTATTCAGGTAATACAAACTAGCAAGACAAATTTCTCTGTCCTCAGTGATTCAAAATCTCTTTCTACTTCTTAGCTTTACATAGCAGCAGGTTTTGAGAAGGTTGCAAGTGTGTAGGTTAATATATTGATTTCTCCTCAGAAGTTACCATGTAAACTAAAAAACTCAAACTTGTGTGTGTGTGTGTGTGTGTGTGTGTGTGTGTGTGTGTGTATGAAAAGACTGAAGTGTATTTTTACTATAAGTTGCACATCAGATTTATTTTGAGCAACCTGATTGCATATCAGGGCAGATTGGGCATAGATCGCTTTCATGGCTGACATAAACTGAGCCCTTTAAACTGAATACATGATAAATTCCTTCCCTAAGACTTCTAAGATATGAGCTACCTTTCAGTTGTTCATTCATTTATGAAGGTTTAGGTTTGGTTCTCTGAATTGGGGGAAAAATTGCAATTCATGATACCAAGAAATGAGCATAGACTTCTTGCCATGCAACATTGAATTTGTGAATCTAACCTGAATATGTAATGTGAGTTTCCTAAATTTGTTGGCAAGTTCCTCTTTTATGAAATCACTGAAGCTCAAGCCTCTATTAGATACACTTGTTGACACTTTGGTGCCTTAAAAATGTACCTGTTCACTGAAGAAAATGATAAGACAGAACATTTGTAGAGTTTAAAAGTATTTGGAGCCTCCTAGTTACATTGCACAACTTTCATTAGGAACTTTCAAGACGTTAACATGACGAATGTTATTTATAATTACACAGCTTGTCAAGCAGGCAGTTCATATGCAGGATCTAAAATTTTAAATAGGCTCTGATCACTTATTGTGACAAAATACTTGCTCATAAAATTGTTGGTTGTTATTGGATGTTATTTTTTGTCATTTTACTAGTGACAGTGTATCTTATATTAAAGTGTTCTGCTGAAATAAGGTAAAAAAGAATTAACGAGTTACAGATCACTGTTACAGTAAGAGACGATACTGGCAATATAACATATTTACATGCTGATTTACAATGACTGTGTTAGTAAAATATAAGGCTGCCATTTGAGTTTATTTTCTGGAAAGACTGTAGACCCCAAACTGTAGCTGTTTCCCCATCTGATCTTCTCCTAATAGCAACATGCTGGATTGGGACAGAAGGCATGGAGCTAGGAAAAATACCTTGATATTCTCTAGTCCCCACTTAATAGGGATAAATACTAGTTTAAGTAATGGTATGGGAAGCCTTGAACAGAAAAACAAAGAAAAGGCAGGCAAAGGTATAAGATAAATGAAGGTGTGAACGCCTTAATGACTTGGAAAGCTAGTCCCAATTCTCCATGGTAACAGTTTCTACCCTTATCATGCAGATCCCATCTATTCCCTAGAATGAGACAGTGGGACACTGTAAAAATTGTTCTGGGCTATGAAGCAATGTTGTGGGTGGGATGGTTTTGCTTAGACTTTTAGACAACTACTAAGTGTCCCATTTCTTTCTGGTTGATCTTTCTTCCAGGGATTCTTATTTATTCAGGTGATCTACCAGAGGATGTGATCTAATTATAAGGTTACAGGGTGACTTCTAATTTTGGGTCAGAGTGAATAAAAAGATGAGAGCCAGAAAACAGACCCATGGCCTTAATTGATCCCTCATATCAGAACTAACTCAGATTTAGTCTGCCATCCTTGCCACTTTTCCACAGAATCTAAGTGGAGAGGCAATTTCATATCATTGGGGAAATGTATTCTCTTGTGTATTCGTATTTTGAAACAAACATAAATATGTGCCTTTTAGACATTGATCGAATATTAACATGTTTTTTTTCCAATGGAAAATTATCTAAACAAACATACTGAGATGTAATCTTGTGCCTTGAAGTTATCTCTCTGTCTCTTTTCTGATTCTCTCTCTCTGTATGAAAAATCTGTGACTCTGAAAAGATTTTACGTGTGTGTGGGAGAGGGCAACATTTTCTTCCATGAAAGACAATATTAAAGAGACATCATTTTAATTAAATAGACATGTATGTCTGTATATAATTCTAATGAAAGCTTTATCAAATAATTTTTAATTGAGGTAAAGATTGCTATGAAAAGAACTTTCATGACTAAAGTCATCAACTATTTTTTTGAATCTACATGAAACTGGAAGATTAGCTTCTAGGAAGCAAAAGCAGATCAATATGGCTCTGCTTATCTGATATTACATTTAGTCCCTCTAACTAGTGAAGGGAATTGGAATCTCTTTACCAACTAAATTTGATCCACCTAAGAGCACACATAAACATCAAGTTTTTAAGCCTCTTTTTGGACCCTGTTTCATATCCAAGGAGGATGATGTTTAAATGAATTTAGAATTGATGTTTAAATCTTAAAGCCATTTGGTAAAAATTATATCTTTGAAAGTCTTAGAAAATTAAACAATTTTTTTGAGATTTGTTAAGTTTCATATATTCACCCTTAAACCCTGACTCAGAACTTGATTTTTACATATGGCAGAACATATTTCTTCATTTATTTTTAGAAATTACATTTCATGAATCAATTCTTTTATGCATCCAATATTAAGAAAAAGGTTACATTTCTTCAAAGATCTTTCACATTGGACTTAATTATTTTAAAACAGAGTTTGGGACAGGGGAGCAAGCTGGATGTTGGGGGGTCCCAAAATGGTACTTTAAAATACATTATAAAGATCAAAATTAGCTGCCAAAATTTGAAGTGGCTAAGTTCTTAATTCAGTGATTTTATTTAAAAATAAGGAGAGTTTACTTTTTGCATGATTTTCTGTTACTATAATGATTTTACAAATGTATGATTTAAGAGTGTGAAGAAGAAATATGATAAGGAATTGTTTGCAGAACATAATGTTTGCACACATAATTTAAGGGAAAGTTGTACATCTAATCTGTTTTGGAATAATTGAAAGCATGATAAAATATGGCTAATTTAATACAGAATATTTATATTGGTTGTTACTAATTTCATTTCTTGAAAATGTGATCTGTATGAATATGTAGTCTTTACTCTCTGAGAGGCTGCATCTTTACATATTTATGAAGAATAACTTCTTTTTTCCAAGGGACTTGTATGATTACATGTTTGTGAAAATAGATGTTGGTTAACAAGATTTTGAAACAAGTATTCATGATATCCAATAGTATAAATAACTGTATCATAAAAAATGTAATGTCTGCCCTCAGATTACAAGTAACTTTTAAAACTTTTTCTTATTGACTTGTGAATATTAAATCACATGCTTGAATCAAAGGCATAAACATTATTATTTTAATTCTTGAAAAAAAAGCTTAACAGAAAACTATGTAAACTTCTCACAGTCAAAAATAAAACCTTTAAGTCTTTAAAGTCACCACATAATACCATTAAATATTACTGAAAAGTCCAGTGAAGTGGTTGTGGTGGGAATTATAAGGAAAAAAACTTGATAAAATCATAAATACCACATGACTATCTTTGAACCTTGGTAACAGTCACTGTGAAATCTATATTAATCCAATAAATGAAAAAGCTAAAAACAGTTCACTGAAGGGAAAATCATTATCCAAATAGACTAATTCTATTTCCAGTGAGTAGGAAGTATAATTCTTATGAGTGTAAATGTAGTCACACATCTCACAGTTTCATAAATATAGATGATATATCCCCCAATCCTTTTAGTCTAGAAGAATTCATTGTGTTGGCAAGCAGAATTATTTAAAGGAAATATATCTTAACTTTGAGTGGTCATAGGCAAAAATCGAGACAACTATAAATTAATGAAATCCTCTAATAGAAGGCTCTTTGAAAATACATTTGCAATAATCACTCTCTGCTGAGATACTTAATCCAGGGAATTTGACTGGCATCCAGATAATAGGAGGCTGACTTTTAAAAACTGTACAATATCAGCTTGGGGGAAAGAGCCCTGTTTATATCAATTGAATTCAGTTATTTATTCATCAAATAATTGGTGCAACTATGCATCAGGCACATAGTAGGCTCTGGAGACAGAGGTGAAAATGAAACAGAAGGTGGCATTTGAGAAGCTCCCAGTCAAAATAACAAAATAAATAATTATAGTAAAGGTGGTTTTGTCAGTAAACCTAACTGGGAAGCTCAAAGGAAGAAATAGTGAACTCTCTGTAATTTTATGGGAAATTCACACTGAAAATAACTTTTGAGATATATTTGGGGGATGAATAGAAATCAATCAAAAGTTGAGGACTTTTGTTGCTTAATTGGTTGGCTGGAGAAGAAAGTCTTGTAACTGGCAATAGTGTATAGTCGGCAGGAGGGGTGGGGGGAGTAAAAAGTAATGCTTTGTGTCTGAGGATTTTTTGTTTATTTGTCTGTTTTTCAAAGAAGTACATCCATGAAAACCATTTCTCCAAGGTAGTACATAATCCTTAGAGTGCAAAATGTAAATGGTTATTTCAGTACTGAGTATTAATTACAGATTTGCTTTTTGTGTCTCAGGGACCATTAAATTGACAAGTTATGATTTTGGGGGGGAGAAAGAAAACACTAAAGAATTAATACAAATGCAGGTAAACTATCTTGCCATTACTACCTGAGTTGAAGAACAGAGAAACTGTGACATCATGTAGCAAATCTGATGTTTAGTGGGATAGCTGAATAACTTGGCTTGTTTGACAGATCTCTCTCTCTGGTGTTTTATTCCCAATAAATTAATGTTAATAATGTTGCCATGAACACCTGCACAATGGTGTTGGGGACCACTCAATTTTGTCATTAATTCAGAATGAAGTAGCTCTCCATTCCTGCCAATCACTACTGGCATATTTCTATGACACCATAATTTTTGGAACCCACTTGCTAAGTAGAGACTACAGTATAATTAATCTATAGCAGGTTAATCTGATTGAAAAATAATTACAAATAATTTTACTGCTACTAGTAAGGTTATGCTGTGTAAGTACAATGAAATAAAGCATTATGTTTTAAAGTTATATTTAGTAAGCCCTGTCTTTATTCTTTGATGGTATAAATTCAACTCAAACTTAATTCATCATTTCACCCCCAAAAAACTAAGGCATATTCATTATATATGTTAGGGACTTCATGGAGTAGAGTGGGAATGCAAAGGAGTTAAAGATATAATATCTGACTTTCAAAAAGTAAAACAAAAAAACAACCATTAGTAATGGAGAGAAGGATACATTTCACAAGATTTTCTATTGAGATAGAAGATTTATTGTCAGTTTCATAAAATAGTAGTAAGTTATAATGTTGGGAAATAAATATATTAGAAAAATGCATAGTATTATTTCTTGAACAGTGCAGATGCAGTGCTGTTTTGGACTAATGATAATATGCAACATTGTTGCAAAAATATATAATTTATACATGTATAAGAGAAGAATCTTATGGGCCATTAAACTGATTTATTACCAACATTTTTGAGTCTAGTTAAAAGATACCTTTTCTTCTCTTTCTTTATCAGACAAGTTTCTTAGAACAAAATGGAAAATACAGTTGTAACATTAACATTTCCTTTGCTACATTAAACACATTTAAGTGCCTGTCCACCAAAGACTTTCACATGCCATGCTTTCTCTCAAGATTGACATATTATTCCCCATAGTTCTCAACTTGATTTTGTTTTCTATTAAACCCTACCAGACGGGTTATATTTGAAACCACTGTTAGAATTAAAATGTAACTGAACCCATTTAACTCTTTTTATGATATGTCTGACTGCCTTCTCTTTTTTTTTTTTTTTTTGCGGTACGCAGGGCTCTCACTGTTGTGGCCCCTCCCGTTGTGGGACGCGCAGGCTCAGTGGCCATGGCTCACAGGCCTAGCCGCTCCACGGCATGTGGGATCTTCCCGGACCGGGGCACAAACCCATGTCCCCTGCATCGGCAGGCGGACTCTCAACCACTGCACCACCAGGGAAGCCCTGACTGCCTTCTCTTAATTTTACTTTTTAGAATCCACTAAAAATCCATAACCATTTTACTACAAGCTATACATTTAAATTAAAAGAAGAAAAAGAAGGCAAAAGCTCTGAAAAGCTGTTGATCATATCATCTTAAATCTGATTATTTCCATCACATCATCAACACCTGATTCAGGTAACATGAAACACCCTGTTATTAATTTGTTGGATTGGGATAGGTGAAAAGGAGTAATCCTGTGCTGAGTCAGTTGTTGGATTAGTGCTTTTGAAGCACTTTTTTGGGTGAAGGATGAAACAGGGTTGGAGATAGGTATGAGGAAATAATGCATAGTGATTCCATTTATATTTATTGTTGTTTTTTTTTACCTATTCTGATAGCCCAATGTAAATATCTTTATGTTTTCTTACCCGAAAATATGTCTCAATTCTCTTTCTTTGCACTATCAACAGATGTATGCAGTTAATATTAGGTTTTTGAAATTTTTGAAGTAGTATGCTTAACTAGTAAACAAAGTAAATATATTAATAAGCTTAAACAAGGGGTGAGTATGCATAATGTCTGTAGTTTGAATGCACAAATAGAAAACTCTCCATTTATATGTTAATTGTTTCTATAAGTTTCATGTTGTCAAAATTACCATTTATACTTTGATCAGAAGTATTTTTACCTGAATATAGTGATTTAGATTTCTGTGACATCCAAGTCCTGTAAAAAATAAACATTTTTAAGGAAAAAAAAAAAACAGGCAGGTATATTTAATAATGGTCACTAATCACCTGTAAATGATTAATATTAAAAATCAGTTATCACATTTCAGTAGAAATATTATATCCTTGAAATGTTGCTATTGCTCCTCTGTTAGAAGATCATCTTGCTAAGGAAATTTCATTTTAATTATTTTCATTTGGAAACATTTTACACTGTTTGTAGAGATTGTAAAATACTGTTGCATACAGGGAAAATGAGAATTTGGAAAATTAGAGTGATTGTTAAAAATTCCCAGAAAGTGAAAAGACTGATATTAGGTCATAAATTAAACACTGGAACAAACAAGATATACATATTAATATCTTCATAGTGAAAACCATTGTAACAATGTATTTTTTTTTTATTTTTGCTAATATCTGGATGCCAGGTGATCAGTCTGTTTCCTCTAGAAATACTGCTGGAATAACTAGGTAGCATTCATAGTTGTTGGAAAAAAACTAAAACCAATTAGCAAATTGACTTTGATGTGTGTCATCCTTTTTTTTTTTGAATTTTTAAATTTAATTTATTTTTTTATACAGCAGGTTCTAATTAGTCATCCATTTTATACACATCAGTGTATACATGCGAATCCCAATCTCCCAATTCATCACACCCCAACACCCAACCCTGGTGCTTTCCCCCCTTGGTGGCCATAAGTTTGTTCTCTACACCTGTGTCTCAACTTCTGCCCTGCAAACTGGTTCATCTGTACCATTTTTCTAGGTTCCACTTATATGCATTAATATACGATATCCATTTTTCTCTTTCTGGCATACTTCACTCTGTATGACAGTCTCTAGATCCATCCATGTCTCTACAAATGACCCAATTTCATTCATTTTTATGGCTGAGTAATATCGCATTGTAGATATGTACCACAACTTCTTTATCCATTCATCTGTTGATGGACATTTAGGTTGCTTCCATGACCTGGCTATTGTAAATAGTGCTGCAATGAACATTGGGGTGCATGTGTCTTTTTGCATTATGGTTTTCTCTGAGTATATGCCCAGTAGTGGGATTGCTGAGTCATATGGTAATTCTATTTTTAGTTTTTTAAGGAACGTCCATACTGTTCTCCATAGTGGCTGTATCAATTTACATTCCCACCAGCAGCACAAGAGGGTGCCCTTTTCTCCATACCCTCTCCAGCATTTGTTGTTTGTAGATTTTCTGATGATGCCCACTCTAACTGGTGTGTGATGATACCTCATTGTAGTTTGGATTTGCATTTCTCTAATAATTAGTGATGCTGAGTAGCTTTTCACATGTCTCTTGGCCACCTGTATGTCTTTTTTGGAGATATGTCTGTTTACGTCTTCTGCCCATTTTTGGATTGGGTTGTTTGTTTTTTTAATATTGAGCTGTTTATATATTTTGGAGATCAATCCTTTGTCCACTGATTCATTTGTAAATATTTTCTCCCATTCTGAGGGTTGCCTTTTTGTCTTGTTTATGGTTTCCTTTGCTGTGTAGAAGCTTTTAAGTTTCATTAGGTCTCATTTGTTTATTTTTGTTTTTATTTCCATTTCTCTAGGAGGTGGATCAAAAAAGAGTTTGCTGTGGTTTATGTTGAAAAGTGTTCTTCCTAAGAGTTTTATAGTGTCTGGTGTTACATTTAGGTCTCTAATCAATTTTGAGTTTATTTTTGTGTATGGTGTTAGGGAGTGTTCTAATTTCATTCTTTTACATGTAGCTGTCCTGTTTTCCCAGCACCACTTATTAAAGAGACGGTCTTTTCTCCATTTTATATCCTTGCCTCCTTTGTCATAGATTAGTTGACCATAGATGTGTGGGTTTATCTCTGGGCTTCCTATCCTGTTCCATTGATCTATATCTCTGTTGTTGTGCCAGTACCATATTGTCTTGATTACTGTAGCTTTGTAGTATAGTCTGAAGTCAGCGAGTCTGATTCTTCCAGCTCCATTTTTTTCCCTCAATACTGCTTTGCTATTCAGGGTCTTTTGTGTCTCCATACAAATTTTAAAATTTTTTGTTCTAGTTCTGTAAAAAATGTCATAGGTAATTTGATAGGGATTGCATTGAATCTGTAGCTAGCTTTGGGTAGTATAGTTATTTTCACAATATTGATTCTTCCAATCCAAGAATATGGTATATCTCTCCATTTGTTTGCATCATTTTTAATTTCTTTCATCAGTGTTTTATAGTTTTCTGCATACAGGTCTTTTGTCTCCCTAGGTAGGTTTATTCCTAGGTATTTTATTCTTTTTGTTGCAATGGTAAATGGGAGTGTTTCCTTAATTTCTCTTTCAGATTTTTCATCATTAGTGTATAAAAATGCAAGAGATTTCTATGCATTAATTTTGTATCCTGTAACTTTACCAAATTCATTGATTAGCTCTAGTAGTTTTCTGGTGACATCTTTAGGATTCTCTATGTATAGTATCATGTCATCTAAAAACAGTGACAGTTTTACTTCTTCTTTTCCAATTTGGATTATTTTATTTCTTTTTCTTCTCTGATTTCTGTGTCTAAGACTTCCAAACTATGTTGAATAATAGTGGTGAGAGTGGACATCTTTGCCTTGTTCCTGATCTTAGAGGAAATGCTTTCAGTTTTTCACCATTGAGAATGATGTTTGCTGTGGGTTTGTCATATTTGGCCTTTATTGTGTTGTAGTAGGTTCCCTCTCTGCCTACTTTCTGAAGAGATTTTATCATAAATGGGTGTTGAATTTTGTCAAAAGATTTTTCTGAATCTATTGAGATGATCATACGGTTTTTACTCTTCAATTTGTTAATATGGTGTATCACATTGATTGATTTGTGTGTATTGAAGAATCCTTGCATCCTTGTGATAAATCTCACTTCATCATGTTGTATGATCCTTTTAATGTGTTGTTGGATTCTGCTTACTAGTATTTTGTTGAGGATTTTTGCATTTATATTTATCAGTGATATTTGTCTGTAATTTTCTGTTTTTTTGTAGTATCTTTGTCTGGTTTTGGTATCACAGTGATGGTGGCCTCATAGAATGAGTTTGGGAGTGTTCCTTCCTCCACAATTTTTTGGAAGAGTTTGAGAAGGATGGGTGTTAGTTCTTCTCTAAATGTTTGATAGAATTCACCTGTGAAGCCATCTGGTCCTGGACTTTTGTTTGTTGGAAGATTTTTAATCACAGTTTCAATTTCATTACTTGTGATTTGTCTATTCATATTTTCTATTTCTTCCTGGTTCAGTCTTGGAAGGTTATACCTTGCTAAGAATCTGTCCATTTCTTCCAGTTTGTCCATTTTATTGGCAGAGTTCCTTGTAGTAGTCTCTTAGGATGCTTCGTATTTCTGTGGTGTCTGTTGTAACTTCTCCTTTTTCATTTCTAATTTTATTGATTTGAGTCCTCTCTCTCTTTTTCTTGATGAGTCTGGCTAATAGTTTATCCATTTTGTTTATCTTTTCAAAGAACGAGCTTTTAGTTTTATTGATCTTTGCTATTGTTTTCTTTGTTTCTATTTCATTTATTTCTGCTCTGATCTTTATGATTTCTTTCCTTCTGCTAATTTTAGGTTTTGTTTGTTCTTCTTTCTCTAGTCCTTTAGGTGTAAGATTAGATTGTTTATTTGAGATTTTTCTTGTTTCTTGCAATACACTTGTATAGCTATAAACTTCCCTCTTAGAACTGCTTTTGCTGCATCCCATAGGTTTTGGGTCATCGTGTTTTCATTGTCATTTGTCTCTAGGTATTTTTTGATTTCCTCTTTGATTCCTTCAGGGATCTCTTGGTTATTTAGTAACATATTGTTTAGCTTCCATGTGTTTTTGTTTTTTACATTTGTTTCCATGTTATTGAATTCTAATCTCATAGCTTTGTGGTCAGAAAAGATGCTCGATATGATTTCAATTTTCTTAAGTTTACTGAGGCTTGATTTGTGACCCAAGATGTGATCTCTCCTGGAGAATGTTCCATGCACACATGAAAAGAAAGTGTAATCTGCTGTTTTGGGATGGCATGTCCTATAAATATCAATTAAATCTATCTGGTCTGTTGTTTCATTTAAAGCTTGTGTTTCTTTATTAATTTTCTGTTTGGATGATCTGTCCATTGGTGTAAGTGAGGTGTTAAAATCCCCCACTATTATTCTGTTTCTGTTGATTTCCTCTTTTATAGCTGTTAGCAGTTGCCTTATGTATTGTGGTTCTCCTGTGTTGGGAGCATATATATTTATAATTGTTATATGTTCTTGGATGGATCCCTTGATCATTATGTAATGTCCTTCCTTGTCTCTGGTAACATTCTTTATTTTAAAGTCTATTTTATCTGATATTAGTATTGCTACTCCAGCTTTCTTTTGATTTCCACTTGCATGGAATATCTTTTTCCATCCCCTCACTTTCAGTCTGTATATGTCTCTAGGTTTGAAGTGGGTCTCTTGTAAACAGCATATATATGGGTTTGTTTTTGTATCTATTCAGTTAGCCTGTGTCTTTTGATGGGAGCATTTAATCCATTCACATTTAAGATAATTATCAATATGTATGTTCCTGTTACCATATTCTTAATTGTTTTGCTTTTTGTTCTTTATTTTTGTAGGTCCTTTTCTTCTGTTGTGTTTCCCACTTAGAGAAGTTCCTATAGCATTTGTTGTAGAGCTGATTTGGTGGTGCTGAATTCTCTTAGCTTTTGCTTGTCTGTTAAGCTTTTGATTTCTCCATCAAATCTGAATGAGATCTTTGCTGGGTAGAGTAATCTTGGTTGTAGTTTCTTCCCTTTCATCACTTTTAATATGTCACGGCACTCCCTTCTGGCTTGTAGAGTTTCTGCTGAGAAATCAGCTGTTAACCTTATGGGAATTCTCTTGTATGTTATTTGTCATTTTTCCCTTGCTGCTTTCAATAATTTTTCTTTGTCTTTAATCTTTGCCTACTTGATTACTATGTGTCTCGGCGTGTTTCTCCTTGGGTTTATCCTGTATGGGACTCTCTGCGCTCCCTGGACTTGGGTGGCTATTTCCTTTCCGATGTCAGGGAATTTTTAAGCTATAATCTCTTCAAATATTTTCTCAGGTCCTTTCTCTCTCTCTTCTCCTTCTGGGACCCCTATAATGTGAATGTTGTTGCATTTAATGTTGTCTCAGAAGTCTCTTAGACTGTCTTCATTTCTTTTCATGCTTTTTTCTTTATTCTGTTCCACAGTAGTGAATTCCACCATTCTGTCTTCCAGGTCACTTATCCGTTCTTCTGCCTCAGTTATTCTGCTATTGATTCCTTCTAGTGTAGTTTTCATTTCAGTTATTGTAATATTTATCTCTGTTTGTTTGTTCTTTATTTCTTCTAGGTCTTTGTTAAATATTTCTTGCATCTTCTCTATCTTTGCCTCCATTCTTTTTCTGAAGTCCTGGATCATCTTCACTATCATTATTCTGAATTGTTTTTCTGGAAGGTTGCCTATCTCCACTTCATTTAGTTGTTTTTCTGGGGTTTTATCTTGTTCTTTCATCTGGTACATAGCCCTCTGCCTTTTCATCTTGTCTGTCTTTCTGTGAATGTGATTTTTTTTTTTTTTTCCCCAGGCTGCAAGATTGTAGTTCTTTTTGCTTCTGCTGTCTGCCCTCTGGTGGATGAGGCTATCTAAGAGGCTTGAGCAAGTGTTCTGATGGGAGGGACTGGGGTGGTTAGAGCTGGCTGTTGCTCTGGTGGGCAGAGCTCAGTAAAACTTTAATCTGCTTGACCACTGATGGGTGGGGCTGGGTTCCCTCTCTGTTGATTGTTTGGCCTGAGGTGACCTGACACTGGAGCCTATCTGAGCTCTATGCTGGGCCTAATGGTGGACTCTGGGAGGGCTCATGCCAAGAAATACTTCCCAGAAGTTTTGCTGCCAGTGTACTTGTCCTCACGATGAGACAGAGCCCCACCCCCTGCCTCTGCAGGAGACCCTCCAACACTAGCAGTTAGATCTGGTTCAGTCTCCCCTGGAGTCACTGCTCCTTCCCCTGGGTCCCAATACACACACTACTTTGTGTGTGCCCTCCAAGAGTTGAGTCTCTGTTTCCTCCAGGCCTGTTGAAGTCCTGCACTCAAATCCCGCTAGCCTTCACAGTCTGGTTCTCTAGGAATTCTTCCTCCCATTGCTGGACCCTAGGTTGGGAAGCCTGACGTGGGGCTCAGAACCTTCACTCCATTGGGTGGACTTCTGTGGTATAAGTGTTCTCCAGTTTGTGAGTCACCCACCCAGCAGTTATGGGATTTGATTTTATTGTGATTGTTCCCCTCCTACCATCTCATTGTGGCTTCTCGTTTGTCTTTGGATGTGGGGTATCTTTTGGTGAATGTCTTCCTGTTGATGATTGTTCAGCAGTTAGTTGTGATTCTGGTGTTCTCGCAAGAGGAAGTGAGAGTATGTCCTTCTACTCCTCCATCTTGAACCAATCTCGATGTGTGCCATCCTGGAAAATGACATGGTATTTCTGAGCATTTCAAATGAAATGTGAACACCAAGGACTCACACTTTCTTAGAAGAAAGGCAATGGGGTACAGTGTTTTCAAACCAACCTTCTGGTGGTGGAAAAGGCAATGACCTAAGAGTGCAAAGATCTTTCTACTTACATTTTGGTGAAGTACTCATAGAAGCATGTCATTTTTTTGTGTTTATTGCATCTCATTTTCCTCATCAGATAAATATTCAGAATGAAATTTTCTTTCTGTTCTGACAGTCTTGTTGATCAGCAGAAGTTAATGCCTGATAATATTGACTGTGAACTATATTATGCTTTTGTAAAGGTAAGGTACATTTTCCTCATATAGGAAAAAATTAAAGATATTTTGTTATTCTTAGATCATCATTGAAAATGGTCTTTTAGTGACCATTGGTTTCTGCTCTTGGACAGAAACTTTCTGATAAATGTTCAGTTCATCTCTGAAAATAGTTTTGTTCCAAAAAATAGTTTATTAAATGTCCAAGTAGTTTATTAAATGACCAAGTAAGTTCATAAAAATCATTCAAACATATGTATTTACTTCTATTTTTTTTTTTAGTAGCTAGAGAAAGAGCAACTTGTAATTCCCTTTTTGTCTCAAAGAGTACACTCTTTTCTTTCTGTTATTGTTTTTTTCACTCAACTTAGCAACTATATGGTGTCAGTAGCCACTATTTCTGCCATTCCTGACATTAATACCATTTTATTTCTAGGGCTTATCTGATTGTTTTCCTTATCCATAGGCTAGGTGGCCTATTCTTTTTTTTTTTTTTTTTTTTTTGTGGTACGCGGGCCTCTCACTGTTGTGGCCTTTCTTGTTGTGAAGCACAGGCTCCGGACGTGCAGGCTCAGCGGCCATGGCTCACGGGCCTAGCCACTCTGTGGCATGTGGGATCTTCCCAGACCAGGGCACGAACCTGAGTCCTCTGCATCAGCAGGCAGACTCTCAACCACTTGCACCACCAGGGAAGCCCGTAGGTGGCCTATTCTTGTTAATTAGATTTGCTTCAGAGAATTTGACCTATCAGTACACATTGGATTTGAATTAAGGTCATTTTCAAGTAGTACATTTGTTTTCACAGTGTATTTAAAAGAGGAAAAGATTAACAATTAATAGACTTCCTGGGTAAGAGTTCACTTTTGCACATAGCTTTATAAAGAAAGGTTGAATTAGTTTTCTTTCACTCACCTACCCTTTCTGATCTTCATATAACTTTTTGTAGAAGAAATATTGGAGTACCTAACCTGCACCCTTTACACAGGAATCTATGCCAAGTCACATGTTTTCTTTCCTTTTTTTTTTTTTGCTTTTTAATAATTCTACTCTTATGCATCCCTTATCACATTGAGTTTGCCTTTGGTATAGATGGCAAAGCTTTAAGTGAGGGTTTAATTATAGCCATTTAGAGACAATTTTAAAACTCCTATCTAACTTACTGCAGTTCTAAAGTAGAGTCTGAATGAGTGTTTGAAACTTTTGAAACTAATAGATAAGATGCTTACAGGGAGGTTTGTACAGTTTGAATGTTTTTTTAAGGAGAAATGAAAGAACCAAGAGACTTCTACATAATGAAAGTCACTTGACCAGGCCTAGGTTAAAAATTTAACTCCTTTAGTTGTGACTTAGAATTTGATGGCTTAATTGACTAGCTTTACATTTATCTTTTCTGAGATGGCCTTCTAAGAACATTTTGCTATACTTCTGACTTAGGTTTTTTTGGTATATGTGTGTGTGTGTGTGTGTGTGTGTGTGTGTGTGTGTGTGTGTGTTTTCAGAGAAAACTGCTTTATATAATAAAAAATTAATACTATTTAATTTCAGTTCTAAAATTTAATCTTACAAAGTCTGACAGAAAGAACATCATCTTGAGTTATCTTGAACTCATTTAGTATCTGCTTTAAATACATATGACAGGTTTTATACACCTAAGTTTCTCTTATTATTTGAGAGCATATGTTTTAATCAGATATTTTATATCACTGTAAAACAGAAATAGATGCTCCAAACACTTATTCTGTATGTTTTCTTTACTGTCAAATGCTAAATCTCTATTTTTTCCCATAATGAATTCTAATCCTTTATAAAGTGTGAGATGTAAGTTTGTCCCCTTAAAAACAGAATTTAAAGACCTGATTGAGTTAAGAAATGAAAACACTATATTTAATTGAGAGGCTAATGCCAAGACAATGGTCTTCAAGAGGAGAAATATTTTAACCGCTATTTTAAAAATATAATTAAAAATTCTATTTTTCAAATAAATAGAATGTTTTTTTGCAGGCATGAGACAAGGTAACTAGATAGTTTTACAAGCATTATGTGCACTGGTAGAAACATTTCTTTGTATTTCTCTTACTGAAGGTTGACATGAGTATTTCTTTCTCAACTTGAATCAGTGGTTCATTTCTGGGTCTCATAAAGGAACACCGATAATATATTTCATAGACCCTGGAGGAAAATGTGACTTTCTCCCTTAAAACAACCATAATCCCTTCTCCATCTTTTTTTCCCTGGCAGTATGTGCCATCTACTATACTTGCTACTATGCCAATTCGCTCTGGAGGTTGTATTGCTTACGCCTTACTGCTTCCCAAATTCCTCTGTTTACAGTTATTTCAGTATACAGTTTAATGAAATCCCTGAAATAGGAAAATAATATGTGATATCTTCAGATGACATTGGAATGGACAAAAGTTTTGAAGTTTTTGTCTTGAAATTCCAAACATAGAGCTATCATTTTATCTAGTTTGACTCTGTCTTATTATCCTAGTATTGAGAAGCTACTTATCAAAGGTCCATTCATCCATGAAACCTGAATATATTCCTCAGGATTAAAATTTTTATGGCTGCTTCTAAATTGTTTATAACTAAAGAACTAATTTTTTCTCAAAGAAATTATGTACTTTTTTCTATACTCTGAATATGAATCTCTGATCTCAGCTGTGTGTTTGGATAACTTTTGATCTCACTCAGTACATATATGTTCTAAATGTGATCCTTCTTGACTGATCTTTTACTTCTTCTCTCACTGGAAAGCAAAAACTTCACTTTTGTGTTTTGTTTATTGTTTGTTCTTAAGACACGGGCCCTTTCCCCCAACCATTCAGAATGTTTTTCTTATTAAACAATTAATAGTGGTTTCTCCTTTATAAGCAGTAACTCTGGAAAGCTAATTGCATGCATCAGCTTTATATACACATGCACAGATATAACACAGAGATATGATTTTAAACTTTTTATTTGTTCATGTTCCGTTTCTCCAAGTAGATTTTCCTTTCCAACTCCTTTTCTTTCTCCTTCTCTTTCTTCTCTCCTTCTGTCCTCTCCTCCTTTCCCCCTGCCCCCTTCCCCTCTCCCTCTTCCTCTTCTTCAGCTAGGTTACTGAGGCACACAGAGAAGTAGGTTGTGCCCTTACCTACACACAACCCACTCAGCCCCAGAGAGGAATCTCAGCTCCACTGAGGCTGATGGCAGCACTGCCTAGTTCATCTACCACCAGATCCTGCTTCTCTGTGACATCTCTGTCTATATCAATGAAATGATTATATTTTTGCAATGATTCAACAAAGATTTATTCATCCAGTACATATGCCAGGAACAGAATTTCCCTTATCCCACAACATTTAGGCTTTGAGAGTAAGGATTATTAATGCAACACATAAACTACATTAAAATATTATTCTGAGTTCTGACCTGATGGCAATACTAATATCAGGGTAGTCCAGCAGGATAGACACCATACCTCTGGCTCAGAACCCAGTCTGTGATTTCCTACAGCAGCAGCCCCTCTCCACCTTGGTCTCATTTGTGTACGCAGAGTGGGTGTCATATACCAGAAACCACAGTGTGCCATTCTTGCATTTCAGCTGTAACTATGCATCTCTCCCCACCACTCAAGAAAGAACATCAGAATGCAGTGAGTGAGAGAAAGGAATAACATGACATTAATTTATTTTTTAAAAATATGCAATACTAAAACATTTGGTCCTTTAAGTAACAATAATAATACATTCCTTGCAATATTAATAAAAACTCTTATCCTCTAGCATCACACTGCTGTTGAAAGCCATTCTTTTGCCACTCTGAAAAACTTATCAGCTGTCCACCCCTCTCATATCCTCCTGTGATATGCAGCACACATGGTGGGACAGATGGCTGGAGAGAGGTGTGCTATCTGTGCTCAGGCAGCAGTTTCTCTGTGCATCTTTACCATTAGCATATGACTCTTCTGCCCTTATTTCCTTCCTATGATAGTGTTAAGTGAGGTAGTCACATCTGCTGTACAGATTGTTGAGATCCTTGCTGCTAAACAATTAGGTAGGGATACAGTGGAAAAAAAAAAAATTAAGTGTCTGTTTCTGCATGGTTTCCCTTGAGAGGCAAAGACCATATATTGACAGCTTGAAGGTGACTTGCCTGGTGAACTCTTGCAATCTTCCTAATTCAGCAGCAAACTGTAGGTTCACAGAACTAAATGACCTACAATCTTTTCTTTATTTTAAGACCTCTAAAATTCCTTACCTTACATTTTGGTCTTGGCTATGAATGAGGGAGTAAATCCTAAATCTAGTCCTTTTATGTGTGAATAGTCAAGTGGTTAATACACAGACATACCAAGGTCTAAAAGCTACAAAGTAACAGTCTTCTTAAATCTTTCTTCTTTAATAATATTTAATAAATACATATTTAGGAGCAATGAATAAGATGAGGATACAAAATAACATTTCCTAACCTCAAGAGGTCTCAAGTCTACTTCAAGAAATGAAGACTCATAGCTTCTTTGAAGTGTATATTATGCTTGGAGTTGGGGTAGGTGGGAATGGATATGTTCTTACTTATCTGGGAAACACAGAACTATAAAATTACACTTGTCAAGTGTGATGCTTAGAATAATGGTACGCACTGTAATATTTTTCTCTTTTGGATAGCATGGTATCCAAAATGAATTAGGTTTTAATGTCATACCATAATTGCATTCAGCAACTGCACTAAATTCCAGAATACATGGCATTTACTTAATATTCTATTGAAAACTGATTTTTAATATATACTACTTTGTATTTAATAAAGGAAACATCAAAATTTAGTTTTCTCATGTGTCTGTTTATAAGCCTAAATCTGTGATCACTCTTTACTCTCTGCATTCACTCAGAAGTAATTTTAATATGCCCATTTTGTACATGGAGCATATATAAACAGTTCTGTGAAAAAGTGAATCACCCTTATATAGTAAGGCATAGTTACATTCTAGAATCATAGTTCTTTAGTGCATGCTGTAAAAACTGAGCCTCCTATTGTTTTGGGGTTTCTCATTTAGCTTTTAAAAAATGCCCCCCACCCTGCCAGTGACTTAATGCCACTTTCTGATAGAGTCAGTGTGAAAATGTATAGTTTAAAGCACACACACACACACACACACACACACACATACAAACACACACACATTACTTACTGTCCCAATCTCAAAGTACTGTTTTACAGAGAGCATAGCTTAGATATAAGGAAAGCACTTACCCATCCCCAGTTCAGGAGTTAACTCAGGATGGATTACTTGTCACAAAAGCCAGGACTCAGGCAAGATGATATAAAAAATTACCACATCTTTGAAATGTTGAATGAAAATAATTCCAGCACAGTTCATGTGATTAAATCTATTTTCATTTAAACACAGAGTCAGCATTTCTCTTCACCTTCAGGGCTTTCCAGTAGTTATTTCTATGATCAGTCAGAGGAATAGAAAATGTAACCTAGAGTCTTTCTCTGAATGAATTTTCCTTTCTCTCCACAATTTAAATTTCTTTGAAAAATGTTTTCCAAATTGATTTTAATCTATTAGAGTAATGAACAGAATTGTACCTTTAGGATCAGTTTATGAACACAATTGGAGGCATTACTGAAATGTTGATTTTAAGAAACTCATTTGTGATTGTGACTACACCTAGAAACACAGAGAGAAAAGAAACATCAGAAAGAGAAAAAAAAAAACCAGGCCGAAAAATGTATGGTGAAAATAAAGATAGGCATATAGATATGAGAATGTAGATAGTAGGAATCTTTTCAGTTCTCTCTAAATTGCATAGTCAAATTTAAGAAAAGAGATATAATTTCAACAGTATGCTTTCAAAATATTTCTTAGCACATGTTAACTCGTATTTGTTTGTTCCTACACATACTTAATCACCCTCCTTTATTCTTGGGAAGGAGAAGATTTTCTGGCTAATTTCTTCAAAACCCTTTATATCATTGACTCCAACGAACTCTGGGATGGATTGGTGGACAACCAATTGGTTAATTTACCTATTGAATTATGCATATGCCTTGCTTTTTGCATGTGATTTCATCCTGAGTTTTTTTAGAGTGCAACATTTTCTACAGTAAAGTTTGTTTGTTTGTTTGTTTAACATCCTGAAATAGTGGTTTCTAAAATGTGGTTCCTGGACCAGCAGGAGCAATATCACTTGGGAACTCATTCAAAATGCAATCCTGCACCCTCATCCCAGACCTCTTGAACCAGAAACTCAAATGATGGGGCCCAGAGGTCTGGGGTATTAAGCCCCTCAGGTGATTCTGATCCTTCTAATTTAAGAACCGCTAGCCTAAACCCCACTCATTGTACGGTGAGCTGGACAGAGTCGGTGTCCAATAAAAATGACATGATTGTCTGTCCTACTTCAGTCCACGTGCACAGAAAACTAACAATTCAGGCTTAATTATATTTTGTTCACAGTCATGGTGATTGCTTACAGGTGACAAGATAATCATAGCAAAGCACAACACCCTCTGTGCCTATTACATTCTGTGAGGGTATCTTGATTCAACTGGTTTCTAGTGTGTTTTCAGCACAGGCACTTTTCATTATTTTGCTACTCATCATAATTACATACAACAGAAGGCCTAGTACCTGATGCTAGTGGCCCAGGTAGGTGGTTGGTTATTTAAATAAGTTGATGAAAGTAGGAATAACAAAAACATTTTAGTTTAAAACATGTAAATGTATAAACATTTGTCAATCTGTTTTATGTAATGCCAGGGCCATCTTTTGCTTAGTTTCCTTAAAGAACTGTATTTTCTTTCTTGATTAACCCATACTATAATTCATCCATTTTTGTACTCTTTTAAGCATAAAACTTGCCAGAATTTAAAGATACATGTAAAGAAGGAAATTTTCACTGCCTGAAAAAAGCACAATGTAAGACCTGTGAACTAAGTTTGATTTGGGGTCTAGCTTGGACTATAACCTGGGAGACAGCCCCTCACACAATTCCTAGGATTTGCTCCTAAGAGGTTGGGGGGAGGTCAGTATGTATGTGATTTTTGTGAGGTGGGTACGTGCAGTCAAGTACACACTTTGGCAGAAGGTTGCTGCTAATCATGAGGAGCAGATGTCTCTGTTAATGATTTTAGTGCTTTTATAGATATGGGAAGATGCAAGAAATTGGGCTCATAAAATCTTCTGAAGCTATCTATCTGAAGGCCTCTTCTGCCATTTTTTCCTAGAGCACAGAGTACTTCATTCCTGATCTTAGCCCTGAACTCCTTTCAGGGAGTGTTAAAGGTCAGTGACTAGAGTGGTTAGTGACCTAATCCTTGTGGAACCAGATGGTGAGGTACATTCTTTGGCTGACATTTTGATACAGAACTTTCCTGGATTTTTGTGATGTTTCTCCCCCAATTTTTATACGTTTTACCCACACACAATTTAAAAATAGTTTTTGTTCCTTTTTTTTTGGGTAATGTGTTTTCATTTTGCCTTTTACAGAAATCACAGTAGTTTTCAGGGAAAAAAACCTCATTATTTTACACTTAAATTTTAATGATGCATAAAATATTTAATTAGATATTTATAAGAACAATTGCAATGAAAAGATCATATTAACTAAATTAGTCAATTTAAAAAAAAAACAACCTCAATATTAAGATCAAATTTGAAAACAATCAAAAGTAACCTGGTTAGCAGGCAGCAGGTGAGTGGCTGGGTGAGCACTGAAGTACAGGAAGTGGTGAACCAGAGCAGCTCCCACCCTCAACCCTTAGGCTCAGTATCCAGTGAGGGAGTTCTGTCTTCAGGCTTTAGACAGCAACGGCGAGTTGATAAGTGACCCTCTAACATACAGTTACTCTTGAAGGACTTGGACTTGAACTCTGCGGGTCCACTTATTTTCAGATTTTTTTCAAGAGTAAATACCATCAGCTCTACAAGAGGTTAGTTGAATCCCGGGATGTGGAACCATGGATACAGAGGAATCTCGGATAAGGAGGAATGAAACAGGAGGACCTAACATAAATTATTCATGGATTTTCCACTGTGGGAGAGGGTCAGCATCCCACACCCCATGTTGTTCAAGTGTCCACTGTATTAGGCTATAGGCTAATATACTAGGTTCTCAGACTCAGTTAACTTTGTTTGATTCCTTCTATTTAGATGATGGTAAATTTGGGGGCTTGGGCTGAGTGATTATTATCGTTAGGAAACTTTGAATGGTCTAACTCCATGGGAAGTCAGTTATGAGGATGCTCTGCCTTTATTTACTTTTTTTTCATTTTTTGTTTGTGTGTAAGTTGAACATCTGTTTCTCATTAAAGGCACAGTGCCCACAGAGGAGAACTGAAACATAATTTTTTTTTGAAATATCTCATGCGGGACTTTGACTCTAATGGAGGCTCAACTCTGCTATGGGTGATGGAGTAGAGGTGGTGATGGAGGAGGGGTATATTCCTGGCTCTAAAATAATAATTTTAACTCCAAAATGCTATGTTTATTCAAATTGTATTTCATTTTAAATAATAGTTGACTCCATTATCATTAACTAGTCTCAATTTTTTACTGTACTTTCTTAATATTGTATACAGCTTAATGAGTGTTTTCTGACATGGCTATATTCACCTTACAATTCAATAAGAAATACTCCAAGATGAACTTTAAAGTCCTGTAAGTCATACTCATTAAGTATTGAAGAAGCATGGTTCTGTTACTTGTCCTGATGTTTCTTATTAAAATCATAGTAAAATATACAAGTGTTACCTGTCATGAAAGAGAATGGAAAGAAAAATATACTGCATACGTTTTCTTGCCATGTTGATCAAAACAAAGCAATAGCCTAGCTTTAGGGACTAGTGAAAAGAGGATGAAATGAGTAGGGAGCTGATATCAGGAAAACATCATATTCACTGCATGGGTAGGAACTCCAAAGTGCCAGGGTTGCTAGACCAATCTACCTTTTACTGATTACAGGTAATAGTGTGGGGTTACTTCCAAGAATTTTGGTGATAGAGTTAAGAATATAACTTATCAATAAGCACCTGAGTAGTAATATGGAATTACAAAACGGTGGTCTAGCTCCATCTGGCAAATATGACTTTTAATAAAGTATGCTGTTGGGAATGAAATTTCAGTTATCATTTAATGACAAGTTAGATGTTGTTAATAGGGTTAATCATGCATTAGACAGTAGTCTTATTAATCCCTGAATGGCTTTATAATATTTATAAGCAATACTTAGCAACTTAAGTCAGTTTACCTAAAGTTGGCAATGTTTTCTGAAGTGGTAGCACAGTGTACAGGAAGAGTGCCTTTGGACAAATTCTTTAATTTCTCTGTGTCTAACTGTCCTCAATGAGAAACTCAGCTGTGCTGATCTCTGAGCCTTCTTTCAGCTTGGAACAACTGTGACCTGTCTGTCCTCATGGAAGAAACATATTTTGATGTTCAGCAAAGTAATTTACACTATTTTATAAACATATGCTCTCCAGTTAGAGACCATTTAGATTGAGAAGATAAAATGCCATTGAGGTGTGATCTCCCTGGTTAGCCACCTGAGTGCATTTTGAGACGTGGACATTTGGTCGATGGTATTATAGAAAATGCCTGGGCATAGGAGCAAGAGAGAAAGAATTGACTGGAAAACCACCCACCCACCATTTACTACTAGTGTGCTTTGGGCCAAATTACAGTGTCCGTATCTAAGAAATGAGGATAAAAGTCTATCTTCTACAATTGTGAAAATTGAATAAAATAATACGTGTATAGTGCTGAGCTCCACGATGGAAACTGCTGTTCCCTCTCTCCCCAGCTTCCTGCTGGCTGCAGTCTAAATGAATGAGAATTCCCTAATCAAATTTCTAAAAGTAATGTTATCTCATCACTTTTAGTTCCTCCTTGATGCTCATTTTTCCTACCTCCTTTTCATGTTCTGTCAAATTCACATAGGTCCCTTGTTCCCGTTCCTTCCTTTCTACTTCTGTGGAAAGAATTTACCTGAATGATCAACACTTTTTAACAATGTGTAGCATGGAAGAAATAGTGCTGGATTTTTTTAAAGTAAATTATATTAATGTAAATGTACAGACCTAGCAAATGAATCTAAACTTTTTTTTTTGAATCTAAACTTTGAGTCTAAATTACCTAGTTTGTTCTTATCACCTACCACAATGCCCTGTGTGATTTTATAGCTGTTACTGGTCTCGGTCTGCCTTTGACAGTCTCTGGCAATGCTCTCTGCATCTATTAACCTAGAAATTGCTCTCATTGTTTACACAAAACCCATCAAAGAGGTCAGCAGATGATTATAACACTTCCCTTTCTTGTATACCAAGCACTAATAAATGCATTATTTAAATCTCATAATAATCCCATGAGATAAGCAGGTATTATTATTTATGATTGTTTGTTTTAATGGAGTCATTAAGTGACTTTTTCAAGATCTTATAAATAGAAAGTGTCAGGAATGGGACTGGCCTCCTATTACATGATTCTCACACTCCCAAGGGGTGGGGGGGGACTTTTTGAAACTCTTTCTTCAACAATCTCCAACAGTAAATTGTATCTTTCTGTTAAAATTATACCACCAGCCCTTAAACAGACCAAGTTGTTTCTTCTTTGTTCATGTTATACAACTCTTAAATAAATTCTGGTAATTTTTAAAGGCCATTTCTGGTTACCGTTCTCTTTCCACTCTGAGCTGTATTGAAGAAATAATTCTGATTAAATATATATGTATATGGTTGTATACTTCTTTTTGTTCTTTGTCCTTTTTCTTCTTTTTTCTTTACTTCCCTTTTTTTTCTTTTTAAAAATTTGAATTGAGATAAAATCATATGACATAAAATTCACCACCATAAAGATTTTTAAGCATACAGTTCAGGAGTGTGAAATATACTCACATTGTACAACCAGTCTCCAGAACTTTTTCATTTTGCAAAACCAAAATTCTATACCCATTAAACAATAACTCCCTTTTCTCCCCTCCTCTGAGCACCTGGCAACCACCATTCTACTTTCTGTTACTATAAATTTAACTGTACTTGATAGATCATGTAAGTGAAGTCATACTGTATTTGTCTTTTTGTGACTGGCTTATTTCAGTTAGCATGGTGTCCTAGAGGCTCATTCATGTTGTATCATGTGTCAGAATTTCTTTCCTTTTAATGACTAAATAATATTCCATTGCACAGAAACACATTTTATTTATTCATTCATCTGTCAATGAATATTTGGATTGTTTCTACCTTTTGGCTATTGAAATAATACTGCTATGAACATGGGTATACACCTATCTCTATGAGACCCTACTTTCAATTCCTTTGCATATGTGCTCAGAAGTGATATGACTAGATTATATGGTAATTTTGTTCTTTATTTTTGAAGAACCATCATATTGTTTTCTGTATCAGTTGTGCCAGCCATCAGCACCTCCTAAGAACCAAACCAAGAGTCACCTAGGACTCTCTGCTCTCTGCCTTATTCTTCACATCCAATCACTGATCATGTTTTATGTATTCTGCCTCTTCAACATACCCTGGTTCTTCCATGCTTACACACCAAATTACCTCATACCCAGATAATTATAATTATGTGCTTAGGGGTTTATCTTGCCAATGGTTATTTCCTCTCTCTAACATTTTTAAAACTCCTACCACATAATCTTTTTATAGCATAGCTGTAATACTGTAGGGTGTTTTTTTTTTTTTTTCTACTTCTTTTTTTCTTTAACTTAAGGTGATTTTTGTTTGTTTGTTTGATATTTAAATGTCTCCCCATTCATTGGCTACTGTGTAATATCAAACCTGCTTAGTCTGGTGATCAAGATTTGTTATAATATAATTTTAACCTTTTTCAACCCAGCTTTCACTATTTCTATTCACCAAGCCTGACTTATAGCCAGGTGGAATTACTTGCATATTTTATACACTTTTCACTTTCTGCTTTCCTTGCCTATTTATATGCTGGTCACCATCTGGAATGTTTTTAAACATACTTTGTCTCTCTCTCTCTCTCTCTCATCCAAATCCTTCATTTCCTTCCACCCCAAGCTAAAAATTCTGAAACGATCCCTGATTTCATTGTTTTATAGAACTTCTCCAAATCCAGGACCCTGATAGCATTTTATTGATTGTTCTTCTACAGCATTTATCACTTTCTATCTTGTACAATAGTTAGTTATGTACCTTAAATTTCATACAAGATTTAGCTCCCAAACTAAGGCTTGAAGACAGATATTGTGTGTGTTTTCATCTTTTTGTCTTCTCCAGTACATTACAGAGTACTTTGCACACAATTAGCAATCAATACCTATGTTTTGAGGGAATGAATCAATGAGTAAATTAACATAAGTATTGTGTAATGGGACAGACATAGTTTCTTCAGATTCTTAAAGTGGTAAAAGTTTTATATTTGCTAAGCTGAGAGGAAGCAGAGAGAGAGGTGTTCAAACAGGGCTGGCATTTGAACCTGAAGCCACAAATCTAAAAAGATTTTACAAAGTATTTGCAATTTTTCTGTGCATTGAGGAGATCTTTGAGGAAACAAACCAAAAACAATGAAGAAAATTTTGACTTCTGAAATGTATGCTTTGAGGAAAATTTGTAATTAATGGCAATAGGATTTTGCTTATTAATGAAATTTAAAATTATGTATTACTTTTTTCAGTTTATTAGCCTGAAAGCTGAAACATTATCTCAATTTAAAATTAATTTGAGTTACTTTAGTGTGATAGGTGCTTCAAATTATATCCATTTTATTACAAGAGTATTAACAAATTGAATAAAAAATACTTTAAAGAGTTTAACTGTAGTCAAGTAGATGTAAAGGATCTATTATTTTGAACACACTTAATCTTTCCTTAGAAACATTCCAAAATACATTTCAGTACCTATATCTCCTATAAAGGGCAAAGTTTTAATTAATTGAAAGAAAATTATCTTTTTGCAATACAAACTTTCTTCTATACAGACAGAGTACACTGGAAGTCAAGTAGTTTCCTGGTAAATTGTATGGATGTTTGAATAGTAAGAATATATGATCGCCAAGTATTCAATAAAATCCCACCATCATGTGGTAATAACAAGTTAACTGAAACATCACTGAACTAATTCTCTCACATTCCCCATGATGATTGATTTGGTTTCTGGGAAATGCTTCTTTAAAGTTAATAACGAAAAAATTTGGAAAAATATGATTCATTAAAGATTTTCTTAAATACAGACAACAATTTTACCACTGCTGTACTATTTTTGAACTTACAATATTACTTTTCAAAAATCATCTTATATCATCAGGAATGATGGTCTTATAATCAAAAAATAACATTTATGATTTTCTCCAAAGCTCATTAAGCCATAATCAACTAAGTCTGTGTCATTATCACATCCATAACTTTGGAATAAATGCAACAAAATATTACCTTGTGAATTTACCTGTGCCCAGAAGTTTCAGTTATAACTGAATAACATGATTCTAATTCATAAATTCAAAGAAACAGTGACAGTTATAGAAAGAAAAATTGTACCAGGCACTTGTTAAAAATAGCAAGGAAGACTTTATTCAAGATTATTGTGATAAGAAGGAGTCAAGACTATTGCAATAGAAGAGAAAGTTGAACTCACTCTGCTGAAACAAAAAAGAGGTGAGCTGATGGAAAAAGCACTATAGGAAGGAGGTTGGTCTAAATGATTAGGTCACTAGTGTTTGTTAATTGTCTTTTACCCAAGTTAGTCTTCTATCTTCTCCTAGGAATTAGGAGACAGGGGTCCTATTTTTCTTGATAATTACATTTCAAAGGGATGGCTCCGAGGTCAGGGAGAAAGATATTCCTGGGTTGTTAGGAGATTTATATCTCAAAGGAGTGGAGAAAGAATTTACCATTGCAAGTTTTCAAAAGTTAATGCTTTAAGAAAAAAGGAGGTCATGGCCTAGAGTTGGGAAGAAGCCTGTCTAAAGTTGAGTCACGCTGTGGAAATGTTAAGGCCTTCTTGGTCACAGTAAATATTTGCTTTTTAAGACTGTTGGCTAATCTAGCAAAAATTTCAAATTTCTTCTTGGCTACACTTTTCACTGGAGTGATTATGACCCAAAATATGACAAGAATTATTTCCAGAGGAGGTACTTCCTCTACGCTCTGGGGAAAGTTAATTTTCAATACTTTTGACAAAATATAATACTTAGGGGATTAGATATAATCCCCTAAGTACAATTTTTAGGCCTTCTGTCAACAATTTCCAAATACCAGTCTTTCTATCAAAAGTATTTCTTGCTGAATCATTCCCAGTCCACCCTGACCATATGCCATGCTTACTTACTTTTTCCTACAGAAAGAACTACTGGTGATTCTAAGTGTTTAAGTTCATATTCTGTGACTAAAGGGTTTGCCTATATTTTTCCATCCGTGTTAGAGCTATTCATATAATAAAACAAGTAAGATAATAACTTTCTTTAAAAAAATATATGACATAATACTTTCCTAGGTAGCAAGCTATTTTAAAGTCAAAGTGATTATCAGAGTGTGACAAAAAAAGGGAACTCTATTCTCTACCTCAAGAAACTAGCATTTTACTAAAACAAACAAACAAAAAAACAAAGAAAGAAATGGAGATTTTTAAGGTTCCTTCTCATCAATTCAAAATCCCAATAAATAAACTTATCTGATTCTAATTTTATATTTTAAACTAATTATAGAAAACAAAACTGTGTTAGTGTAAAGTGACATGTCAAAGTGATACAGGTAAACCTTTTAAGTATTCCTGATTTATACTAAATAAAGTGAATTAGCAAGTAAGTACAGTGTACAAATTTAACCACATATTCTCAGAGAACCATCAAAGTGTCTACACAGTTGCAGAAAAGGGCACAGATGTTCACCCTAAAAAAATCCTATAATTAAGACACATTTATGCTCTGCAGATGCAGCCATTTCTAGAGTACTAAGTACTCTTGTAAACACACCCAAACCAAAGAAAAATCTTTTTGAACTTTCTTACTTTTATTTTAACAAGAAAACCGAAACAAGGATCTTAATTTTACAAATGTGGCAGTTTAATTAATCCAACATTTGCTCTCCAGCCATATATAGTTTAGTTTGTATTGAACTTAAATTCATAATATTTAATGTTTTGTTTTGCAGACTCTGTTTCTGAAATTTACCAGGAAGATTTATATTATTTTTATGTAATATAAAATTAGAGGTGTTGCTGATTTTCAAATATTGATTTATATTCTGGCAATGTGATGAGGCAGAAAATAGAATGAAGGAAGGTACTGAACTCATGGAAATGAGAGAAGTATTTTTACTCCAACTATGTACAGCATAAAATAAAAGAGATTAAGTTCATTTGTGTTACCTCCTTTTATGACAAAGGAAGGGCCAGTGATTCAAAAAGGAAAGTCATGATAAAAAGCATATCTGAGAATGCACCCGTCCTTTCTGAAATGAAGAGCTAGAGAATTAAAGGAATGGAAGAGTTTGTGAGAAATACCTCCTGAGCCTTGCCCTGGTTTTGAATTTGTTAGCATCAGAGCCTCTATTCGACTTGAATCTTCAGTTCACATTGACAGTTGTAAAATTATGTTCTCTCCTGTTTTCAGCATAATTTTTGTATCTACTTTGCAGAATGCAAGAAAATCAATATTTGACTCACATATATGAAAGATGTAGCAGCATCTAGCTATTTCTTCTTTCCAAGGTTTTCCTTCTTATACAGAGATGATTTTTTCTTTCTTAATCTGCAGTAGGGTTTCGGTCTCTACTTCATTCCATTTTCTATGACCACTAGTACTGTATTTCCAGCTGTCAGAAAATTAGGCAATTTAATGCAGTAGGTAGAAAGGTGATATTCCTAATTATTTCCCCATATATCCTAAGTATATTAGTTCTGCAAAGAAGACCTTAAAAAAACAAACTTATTGCTAGGTAAAATCATGCTTCAGACAGCTGTTGGAATAAAATCACCTGTTTTTCAGTATATACATCTTAAATGTTTACCAATTTCCATCAGTATTAAAGTTCTGGTGATGGAGGACTTGCTGAGGATTTAGATTGATCAAAGGGTCAAACCTGATGGAAGATTTAGGGCCTCTTCCAAACTACAGCTCCATGGCTAAAGGTATCTGTATATTTGTCGACAATCAAATTGAGGGTGGTTTATCAAACCTGCTCCATTTTATGAACGTATACTTAAATAAAATAAGCACAAAAGTGAAAAAGAAATGAGACAGTAAACTTTGTTTCTTTAGAAACTGCAACAGTAGTAGGCCAAACATCATTATGCTAAGCCTCAATGTGTGTTCATATGTACACACTGACATGGGCAAAATAATGTATATGCATGAATAAAATATATTTGCATATACAAATATAGTTGTTCATATTTAAGTACATTTTCTCATGTTAAATTCAGTAAAATTGAACTCTGCCATCTGGATTTTATGTATTTTGGTTTTAGAATTTACTATGGAGTTTGCCTTGAATCTATAAAATAGGCAACGAGGACTTGGAATAATCTTCATAATTTCTGTTTAAATTCTAAGGGTGTACTTTTAGGGGTGAAACCCCCAAAAGTATTATTTTAATACCAAACTTCTATTTTACAATTTTCTTTATTCTAATTTCAAGGTTTTTCTTTTTACTTCTCCTGAACATGATATGTAGAGTTTGCAACTGATTTCTGACAAATTCTTAAACAAGGTACTCTAGTAGTCAATCTAAACCTTGATTCTCTTCTTTTTTGCCACAGGGCTTAAAAGATACATGGAAATATATTGTATTGTTAATATTACCAATGGAGAAAAATCACAAGCTCTGGTACAATTATAAGTAAAATAAATCTAAAAGGTTTTGAATCATTTAGTCACACTGACAGTCACAAGAAAATAAGGATCTTTACCTAATTATCTTTCTCTATGTATGAAGGGAGATACAAGCTAAATAAAATATGTGACTTGTGTAAGATATTGCTTATAGTTAGCACAAGAACTGCAATTAGATTGTCCTTTTATTACACTTTGTGCCTTGATTAGTCTTGATCAGTTTCCAAAATCACACACACACGCAACACACACACACACCCCTCAGCCACATCCATGACCAAACCCACATACAAAGAGAGTGAGAGAGAGAGAGAGAAGGGTAGGTGGGAAAGACATGCATATATACACACCCTTCAGTTCTGGGAGCTTGTAAGATGGTAGTCATTTTATTTCATAAAAAGAAAATGTCCAGAAAGACATATCCATGGATAGAGACTTCTCATAATGAATAGAGGCTTTCACCATCATACATTCTCATCTGTGACTTTCACCTCTAGAATTCCAGCCAGATCCATACATTGTTGGGATCTTGAGGTAGTAATGACTTTGAGAATACCTCCCCTACGGGAGGGCCCAAAATGTGACTAGTGCTTAACATAGATATTTTTGACATGTGGCTCTCAACACAGGAGTATTCTATGAAACAACAATTTTGACTAAAAGATACATTTCCATTATGTTTATAAATCATTGGGAAATAACTTGCTTTAAGTTGATAGATTGAATTTATTTTCTAAATTTTTATATAAATTTATTTATTTATTTTTGGCTGCATTGGGTCTTCATTGCTGCACGTGGGCTTTCTGTCTAGTTGCAGCAAGCAGGGGCTACTCTTCATTGTGGTGCGAGGTCTTCTCATTGTGGTGGCTTGTCTTGTTGTGGAGCACAGTCTCTAGGTATGCGGGCTTCAGTAGTTGCAGTGCGCAGGCTCAGTAGTTGTGGTGCACGGGCTTAGTTGCTCCGTGGCATGTGGGATCTTCCCAGACCAGGGTTCAAACCTGTGTCCCTTGCATTGGCAAGTGGATTCTTAACCACTGCACCACCAGGGAAGTCTGATAGACTGAATTTAAACTTCTAAATATACTTTAAATTATTGTTAAAACACACAAGTAACTCTATTCATTTGAAAATGTTATTGATTAATTTTATTGAAAGACAGCAGAGGAAATGCAGATCACATTTAACGTGCATTCTAAAGACACTAAGTACTCTACAACAATTCCCAAAAAGACGTTATAGTAAAAAAGATAAATATAAAATCTTGAGCTGGGATTTAAAATAAAACTCTGCCTAATTTAATCAAAATCTTATCAATTAAAATATCTGACATTACAAAATAGAGATTTTTTTCTTCTAAGTTTAAAAATGTTAATTTTGACATACCCCGAGAGATGGTATCGCATTAGGCAGCTAAGTGTGCAATTTTGGATAGCTGCTCAAACAGTAACAGAGGCAGTGGCTAGCACTGCACATAAACCTACACGTAGTTTAGTGCGCTCGTCCTATAGCATATACCTTTAAAAAATTCACTACTTTGAGCTATTGATAGATCAAACCTTATTCTACCTTAAACTGTACATTCTGGTGATCAATAGATAAAATAAATTGAATTTATGTAGTAGATATTTGTGTTTTACTCCTTTCTTGCTTTAAAATTATTGTGAGAACTCAATTTTGAAATCTCATCTTTACTATGATTTTCCTGGCACTGGAGATATCAAATGCGTGACATCTTAGAATACTGTTTCAACAAGAAAAACTAGTGACAGAAAAGACTAATGTATTTATTACTACCTAGTTACATCACATTTTTACCTATTTCTAGCTCCATATGAATACTATTCTGTATTGTTTTAGATACATTTCCATCAAAATTCATTAATTTGAATTAATAATTATTTATACACATTTAGTCCACACAGCATACATACACAAATTATGAGCTGTGCATTTTAAATTATTTAATTAAGATTATATTGATATTTGGAATGATACTTATTTTACCGCCAACAGACAAAATGTGAACTGAGTACAAGAGGAAAGGGGTATAATTATGAGATTAGTGCACAACTCTTCTTGTTGGATGAGTAAAATCGTTGTGGGTCTGTGGATCCAGTCCACTTAATAGATGCCAGTGGTGCTTTTGTAGATAGTCAATGACCCATTGACTTAATAGAAACGCACTAGGGCCATGTTATTATGCAGATTACCTCATCAGCCATCCAATGCAAGGCTATGGGAGAACACTTGAGGAAAGACAGTGGTGGCCCCACTTCATTTGCTCTCAGTGACCTATTGTCCTCAATAGTGTTCCATCAAAAATTAGCTCAGCTGTGAAAAACAAAGGTTTAAGAGATTATTAGGTACTCAAACAGATACCATATCTACTTCTGGGTAATTGCTTGAGATTTGGTTACCATTAGTTGTCCTTCCAGCTCAAAAAATTCGATGTATTAGAAAGGTATTGATGAGACTAAAAAGTACCTTCATTTAACATTTATTTCAATTCACCTTGAATTCCACTACTGCTTTAATGCAATCAATCACTGAAACTCTGTAACATGTACTATGGCAATTTTCAGTGATTTTCAGAGAACCTAATATTACTTTCAATTTTTAATGTACAATTAACTCAAGCCACATTCATTACTATAGGTGGAAAATTTTAATACCAGCATAAAAGGAAAGCAACTGTCAAATACTGTCAAATAAAGTCTCTAAATAGTTGCTCAAACTATCAGATGTCTCTTTTAATTAACATTCATAAACACATAAGGAAGAAAACCTCTGAGTTTTAAATTTAAAAGTCAAGCTGTTTTAGTAGAAGGTACGCATATTGCACACCTAAACATCCTTTGAGAATCACAGTTAAGGTTTAATAAACACTCTCCCTGTTTCTGCTGTGGTGTGAGTTTCACTTTGCATATGCTGACCTTGGTTTAGGATGTGGAAAGTTTGTTATTAAACTTACAACCTGCCATCAAGGTGGGCATCAGCTTTTTCAAAACAACACCTATCCACATTTTTCTCATTTTAGCAGCATGTCTTTTCAGCTCTGACACTAATATCCAGGGCATCAAACAAGGACGTATGCAAAACAGGCCTCTTAGTTCTTGTGCAGATGAGTTACTATGTAGTAGGTCTGTTCTGCAGGGCTCTGTGGGGTCCTCCCCAACATTTCCTACCAGCTGCCAATATCTCCCAAGCAGATCAAATGTTCTTTCACCTGAGACAAAAACACCTTTGCTTCCAGCTAGCCAAACAAACCTCAAACTTATTCTCCATCACACCTAAAGATATTTGAAAGAGATATAAATAACTGCCATCACCCTAACTCATATTCCTCTATTGTGTATAAAAGTGTATATACTTAGACCTTTAGCACATATGATTATGCACTGGTCTTTATGAGCTCAGAAGTAATACAGAGATTCTGAAAACTGAGTAGTCCAAACAGTGGCCAAATGAGTGAATTGAATGGTTAAGGAGAAAATTTCTAAACATGGTCTTTTGTTTCCATTTAATTCATACCTTCCTGTTCTGACACCTTCAATTTAAGACACAGAAGAAATAGTTGTGCTTTGTCCTCCCTGTAGTAGATTTGCCACTGTTACCAGACAGTCTCCAATGTTTCTCCTAGAATGTAATTCATCTTCATTGTTCCTGTGCCGACAGGATGGAAACTGCTTACAAATTTTACAGCTAGCAATACTTTTTATTGTTGTTCTGAAAGGGCTCCTGAGGGCTTTCTATTTTATTTTTAGGAAATGTCTGATTTTTTTTCCTCTTTATGTTATACTTTTCACTATTATGAATGATGACCCTAGAATACTGGGAGGAAAAAACAACCAACACTCACCAAACTCTGTAACTGTCATAAGTTTTAATGCAATCTTCCAATACTTTGATTTATTGCAGGTACTACATTTTAACTATGTTATAGCTAATGAAGAATATGAACAGCCTTTGTGGAATGCTGACATTCTTTCAAACTAAGAAACCTTCAGGATGGCTCAGATGTCTTTCAGAGGAAAACTGATATAATAAGGAATGTAATGTTGTTCTTGGGCTTTTAGGTACGAATTAAAATTTTAGGCATCAAAATGTAGTCAATTTTATGATGAAGCTGTGAAATCATATCAGTCAATGTCAACCGTGTTCCTTTAGATGTTTTGTTTTACTCCTTTGATATCCCTCAGGCTTGATTATACTTGAAAGTAGCCAAAAAGAAGCCCTGAAAATAAATGTGACATTTTTTATGTTAACATTTTAGGGACTTTTAATTATAAATCATCTTGGGAGAGGTCATTTGTCCTCATATGAAAACTAGCATAGGCAAACAAACATATTAATGAACTAATGGTTAGATTGAAGATGGAAGTAGCCCATATTGTACCAATATACTTATTTTGTGTAGAAGAGACAGATTTGCTCTCTTAATCTCTTTCATAATCAAGTTTTATACTAATGTTGAAATCCAGTTGCCAACAGTTTTGTAATAGTTTATAAAAAAAATAAATTCAATCCAAATCAACATTCATAAACATCAGTGTGCATCATGAAAAAAAGTTTTCCATATATACTGATTAATATTTTTAAATGAGAGTTTCTAATTGTCCAGTATAGAAAAGTGAATTTAACTACTTTTAAAATCAGTTTTGAATTTATGAAGGATCTTTATCTACCATGCAAGCTGTGAAAAGTACATGTGTATACATATATATTTATATACATATAAAGCATAATATGTATATATATTATGTATATTCTTATTTCTATGTAACAATAGCTATGTAAAATCTGATAAATTCTTTCTAATATCTTAAATACTTTATTTCTAAAGAAAGGGTAATAAAAATTCAGAAAATAATTAAAATCCTACCAAAGGTTCCATCCTGATATAAAAATGACCATGCTATTAACATCTGATAATACCAATATTTTCCTTTAATTAGTAGTTCTGTTTTAATTAAAATTACTAATAATTTACTTCACATTGTATTAGGGAAATGATGAAATTATATGAGTATTTTCATTATATAATCATCAACCTAAACTCAATACTAGTAAACAATTTAATTATATTGCTAACATAGTATCAAATTTTAATTCTAATTAGAATTACAACTCATATTACATTACTCAGAGTATATCACTGATGAATATTTTATGCTAGTTATACAAACATTTTTTTTCCATTTGCTATGAATATAAAATTTAAAATCTTGTGAGTTTTCTGCATTGATAAACTTACTGAATGATATCAGGAAATAACCTAAAAGTATATGATATAGATTACATTTGAGGGCATTTGTGCTGATATTCAAAGGTGAATGTGGAATGCAGAAGTGGTTTACAGTTATCTAAATTTCATCTTTTCATTCATAGAGAAATTTTTGTGAGAGCATACAAATGAGCTTTAATCAAAGTATAGCTCAGTGATATAATAAACATTCATAAATGTTTACTAATGTTATACTAATGTTGAAATGTAAACATTTCAACATTAGTATAAATAAACAAGATAATTTTTATTCTTGAGTTCTTTGTGGTCTTACAGTGTAAGGTCTTACAGTGTAAGGAATAGACATCTGGGAGAAAGTAATTCCATGGGGTTGAATCTTTGCCTGCAATTTAGCAACTGGGAGTTTTAACATGTGCTGTCAAATATGCACCTATGTTTATGATTTACCTTCTTCCATGAAGAGTCTGAGGGTGGCTGTAAAGGATTTGAGAGCCTGCTGTTTAAACTACTCAACTGATACATTGTTTCATTTATTTTGGCATCTGTGGCTAATCTCCATTAGATTAGACAATGTACCCCTTGCCTTCAACTAGAAACCATTCAGTTTTCCTAACAAGGAGCCTTTCCAGGTTTATTTCCCTAACATTGCCCTGAAGAAATCCTCTGATCCAGAAAATCTGATTTCATAAAAAGAAAAAAGTTAGCCCTGTATAAAACAGAGAATAAAATGGTGGTTACTAGTGGATGGGGATCAGGGAAGAGTGATGGTGTTTAAGGATACAAACTTGTATGTAGTAGTAAATGAGCCATAGAGATCCAATGCACAGTGTAATGAATATAGACAGTAACATTGTACTATAATTGTGTAATGTGATAAATATTGCTACAGGCAATCATATTACAACATATAAATATACTAAAGTAGCAGGCTGTACACCTTAAACTTACTGGATGTTACAAGTCAAATTTATTCAAGGAAAAAAAAAAAAAGAAAAGAAAATCTGATTTCACCAGTGTCCTCATTCAAACCATTTACCTTTTTGTTGTATGTTTCTCCACTCATCTTGATAGAACTGCTATAGTCACATTTCTCTTTCTTTACATGTTGGAATCTTGCCCATTCACCAAAGCCCATCTTGGTGCAATCTTCTTTATAACAGTTTGAATGAGTCTTCTGAATTTATTTATCTTTTTTAATTCATCTGAAATCCTGATCATGTTTTGTTTTATCATACTTTGTGCTCCTTTTCTCTCTTTTGAGAAGCTGCAAGTTCTGTTGTGGAAGGGAATAGACCTTACTTATCACTCTAATTATTTCTTTCCTGGACACTGGGACAGAGGAGTGGAAAAGTACACTTTGGAGTACATGCCAGGCTTGCTTTCCAGCTGTGCCACGTACTGACTTTTTGGCCTTGAGCAAATTACCCTAGCATTGTGCATGTCTCTTCATATTATAGTCCTGTCACCATAGGAATGTTGTGAGGATGAAATAAGCAATTTAACTCTTTCAGAGAGCTTTATCTCACTTAGTAGGTGTTAACATATATTTGTTCAGTGGGTAAGTGTTTTGGCTATCACTCTAGGGTGACTTTTTGCTTTTAAGAAATAGTCTTTAATTTACTCTAACTGGACCCAATACAATTGCCATCATGGTCCTGACACTGCTTTTTCACTTTGTCTTACTTGCCTTTAGTAAAGAAGTTACATTAGTGTTTTTGATACAGTGATGACTTTTAAATGTCTTCATTTTTGTGGGGGTGGGGTAAGGGGAAGCAAAAAGACTGACTAAAAAAAAATATTGCTGAGAAAGACAAGCACAGGCTATGATAATTGTAGAACAAGAAATATGAACCTGTATGAGGGGCATGTAGAAGAGATTTGAAAAAAAACAGATTTTGGTTTCTCAAAGACAGGAATTGAAAGAGGAAGTATATTATAGAAATTGATGACTTTGTCAAATGTCTAAAGAGAAGAGTGGTTTTCAAGCTAACCTTTAAAATGCAAGACTTCTGTGAAGGTAATTCAGGGATTCTATAAAAGTTTAATTTCAGTTTGAAATATTTTTATGGTTTTAAGGCTGTATGGTTTGTATGGTTTTAAGGATGTAATTTTTAAAATAACTATTTAAACATATTGTATTTTCAAATCATTAATATATTGGAGCCCTCCAATACTTTAACTTCTGTTTTGACTAACTGGTTTTTATTAGCAAATATTTTAGTTTGTAGAGTATAGGATTCACTGATTCTAATACAATTTCATCTTGCCTGTAATAGGCAAGAATTCACTGATTCTAATACAATTTCATCTTGCCTTTGTTGGTTTCTATACAATTTTTCACTTAATAAACTGCTTTTTACTGCTTAAAAATAGTTTGAAAATATCTGATTTGAAAGTCAGCTGGTGTGGACACCCAAAAATGAATATTCTTAGAGGGGATATCAATTTGAAGTCTATAATTCCAATGACGTTTTCTCCTGAGAATAGTTTAGAAGGAATAGTCAGTTCTTGTAATTTGCAGTACTTTTGTTCTATGAAGTCTCCAGGAACACTGAATTAGCCAACACTGAATCATTGTTCCTTGGGGAAATATAGGGTTAGGTTCCTATGAGCATCTGGTCACCATATTTTCTTCAATCAATACATAATCTTGTTTTATGTGTGTTTCTCTTTAAAGACACCTTTTTAATATATATTGTTGATTCATGAACATTGAACTCATGGCCAACAGCGCCATAACTCATGCCTGAGCAAATCTTATCTAACACATGCACTTTTCCAAAAGGCACATCACAGCTCTTCCTCTTAAGAACACTAGACAGGACTTCAGACCTATGCTTGGGGTCATTTTAAACAAGTGAAGTCACCAACAAAAAGCACAAAAATATTCCCCAAAATGTGGCAGTAAGTAGACCTTGAAAAGGACATTCTTTTACAGTATAAGAGCAGAAACAAGAAGGCAGAAATTTACCCTGTGAACATGGGCATCAGGCAACTCAGATTTTCTTTTGCTCTGTGCGTGAACATGTCCATGATGGACTGAAAAAGTGTGTTCACTGATGTTTGTGTTTACAGAGAAATTTTGTGTAACTCTGTGGTTACAATAGGCAAATTTGAAAGTTCAAAATGCATGAATAAGGAGGATTGACTGAATGTGCTTCCTCATCCAACTGGGGGATTACTTGGCTTGGGGTGCTACTCAGGTGGGAAACCACCATGCGCAGTCAAGCAATGACACATCTGTACACGTGCTGATGGACTGAATTGTGAAAATGTCAAGACTTCAGGTTGTGCTCTAGCCTCGTCACTCCAGTGTGGTCGATGGACCCACAGCACTGATACATCCAAGACCTTGTTAGAAATGCAGACTCTCAGGCCCCACCCCAGACTTACTGCATCAGAATAGGCATTATAGCAATTTGTATGCATATTACGGTTTGAACATCATGAGTCAAGGCATGTAGTGAACTAATCTTTTATCAGTACAGTGGTAATAAATTCTGTCCTGTATGTCCAGGAAAAAATTGAATGAGGCAAGTTTATATGAAAATTCTTTAAATGCTACAGAAATGCAGAGATGGGAGCAGTGGTCCCTAGTGGTTAGAGAAAGAGGAAGGGACACTTTTATTACACAGTTACATTATCTCTGTTGAAGTGAAAGCCTTTCCATTTTTGATCTTGTTTTATAAGCATGATTTCCTGAAAATCCATTTTTTTCAGCCACTGCAGCTCTTTTCCATTCTACACTTTTTCCATTTCTACTATGACTTCATTACATTAAAAAGATGTGTCGATATATTTTTTTCTAAGGAGTTTTGCAACTGATAGAAGAAATTAGATTTTAAAAATACCACTCTCAAGATCTTATAGACATATAACTTTTTCTCCTTATAAACAAAACCCAGCAAAGAAACAGAAGACAACTCACCTTCTTCTTAAAAGAAAGAGATTACCACATTAGAGTATCTTTAGTGAGCTGCCATGGTGTTAAATATGTGCCTGCATATTTTATTTATGCCTTTTTGAAACAATTAAAGAATGTCTCTCTTTTTTAAAATACCTCAAAGAGACTTCCAACTACAGAGTACATCTCCTGGAAAATCAGAGGGAACCTAATGTTTAATCTTATATTTTCCAGCTTTACTTTGGAAAAAGTGAAAACAAAAAAAAAAAAAAAAGAAGGGAAAGAAAACCCTCTCAAACCAAGGTTTGATTATCACATCTCAAAATGCTTGTGATAAACCAAGTTCAAAATGCATGTGGTTATGCAAAAAGAAGAGGAGTAAAAAGGGAAAGCATATTGTTTCCACTAAAGTATTATCAAAGCTCCTCAAAAGTAAATTGTTGTTTCCATGCTACTGTGGAGCACTTATGTGCGGCTGTCTTTTAACAAAAGAATTTCCCTTCTTGCCAGTTGTTTCCATTCACAATATTCAGCCACCTTGTGACTGATTTGTGCCAAGTGGAATTTTTCCAAGTATGCAATATTTACAATTCTCTATTTACTAGTTCCTGGAGACAGATAAAAATGCAGCAGCAAATAGTTCTTTCCCAGATAGAGGAATGTACTTAAGTATCTGAGACTCAAATGAAGATAGAGCACTGAAATGCAGTTTTACATACAAAGACATTTTAAAATGTACCTACAGAGATTAAAAAAGCATTATATTAAGTAATTGACTTTAGACTATGAGATAAAAATCTAGAAACCTTAACGGTTGTATCGATAAAAAGAAGGTGTCAGTAAAACCAAAAGTGGTACAGAATAAATAGTAAAATATACATTTAAAAACTTGCCTTGTGAGCACTGAGAGCACTTTCAAGAAATAATCTGAAATTGTGTCAAAAATCAGTGTGTGAATGAAGAGTGATACTTAAACACATCATTAATGTTATCCTTATTTTTTTTTTCTACATCCACAGACACACTGTAGGAAATTGTTTCTCTAAATAGATGTATGAACTCCTGCCAGCAATGGCCATCTCTTAAAATTCTACTTCTTAAGTATGCTCTCGAAGTTGAGGTATTAATACTTTTATTTTTCAACCTTTTCGTGTCTTCAAGGTTTTATAACACTATTGATTTCAGAGCCAGTGAATCATTATTTTTTTGAGAACTCGCTTTCTACCAGTATGTAAGTGCAGCTATCGTAAAAATGTATTTTAAGGAAACCATACTTAGATCACAAGAAAAATCAAAAGAGAGAAAGGTAAAGGAAGGGATTTCATTGAATCTTGAATCAATAGTATTTGACCTTATCTTGTATTTAATTGATTGGCTCTTCAAATCTGTAGAATACAGGATTACCTTCTCCAGTTAGAAAGGCTATTTTATAGCCACTATGTACATTTGTATTGATCGTGACTATGCATTAGGTCATGGTTATCATTTAATGAACAGAACAAAATGGGATAATCCATTTAAGTGTTCCATAGCATTGTGATCTACCTGTAAGTTGCCAGATGTTTATGATAATCAGTGTCAACTAGTAGTTTTATATTGGAGTTGTAATCTCCTGGAAACAATTTCAGCTATTGGTTTTAAAACACGTCATACAGACCAATGACAAGATGGATTGTTGTTATGGACTGAATATTTGTGTCCCTCCAAAATTCACATGTGAAGCCCTCACCCCCTGTGTGGCTGTATTTGGGGACGGGTCCTCTAAAGAAGTAATTAAGGTTTGAGGACATAAGCATGGGGTACTGATTGGTAAGATTAGTGCCCTTTTAAGAAGAGACACCAGAGAGCTTGCTCTCTTCATAGGAGCAAATAAGTGAGGTCTTGTGTGCACACAGCAAAATGGCAACTGTCCACAAGACACAAGAAGAGGCTTCAGAATGAGATCTACTTTGTTGGCATCTTGATCTTGGACTTCTCCACCTCCATAACTGAGAAATAAATTTCTGTTGTTTAAGCCACCCAATAGTATTTTGTTACAGCAGCAGTAGTATTTTGTTGAGCAGACTAATACTGTTATGTAGGGTATAAAAAAGAAAAAGGACAGGCACAGACATGGGGAATGTCAAATAAACCTCTGGATACGATGATTGACAAAGTGACAAAGGAGGTGTCTTTGATTGGAACATCTATTAATTTGTGATTCAAGCTAGGAAGCTCTTTTGAGAATGAGGGAAAGAATGCAATAGAAGAAAAGAATGTATAAGGTGAAGCCACTTTATTTTTCATTTTGTTATAGTGAGGAGTTTCAATGGACCAACACTGAGAAAATATAGCTTGGAATATTGATTCAGTTAATTTTGTGCCTTATGATCTTGGGCATGTGAATTAATCTCTTTAAAATGCAGTTTCTTCATGTGTAACATCTGGATAATAATACTCTGCATGGTTACTGTGAGGATTAAATGAGGTGATAGGAACTAATTTAGCTCAGTGCTTGGTACCTAAGAGGAACTCAAAAATACTTGAGAGTTTGGAATACTGTTCCTATTTTCCATTATTTCCTAAATATTGACCCAATTAGAGAAAACATTGTGTTTTTCCTTTAAGATAACTATAAATCAAACATGCATTTTTCTCCTTTTACCCATTCCTTGCTCTAGATATATAATGAGCAACCAGTTTCTTAGAAAGGAAAGACGCAACCTCATGACTGGTAGTTTTTGGTATTGTTAGTGGTAGAAGACTCCTGTTATAAAGATCTAAAGTGGGTCAAGTTACTTTTCCATTATTAACTCCTGTCATAATCCCATTATCTTCTAGTACTCATTAAATGAACTTGCCCCAGATACACCTGGCCAGGCTGAGCTTATCTGCCAAAACTTGGCTATCCTTCCAAAGAAGGATAATTTTAATGACTTAATTATGGGGCTGCAGAGAGAATTAAATGAAAAAATACATGTGAAGTGTTTAGTGTTGTATCTGGCCTGGAATAAGTTCTTCATAAATGTTTTTTGCTGATATAGTTATTATTAATTTCTATCATTATTGATATTATAATATTTATCCTATGGGTCACACAGTCCATCTTCTTGGGTATGTACAGTTGGTCTTGTATTATTTGGAACAATGTAAATGAGAAAAGGCTATCCATGAAGTTTTGTAAGAAGGGAAACAACATTTTGATCTATAATATTATCTATTCCTAAAGCTATCAAGTAACATAGATGTTCTCAATGACCCAGTGATTAAAATGAGATGAAAGTTATAGAAAGTTGTGAAGGGAAGAATAACATAATCTGAGATAAATGTTGAGAGATTCACTCTAGTTCTGTTTGAAAAATAGACATAGAAAACAAGAGGCATGGAGACCGGTTAGGAGGTTACTGCAATAATATAGGTAGGAAGTAAGGGCAATTTGACAAGGGTGCTAGGAGTGATGAGAAGTGTCAGACTTTGGATTTCTTAAAAAGATCCACAGAATATGATTATGCATTGAAAATGAGGTGGAGTAAAAGATAGTCATATGAAATAACTACAAGATTTTTGTGTTGAGACACCAGGAGAATTGATTTTTCCTTTACTGAGAGTGAGACAAGGGAAAATTGAGACTAGATGCAGTTCCATCTGCAGTGAACATAGAGAAGAGAAGAGGTCTGAGGACTAAGGACTGTGCCTTGTGATGCTCCAATGCTTACTAGTTGTAACAAAGCAATTGGAGAGGAAGTGGGCAGTGATGTCAGAGAAGAACTCCAAGAGGGTGTTTTCTCAGAGCCAAGTGGAGAAAAATACAGTATTTCAAGAAAGAGGAAGTGATCAACTGTGTCCAAAGCTGTGTGTAAAGGGATGAAATTAATTGAAGATGTCAAGCCTCTATGAATGGAAAATAATATTACTTTTAATATGCATTGGGAGTCAGAAAGAAGAGGTTTGGGGCAGAAGCTAATGAATTTACTTTAGAAAAGTTGAATTCATGGCATGGGTGAGACATGAAGTCAGATATATTTGACTTGAAATGTGAATCTGGAGGTCAGAGCTAGATCCGGACTGGAAGTTATAGGCTGAGTATCATATGAATAGAGATTATGCTGGAGTTTTGGAATTAGGTAATACCAGTGATCGTGTAGAGTTTGAAGTGACCAATGGAAGTATCTAGGGAATACCTTACATTTAAGGGTAGGATAGAAAATGTTTACAAAGCGGGAGGGGCAGGAGGAACAATATGAACAGAACTGAGACTGTATAATATTCTTGAAGTCAAAGATTTATTTATTTTGATTACACAAATCAGTGGCTGAAAATGTAATCAGGTCAGTAGTAAGAATCAGTGGTTCCTAGCATTAACCCTTCCAACATTGTAAGACACGCAGCCTCTGTGGCCTCCACTCTGTCAGCTTGTAACTGGTATCTGATATTTTCTTCAGCCCTCCTCTGTTTATACAGTGGGCAAAGTTTACACCACTCACTGTCAGGTAAAAGTAGCACGACTGCTGTTTGGGACTGTTATAGGTAATGTTCTCTCCTATTGTTCCAAAGCCACTTGTAGCTTCATCAGCTGCTGTAGAAGATGTTGGCACTTTGTTCCCCTGGCACAGTGGATGCTAGGAGCCCTGCCAGGGCTGCGGGCAGTTCTGCTGTGCAAACAGTTCTGGACTTGCCAAAGCCATGACACATTTTCTGTCTCCTACAAAGCACAATGTCACACTACGATTCAAAGGAGAAAACCCACCTTTGCTGCTCTGTGTTGATCACAAGCATTTCTGCTTTGGGGCTCAAATATCTAACAGCAATGACTTGTCATCCCTGAGATAACAGCAACTGAGCAGGAGACAAAAAGAGGGAAAAACACAGGATTATACTCTAAATCATTCCTTTCTTCCAACAACCAAGGCAGGATTTTATAAATTCATTTTTATGCAAATATTTATTAAGAACCTAATATGTGCCAGCATCCTTCTTCCAAACAACATTGCCTGCTGGTTACCTTATGATGGGGTGTTTTCCTCATGTGGCGAACCTCCTTCCAATAGGTCTCTGGATCCATGCTTGATAAACTCTCAGTACTTTAGAATTGCTGCACCACTGCAGTTTCCGACTTAGGAGGTCTCATGTGAACTCAGGAATCTGTTTTTCTAATAGATCTGATGGGCAGATATGGCTGGTCACCACTGCTTTTGGCCTCCTATTTATATCTGAATCATACATGTGCATGAGGTTTAAATCTCAGGCTGAAAGTTCCAGTGTGCGAAGAAAGAGGAAGCTTACCAGTGTGATGAGCTACACAAGTGCTGGAGAGAAAAAAAAGAACAATGTCATCAGGAAATAAAACGTAATTGGTTGACATGGAAGTCAAATGTGACCTTGAAAAAATAATTTCAGTCAGTGGGAGGGCGCTGATTGCAAGGATTTAAAAGGTGATATGGAAGTGGACTCTATTAGGCATTAGGCTATTAATCATTAGCAGAGCTGGGTAGTGAAAAGAAAGGTAAATTTCAACCATATAAGCCCTTGAGAGATACAGCAATAAGGTTAGGGGAAAGTGTTTTTGTTGGATTTTGTTTCTTGTTTTCTAACAGGGGGCCAGTTATAGCACTTCTGGACAGTGGAAGGAGCCTGCAGACAGGGAAATTGAACGGAAGTGTATCTTTGTGACAGGGAAGGGGAGGTGATTTACTGATCAAGATCCAGTGGTGTGCAGATAAGCCAGCAAGATGCTAGGAAGGTGACAGAGAAAAGGGTGAAAAAAAACAGGTGAAAGCTTAGAGGTAAAGCAGAGGATAGATTCTTTCTCTGAGAGACTAAGGAAGAAAAGGAATGAGTGTAAAGGAGAAGAGATAAAAAAATGAGGGCTTCAGCAGTGCCGTTTATGTAACGGATGGCGTCATTTGCCAAGAATGAAGAGTTTAGGCCCAAACTGAGGCCTGAGGAAAAGTAACCATATTGAACACTCCCGGAGTCATATGCAATGATGAAAGGATTGTTGAACACCAGTGAGGTCAGGTTGAGGTTGAGCAGCGCAGATTTGTAGAAGAGCCTGTCAACCCCAGTTTCGGAGTCGCTCCAGCAATAGCTGGCAGCTCAGGAAAGAAACAAAAAAGCAGAGAGTGAGGCTTTTGCAGGATGGAAATTAGCAAGAGGGTGAAGCTGAGGTTTAGCAGAGTCAGGCTTTGTAATATCCTTGCAGGAGCATCTGGAGTGGCTGCCCACGGGGCAGAGGCTGGGCATGAGGGCAGTAAGGAGTTAATAAATCAGAGAATAGAAAGCACCTGAGGTACTATAGGTCTCAGGATGAACAATATAGTCCATAGGCAAAAGAAAGAAAATAAGGTGAATCTTATTTGTAGATAATTTCAGAAGTCAAGTTTTTGGGGAGTGGTGTCATTCTCAGTGCTAGAATCATTTTTGCCTATTTTGAAATTTTTTTTGGTTTCTAATTTGCTGTCTCAACCACAGCCTAAGGCCTGCAACATTTATGCATTTTAAGTATACTGAATAAGGGAATTGTACTTGTTAAAGATATTTTTCCATCTTAAACAGAGTGACTCACTAAAACTATTAAAATTCAAGATGTAAATGCAAAATACTATTGCATTCTATTTGTGTATTACATATGTTCAGAAACATGCATACATTAAAATGCACTCGGTCTGCAATTGAATGGGAGCTTTAATATATTTTTCTCTGGAGACATTCTTAAATTTCCTGTGCCAGGTACATTTTATATCATTGTGTAAAATTTATATAGCCAGCAGTAACTTATAATTGTAATACATAGTACATTGTTAGTTGTAAAGATGTTTTCTTTTGACACAAAACCCCTCAAGGCCTGAAAGAGTTAAGGTGCCCCCATAATCCTAAATTTAATACAATGAAATGACTTTATTTGGGGGGAATTAGCATTTCTCTTTTCACTACCTTTGCTTGCTTTTGTTGTGAGCCTTTCTGACTCCTATGCATTCATCTAGAATTAATACAAACATTGCTCAGGCTCTCTGTGATTTATAGACTCCTAGGGCTGGGAGGTGCCATTTGCATCCCTCTGCATTAATTCCTCATTTTAAGGATGTGTAGAGCCATGACAGCACAGGTTCCCTGGCACAGCCAGGTAGGGGCAGAGCTGGGTCTGGAAGCAAGGGCCTCTAGCCAGTGCTTTCTGGACTACACAGCTCAGGTATTCTGTCTCACTGAGGAAGGGATTTTAGAAAGAAAACTCATAGTCCTGCCTTTCCATAAGTACCTTTCCAGAAACTCAAGCTGCCCTACCAACCCCAGGGGCCATGTAGTGAGGCATTTCTATAGTTGCTGCATTGTGATGGATGGGTCTGTATAGGAGTGTCAACCTCTGGTATTGATTCAGAAGGTGTCTCACAAAATCTGCCTCTTCACCTTGCTTTCAAAACTGAGGGAAAATGCCCAGGTTTTACTGCAAAATGTTATTTCAACAACCACATTTTCTAAGCTCTTGGAGCTCATACAACAGTACATGTGGTAGACGTGTTTCGTCTGCACAAAACTCCCTAGTCCAGAATGACTCTCTCTACAGTTGTGTGCTCATCATGGGAGATACCCCAAGGTGGGTGATGACAAGAGGCTTAGAATTCTTGCTGTTTGCCGGTGTTTGAGATCAATCAAGAAATGCTTGCTATTTTGTTCCTACTTCAAGAAAAGGAAAATACTCCCTATTAATTGGATGCATTTGGCTTGGTTGTGTAAATGTGACAAATAGGGATGTGCCAAACCGCCTGGAAATAATTTGGGTCATCAGCAAATCACTGAGCCTGTCAGTTTGCAGACAGTCCCTAGTCCTGGTCTGTCACATTCAATTTCCATTAGCTATTTACCATCTGACAAGGGAAAGAGGGTACTAGTTTATTTTTTGGAAAAAGATATTGTTTTATTGATGCTTTTCCCCTTACAAAATTATTGTTGTGTGATCTATACTCTGGTGCCTTTGCAAATGCTCACTAGGATCTTTCTCCCAAACAGGGAATGTTATAGTAAAAGATGGAAAAAGAAATTTGAGTCTGCCTGGTCTGCTTTATGATATGAAATGACAATTGTTTTCAGATTAGCTCATACCCAGGATATGCTTCAAGACACCTGAAGGAGTATTGATGACAGTGGCTACAGCACATCTCTGTAGATTGGATAGCAGGCAGTCCTGATTTGGACTAAGGTCCAAATCAGCCTTCTGTCTGTGAGTGTACAGGAAATTCAGGGTAAATATTTTATTTACAAACAGGGAATACTTGCCAAGATGGAATAAAAAAGTAACTGATTAATCAGCGTGCAGCCTTCATCTTGAAGGGTCTCGCTGCCTGGCCCTTTTCAACGTTCAGGAGATTGGCCTCATGTGAGAGAGATGTAGTGTGGAAATGCCTTTGATAGCTCAGTGATTGAGTCTATCAGGCTTTGGAAAGGGACAGGACTAGGTTTAAACCACCCTGCCTGATAGAATACAGAATGTGCATGGCTGGAAAAAAATTACCTCATTATAGCTCAGCACTGTTGCCCTTTGGAGTAAAATGAGAGAAAAGCTTGCTCTGGTACTTCTGCTGATAAAATTCACTTTCTGGAACACAACCAAATCCCAGCATATATCATTGGAGAGAAATAAAACAGTCAAAAAATTGTATTCCTAAATAGGCCTGGAACATCTTGGTAACTGCTAAAGCAACACAAATAAGGAACAGTGCCCTATACTAGCTCGACCCTTAAATTATGCAGCTGTTCATTACCCGAATTATACATCTCAGGCTGCCCTTTGGAAAAAGGCATGGAGCACAGAGTTGGAACAATCCCTGAATTATAGTACTATAAGAAAGACCTCCTAAAGTGTCACATGCATGTAGTGGAAGATAAGAAAGGCCAGCTTAAGTTCTTGGCATTTTAAAGAAGGCAATCAAGAAAGCCTTTGAATTCTGTAGTTTTCTTTCTCGGCAATTCATTTGCATTTTTGTGTTAGTTAGACAAAGTGTCCCATTCATGTGTCAGCGGTCCTGTGTCAGTCTCCTGCTCCAGAAACGTGCGTGTGTGTTTGGGTTTAAGCTGCACGTTATTTACAGATGGGACAGTTAAAAAAACATTAAAAACCACAGCAGCAGACCTGCCGTATTTAGAGAGTTAGTAATGACAGTATGTAATATCTCAAAGAATAAAGACATTATAAAAATAAAGCCATCATAGAGCTTAAGAGCAGGACTACAAAATTTATTTTGCCCCCTATAATGGATGCTACATTTCTACACAAAGTGAAACACATTACCCAATCTACTTTGAGACTTGAGTAGCACAGTTGGTACATTTTGTTGTGTTAAGATTCACATTTCTTCACTATATTATACTAGCAAAACTTACATCTGAGTCCACTTGGTGGTACACTTTTGAACCCCTGTCAGGTTAAGAGTTAAAAGATTTTATTTTCTCATCCAGTTTATAATCTTTTTGGACAAAAGCTAATGAGGATATTGACAATTTTATCAGATTTTTTACTTAAACTACATGGGCAAATGATTTTTTTACAATTCCCTTTTTGATGAATATCTGGTAAGTTAGTTAAGGCATTTTCTTGCATAAAGCAAAAAAGATTTACATAAAGCAAAAATTATGTGTGAGAGGTGAGTATTCTGTTAGACAAAATTAGATGATCGTCAGGTTTAGTTTTAGTTAGTTTTAGTTCTCCCCATCAGGTGAAGGATGAGCTCCTACCATCCTTCATCCCTTCCGAACCTAGCATTAGAGGAGGAACACCCCCTTCTCAAAGATGTCCCTGCCTAACCCCTGGAATCTGTGAATATGGCACTTTACATGGCAGAAGGACCTTGCAGATTTTGATTATGTATCTTAAAATGTGGAGATTTTCCTGGATTATCTCGGTGGGCCCAACCTAATCACGTTAAACCCTTAAAAGCAGATAATTTTCTCTGGCTGGAGCCAAAAGATATAGGATAGAAGAAATCAGAGAGTTTTAAAGTGAGTGAAGGACTCATACACAGCTGCCGCTTTGAAGATGGCGGGGGCAATGGGGTGAGGAATCCAGGAGACCTTAAGTTGCTGAGCATGGCTCGCAACTGAGAGCCAGCAAAGAAGGAGGGCTCTCCACCCAACAGACACAAGAAACTGAAGTCAGCCAACAACCTGAATGTGCTTGGAAGCCTTTTCATTGCCAGAACCTCCAGAAAGGAATGCTAATACCTCGAGTCTGACTTTGTGAGACCCTAAGGACCCAGATAAGTCACTCTGTACCCAGACTTCTGATGTACAAAACTATGAGATAATAAGTGGATTTTTAAATTTTTTTTGTAGTACTCCATGTGTTTCTTTTCTTTTCCTTTTTGAATTTTATTTTTTTTAATACAGCAGGTTCTTATTATCCATTTTATCCATATTAGTGTATATATGTCAACCCCAATCTCCCAACTCATCCCACCACCACCCCACTACCCCCGCTTGCCCTCCTTGGTGTCCATACGTTTCTTCTCTACATCTGTGTCTCTATTTCTGCCTTGCAAACCAGGTAAGCCATTAATTTAGGGTAATTTGTTACATTAGCAATAGAAAATTAATATACCTGTCCTCTGGTATTCTCTCTGAAGTTTACCCTTCATGGGAATATCTGTAGTTTACCCATTATTTTTTTATTTGTGAGACTAAATACTTGTTACCAGCTGCAGCAATTAAATATACCAGTGAAGTTGTTGTGGGTTGTTTGTTTATTGCTTGTTTGCTTGCTTATTTGGGGAGTGAGAATGAAAAGTGATTCCTGATCATCAAAAACATAACAAGTCAGAAGGTAGCAGAGCGTAATATTTGATTAAATGAACTCTGGAGATAGACTGCAAGGGTTTGAATCCTGACTCACTTATTAGTTGTGTGACCTCAGGCAAGTTTTTTAACCTCTCTGTGCCTTGGTTTCTTTATCTGTAAGGGGAGAATAATAATAGTACCTATCCTGTTATGCAGAATAAGTTAACACATGTAACATTTGGCATACACTAAGTGCTTTATAAATATTAATTATTTTGATGACTAGTGTGTTTGTCCGTTTTTATAGCTGTAAATAATGCATTTAGCTATTTCAATAGAAATTTATGGGAATTGTCATGTTTTATTAATTTACAATAAAATTATAAATTTTATTAATTTTAATATGTTTAAAATATAATAGTAATAGTCTTTGTACTTAAAATTTTGAAGCAGAATTGATACTTCTTTTAAAATCAAAACATGTCCTTAGGTGATACTGAGCCCAGATGGGAGATGGCTCCAGAGTTTGGACACCTAAAAATCTCTATGTTCAGATTAATTTTAATATCAGTGAGATAGGGTTGACAGTTTTAGTAAAAATTCTTGCCTTTTTGAAGCTGTCAGTTTCTCCCTTGGAAATTATGAAGGCATTAGTCATGAGCCCGCTGTCCCCACCCAGCCCAGAGCAGAAGAGACAAGAGTCCCCTTTCTCACTTTTTCAGTTTTACTGGGGCTTCCATCTGAGTAAGGTGTACACTGGCAGCCTGGACAGCTGTGTGCAGAGTGTATGTAAACACACACCTCAGCTTTGTGTGTTTATGATTCCCTGAAGTGCAGTGGGGCCACAAGCTCTCCTGCATTCCTGCCTCTGTTCTGCCCTGACCATGCCCTCATTCTGGAGATTTATGGCCATAGCTGCACCAAAGTCCTGTGCTATTAGTGCAGGAGTCGTTCCAGCAAACCACTCAGTGCAAACGTCCACCTGTACCTCAGAACACACAGAGATGTAAGATGTTTGTTTTCTCTTTGGGTCACCTGGGCAGCCAAATATCAAAAGAGTCAATAATTAGATTGGTGTTCCTCAAGCTCCAGTGTGCACAGGAGTCACCAATGGTTTGTTGAAATGCAGATGCGGATTCAGGAGCTCTGAGGTGGGGCTGAGAGTCAATATTTCTAACAATGTCCCTGATGGTGTTGCTCCAGCTACAGTTCCTTCCCACACTTTGCAGAGCATCGTTTAAATTTTATCTTCTTTTAAAGCAAGTCATTGTCACCTATGAAAAAGGGACAAGTTTATTTGGAATATGCACTCTAATTCTTAATCATTTCAAAATACTTACGTTTTACTATGAGAATATAGATTTGGTATCTGCTCTTATGTAAGGACAGCTGTAATCAAGATAAAGGTCTCTAAGTTAAACTTAATTTCCCTTGAAATAAAAGTATTTGATATTAGGACATTAGTATGAATACATACAGAAAACCTAGTATAAAACATTGTCTAGTAATTCAGATTTTGGAAAAGAGTCAATGTTGGTTTACCTGTGAGTGACTTGTAGCAAGTGACCTTGAATAGGTCACCTAAC
>NW_020171797.1:232096-340392 GCF_003031525.2 Neophocaena asiaeorientalis asiaeorientalis
GATTGCTGTACCTGGGACTAGAGTTTGTATGCAAGAATTAAATGAATTAACTATGTAAATAACTTAGAAAAATGTTTAGATTAAAGGAATAAACTCTTTTCAAAAATTCCACAGGTATGAAAAGGTATATATTTGGCAGATCCTTGCTGAAGAACATTTTTAAGGGAAAGTTTAGCTGTCATTGTGAAGTTACCATTCTATAGGCGTAGCTAAAATATGGAAGGAACTGTTTGATTGTCATTCAAACTCTAGATCTAGCCTTGCCAGTGTTTCATATCATTTAGATAGATTTTAAGCCTATTGGTATGGGCAGGAAAAACAAACCACATAGTAGAAACGTATCACCATGAAAACTATTCCCTCAAGAAAAAGTACAGCATCCTTCATATTTCTCAATTCTAAATTTCTCCTAGCTGAGAAAATTTGCTAGGATCAAACTAATTGAGAGCAAGATAGAAAAGATCCTCATGACATTTAAAACGTTAGATGATTCTTACCAAATGAATTTTGGTTTCATGTACAAGGAGTTTAATTTGAGAGATTTGAAAATAATATGGCATCACATTATTTACTTGAGTGACTGGATTTATGTAATTACTCTGGAGTTTCTAATTTCTACATAGAAATTCTATTTCTAGTTTCTCATTCTAATAATTTCTAATAATTGAGGAAAACAATGGATAAGCTTTAGTTTAAAAAAGTGTCTCTCTCCTCATCTATTCCCTCACGTAGCCTTGCACAGGGACTTTGAAGGAGGAAGTTTATGTCAATAGGTTACTGAGCCTAAAGAACAATAGATTTTCAAGAGGTGGTGAGGGAGTCTGCTTCAAAGAGAATGAAATTATATGCCAAGAGAAACAAAAAAAAATGAATAAAGAGCATTTTTGATATGATGGAGGGTTGAAGAAAACCAAGGCAGTGGACTACAAGAAGCCACAGTTTGCTATAATATTCAGAATTTTTTGTTTCTTTTAGTGAAGTGTTTCTGAGTCTGTCTTGATACACATTGTTCAAAAGATCTCAGATACTTGTGTTGAAAAGAAAGTGTCTAGTACCTAGTTATATTATCACAAAAATTTTCAACAAAATATTTGTGACATAAGAGGCAAGTAAATATTCTTTTATTAAAAAAACCCCAACTAATTATTAATGCAACTATAAAGTTAGAGGACTCAAGTCATGTTTATGACTTGGGATAAGCAAAAAGATGTAGAAAGAGTTCTCTTAGGATTATTCTTGTGCTTCTTTTTGTTCTCATTACTATATACTATAAAAAATTGAAAGGAGTACCTTACTGGTCTGTTTCAGCTCACCTGTGATAAAGGCTATAACTGTAGCCATGCTAAGAGTGGAAGCTATGTTTTCTCTCTTCTGGTCTAATAACACTTTTAGACTATTACCTATGAGAGAAGCTCAAGTCTCCTGAAACTAAAAGATGTGCATGTTTGTGGTGAAAGTTTTCATTAATAATTTCAAATGATACGCTGCCAAGGATCTGCCACTGTTGCAAGTTATGGTTATTTGGAGTTCTTGTGTTTTTCTACCAATGTGAAAATTAGTTTTGCGAGATTGTTTATTGCTGCTTCTTTACTAATTTTTTTCCTCCTCCACCAAGAGAATGCTTCTGTTCTGCAGAAGCAGTGGAGGGCTAAAAAGATAGAACATTTTCATGTCAGAAAAATTAAAGTCATAAAGGAGATAGATTTCCAGAATTAAATTAGAATTGAACAAGTCAGTTATGTGTACATTCATCAGCCCAGTGGTCAGGATCTCATTTCCACTGAAGCAAACTTAGCTAGAGGGCAGATAGAATTTCTACACAGAGAAACCCACCCCATCCTTCATGGCAAATTATACTGAGAAGGAGAGAAAGCACTCACCTGCAGTGAGTACAATGTCTTTAAAAAGGTGTGCTCCTGTTTAAGAACACTGTTAATTATGTTTACCAAATATTCTAAATAAATATGAAACCAAATATAAGAGCTTTGGGATAGATTTACTGACCCTACCATGCCCAGGTTATAACATTGATGCATGTGCATCTATTTCTTACCATATCAAAGTTAGTAAAAACCCTCATTTTGATTATTAGTTATCATAAAATGTTAAATAATCACCAGTGATACTAGATAATGTTTATGCTAAATAATGTTTTTAATATGTCAAGAATGTGTTCACATGTATATGATTCAGTAAGGACTGTTATAATTTTGTCCTTCAACTGAGTGATACAGGAAGATAGATGTCAGGGAAGCAAAAAAGAAAGGAAAAGGAAAGGGTGAAACATATTATCGGGCACCTACTATGTTCTGTGTACTATGCCACGTGATTTTATTTATGTGTTTTAACAAACTTCACAACAATTTTCAGCGGTAGGCATTACTATCTCAAAATTTATAAAATTGAAATAAAATTCTGGCCACCTAATTAATTTACCCGAAGTCATAAGGCTCACACATAGAATATACAGTTTACCTGGAGTCAAGTTCATCTGAATCCAATGTAGAAGAGAAAATCGTTCACTGATTGTGGGCATTCCCTTTACCCACCCTCATTATATACATTATCTAACTCTTTTGCCATATTCTTAATGGTACATTGATTTTCTAAAATCAAGAGCACAGATTTCCCTCCCAAGTTCATTCTAAAGATTTATTTAATTAAATTGCTTTTTACTTTAGATAAATGTTTCTCAAATAAATTAGAGATCAGCTGTCCTTTTATCTACTTTGAACATTTATATATAATGTAATGTCTATTATTATATTATATATTCATGTTATGTTATGTTATATTACGTTATATATGCCTGTAATATATCAGGCTGTAGTTAAGGGTTTTCTTAACCTTAAGGAATGTTAAGAAAGGGTTAACCCCAAAAGAGGCTTGTGAAAATTTAAAGTGTCTCTAAGTGATTTGTGAAGTCCTTGACTTACTTAGATTCAGAAATCAAAGTCACTAACAGACATTAAAAGTCAATTTTTCTGTATTTTGGTTTGTTTGCTTCTTTCCATAAGTACCCCCAGTTGAGTTTATATCCTGTGGGGTCAGTTTGAAATACTGAACCATGAATTCCATGGTTCTAAAACCCAGTAGGTTAAGTTTTAGGAAGAACCTGTTTTAAGAAGGATGTGACCATTCTAAAAACCAAATATAATGGCCTCATACCTCAGTTACCAAGGGCCTTCCAGGATGGAAAACTTTTAACCAATCAATATTGGGACCTTTAATGAAATCCCCTAATTTTTCCAAGAATAGTTACTTCTTTTGTGTGTTTACATCTCTCTCCAAAAACCAAATCAAATATCAGGAAATATTTTTCAGAGCAATCTTAAGTTTCTAAATATATATAAGTTGAATGGAAAGTCATAATTATTATTGAACCTAATTAAACTACATGTCATTGTCAGTATTTTTTTTAAGTTTGATATTGCAAAAAGACAACAAATGTTACTTTATTATTATTACATTCTTATGGTGATTTCATATGCATAGTAATTAAACTCTCTATTTGGTATTTAATGTTGATTAATATTCAAATACCTTCAAGTTTTATTTTAGGGAAAAGAATATTCTCTAAGGAAAAATCGTATAGGAAGAAAAATGTCTACTTATTGCACAGGATCTTCTATAGCTGCAAAAGAGAATTTTATTACTTATTATTTCTGTTCATTTTATTTTACTTTTTAATTTTCAGACAGTTTGCATATAATATAATTTAATCAAAACTGCCTATATTTAGTTGCTAAGAGATCTAGGGGATTTGGACTTAGAAAGAAACCGATTCTTATGAGACACAAGAGACAATATTCTGGGCTGAGGTTCACAAAATAGTTTAAAAATAGAATCTATACTGACATATTCCATTAGGATAAAAAAAAATGATGTTGAAGAGTCACAAATTACCAGCATACATTTTGTCACTTACAACTTAGAAAATATACCCATTTTAAAATTTAACTTTAGCCTCCTTGTGTCCAAATAACAAAGCTCATTTATTTTCCTCTTACAGAAAGTACAAGAACATTAAACTATTTTTCTCCATTCAGTTCTCTTCAAAGGTTATTTGGCATTTTTAAAAGACTCTATAGACTATTTTATATTAACATATTTTTCATACTTTATTAATTTATATTAGACTATTTTTATTCAGTGATCACTATTATTAAAAAATTAAGATAACTTTTGTTTTTTCCAGACTGTTATATCATCCTTCTAACTCAGTATGACCACCTATGAAGTGAATAACATGTAACATATCAGGCCTAGATTTTAATTTTGCATTTGGACACCAAATCTTAGCCTAGTGCAGGCAGTCCAAACATGTGTTATTAGCTGGTATAGTTCTGTGGATTTTGTAATCAAAAAGCATCCTGCCACTTGAAGCTTTTGGGTGGGGTATGGAAATAGAGAAATTAATTGTTTTATATATATATTTTTTAAATGACACTTTAAATTGATAATGTTAATATGATCTCAAGTAGTACTCTCACTCTTGTAAGTAGGGAGTGAATTCCTATAGACCTCTTTCGCTCAGGCCCTTCGTATCTGTTTGTATTTGGAAGGGTTCTCTTTCTATCATGTACCTATAGGGGTGGAGAACTTTTCCCCTCTTGCCCTCTAAGTTATTTGGCTGGTTTAATAATTAAATTGACATAAGTCAGATTAACAGGAGAAAAACAAATTTCATACAGACGTGAGCTCCATAAAAACCTGAGACTCCCAGGTAGTCAGGTAATTGAGGCTTACATGCCATCCTGAGCCAAGGAAAAGAAGGTAGGGGTCTGAGGCTTCAAAGTAGAGGAAGACAATTCACAAGAAGATAAGAAGAGCAAATGTTTGATAAACAAGTGTTTGCTATGTCATGTACATAAGTCTTTCTGATATAAAAAGTTATCTCTGTTAATAGCTTTCTTCTGAGTATAGACCCCCCTGTCTAAATAATTTTAGGAAGTTAAGGAGGAGGTAAAAGACTCTTCCTGAGTCTGCTGGGCCTCTGATTACCTTCAGCTCAAAATCATCCCATGCCAAATTGTCACATTCTGGGGTGTTGTATTCTGCTCCCCTTTATGCCCATTTCCACACACGATTGCCTAATTTTAGAGGGGACGGCCCAGGGTATGTTGGGGATATAGCTGGACAATCTATTCTTATAGGATTTTCCAGTGTGTGCTCTGCCAAAGGCCAGGTCATTGCTGCATCACTCTTTTGCAGCAAACCTTAATTGATAATGACAATATAGGCATTCAAAAGCCATGCTTTCAAATTCTGTAGAAGCCCCTTGTACTTTTTACTAATGTTTTACTGGATTACAAAGAGAAGAGTCAAGTTCCTCTTGTTTATTATTAAAGATCATTAAAAACTGCCAAGAAGAAAGGTTGTAGGGGCAAACCACATTTCACAGTAAGGGAATATTTCATCCTACCTACCACTGTGGCCACAAGTATGTTTTGTAATCAGACAACCCTGGATTTAAATCCTGGCTTGGCCACTTATTAGCTCAGCTATTTCATGCAGATTAATGTCTCTGACTTTCTGTTTCTTCTTTGCTAAAATAAGAATCAAAAGACTTGCCTCACAAGGTTACTAAGAATTTTAAAAGATAATGCATATCAGATAATTGGAGTGGTGCCTGGTACATAAGTACTCAAAGAATGTTAGTTTTTTTTTTGTTTTTTTTCATTTAATTTGCTTTATGCTGGTGTCAGTTATTTTTGTTGTTAACATTATTATCTAACAAGCTAACAAGCTAGGAAATACATAAATGTTAAATGGATCAAGCACGTACAAAGAGTCAAGAGCAGGCTCTGTGTTAAGAAAAGTAAGAGATGAGAAAATTCTCATATATCAAATAAGGAGAAAAAAATTGAGATCCAGAAACTTAATACTTTGAAGTACGCAGAAGTGAGGTGTCCACCTTATGCTTCCTTTTCTATGTTCTGCTGGGTTGCCATGTAAAAACAGCCTGAAGCAAACGCTTAGGATTTCTGTAGGACATGCTTCTGACTTAGGTGACTGTGATGTGATGGAAAAACCAGGGGTTTAGAGTCACTTATATTGTAAAGATTTGGGCAAGACTCAGCCTCATATATCACCTACTAGATAGGTGAAAAAATACCTACCATATCTTAGGTGTGTGTGTGTGAAACTCAATAATATGAAATTAATGAATATAAATATGCTATAAAATATTAAAATATTATTTGGGGGAGTTGCTAGGATAATAGGGACACCCTTATAGTGTATAATTACAGGTTCAAGTATGAAGGGCCATGCCACTATCTGTTCTTTATAAAAGATGAATCAAAAGAAAAATTTGTGTTGTAAGAATGGGAATCTGTGCCCCAATCATAATCATTCCACCAAGTGAACATCAAAAGTAAGTCATAAAGAAAAATTAGTTGGATAGTATAATCTGACAAGGAAGTTTGCTTTTTGTTTTTGTTTTTTTAATAGGGAAGACTCTTGTCAAGAGGGTTTGTATTAGTGAGGGTTCTCCAGAGAAACAGAACAATATATATATTGAGAGTGACCGAGAGATACAGAGACAGAAAAAGATTTATTTTAAGGAATTAGTTTATGTGACTGTGAACGCTGTTAATTCCAACGTCTGCAGGGTAGGATGACAAGCTAGAGACCCAGGGAAGAGGTGAGTGCATTCTAGAGGCAGAATTCTTTCTTCCTTGGGGTGAGGTCTGTTGTTTATCTCTTAAGGACTTAACTGATTGGATGAGGCCCACCCACATTATGGTGATTATCTGCTTTACTCAAAGTCTACTAATTTAAATATTAATCTCTTCTTACAAACATCTTCACAGTGACATCTAGGCTGGTGTTTGTCCAAATATCTGGGTGTCACAATCTAGCCAAATTGACACATAAAATTAACCATCATAGGGTTTTATCCATTTTTTCAGAAATGAATTTAAATCACTTTGTTATTAACTAATCATTCTATTACTAATAAACACTCCAAACACCAGAGACAAACACACAACAGAATAACCCTTCAAAATCTATTTCTGAAGAAAATGTATTTTATTTAAGTTTTTTCTTCCCATTTTAAAACCACAATTTTTATAACAACTGAAGAAACAAAAACAGAAATAACAATCTTTGTTCTTAGGTATCTCCATTTAAAATTTTCCATCCAAGGTAATTTTTCTCCTTCACAGAAGTATCTGGTCCTCAGGGACACCACTCTTTACTTCAAGACAGAGGCGAAAGAGCACTGCAAGGAGACCCGCTGCTCATGGCTGTTATGTGAAGAGCCTGTCACCCCTGCTGGTCCGGTCTTCACGGGCTGGGGATGGTGGTGTCTAGTCCATCACTTTTACCCCAGTGTTATATTGGTGTACAAAGGGCATTGCAGATTTCTATGGCTCCTGCAGTTAATGTCTGGGACCAGGTTAAAAATAACATTTCCATTTTATCCTTTGACAAATATTTTGAGACTATTAACACTATTCTGACTCCTGAAAATATATATACACTGTATGCTTATTTCTCTTTGTTAGTTGCCTTGCATTTGGTGTTTTAAGTGGAAACATGTGCTAGTAAGAAAGTCTTCCTTGTAAGGGGAATCCTGTATGTTTTCAATTCCATTGTAATTAAGATTGTTTGTGGTTATAAATGCCACCTGTAGGTTAAATATAAACCAAGCATCTGTCAGCCTCAATGTAAGAGAGCAAATAATGCCATAAATGCTAGGAGAGTAAAACTAGAACTGCATTGAAATGAGACTGTCATCCCCATGAGGGGTGAAAAACACATCCCTGTTTAGTTCTATAAAAGAGCAGAATTAATAAGTACATATATTTTCACATACAGTGATATATATAAATCTTTCCTTAGAGTTGTGCTGATTTTCCAATGCATGCTGTCTTGTCCCCTTCGCCTCTGACTCCTCTTCCCCAAAATGCCCTTCCTATGGAACTGATCCCAGGAGCCACTTCCCCTGCTTGCCCTGACCACCCCTCCCATGAGAGGCCAGACCTCAGTGATCCTATAGCACACGAGTACAACTCTGTCATAGCTCCTGCCACCTTACCTGTTGACTTGTATGCCTCACGTGTGAGATTGTGGGTTCCCCTGAGGTCTTTGTTTCCCCAGAACACAGCACTGAGGTCTGCACAATAAGTATTTGTTGAGTGAATAAATTAACATAAAGTAATAAATCAGTAAACACCTGGTGAGTTCTACTGATTCAAGAATGATGATAGAACTCTGCAGATTGCATTAATAACAGGGCTTGACAACATTCTTTTCTGACAAAATAGAGATAGTCAAGACAGGCTGCTGTGGCTTGTCAACAGTTGATTAAGGGCTCTTCAACACGGCATAATCTGCCTCTCATACAGCATCGTTCTTTTTGTTTCTAGTTCCCTTCATCTCCCCTGAATGGGCACAGCAGTATCACTTCAAAGTGGAGAGTAACTTAGCACTCGTGAATGCCTCAGCATTTTGGAAGGCACTTTTCTTCTGGGTGAACCAAGGAAGTGTGGAGAATCCTTTGAATCCTCTTCTTAGTGGGACCACTGAAAGCAGCCTTCCCTTTGCTTTTTAGAAAACACCTGCTGGCAACTTTGATTCTCTACTATTCTCTCACTGCACACTCTCCCTTAGCTTTATAGCACTTATCACCATCTGTAATTATTTTAAGTGTTTGGTTATTTCACTGCATTGCCAGAGAGGCAGTACAGAATCCTCCCTTCTGCATCTCCTCTCCATTTTCATTAAACCATTCAAATGCTTACCCCCCAAATAAAACATGGAAATTAAATAAATATATTGTTTTTCAGGTGAAGTCTCTTAGCTCGCTTGCCAAGCAACTTGCTGCTGCCAGGTTTCCACATAGAGAAAGTCTGGCATGTTTGCTCATTTGTTGCCACTAAATTACAATCCTCCTGGGAGAACACTGTCTTGTTCCTAGCTGTGTCCCTGTACCTAGCAGTGACTGAAACAACTAGGGGATAAGTAAAGGCCTGGTGAATCACAAACCTCCTGCCAACTCATTTGACTTGGTCACCAGTTTAACTAAGTTTTTCAGTAAGTCATAAAACTTCTTATATCATTTTATGCTACTTAAAATAATTTTTTAAAGTCATATCCTCAGAGAATTTTGTATGACTTATATGATTGTTTATTAGTTCACATAGACATGCTTAATGATAAATTCCAGCAAACATTAAATCAAACAGAGAGAATTATTGTAACCATCTATCTTTCTTCTGGCACTCATGTAGTCTGGGACCACAGTGCTCCCATAAAAGTATTTCCGTGTGTGTTGGCCAAACTTCATCCCTTTTGTTAATGGATTTGCCGAGGCTCAACTTTTTTTCAGTGACAATCAGATATGAATCCACTTCAATTTGCAAAGCCTCCCGAGTTGTCTGGAAATCACAAGGACTTGTTTACCCTATATTTTATATGCAGTACAGTATTAATGTTTGTTTTAAGTAACTGAGTACGTTCCAGGAAACACAAACACATACACACAAACATGCACACACAAACTTTCTCTTTTGAGCATAGTTTAATTTTGTGTCCATAATTTTCTTAGACTGATTCAACCAGTTCCTAATCAGGGTGCTTCCGACTATACTTTTCTTTTTAAAGAGAGAAATGAATTTTGTGAGATACTATCTCAGACATACATAAAATATCCCACAATACATATTTATTCCCAGCAAACTACCTAGCCTTCAGATGTGAGCCTAATGTTTTCTAAACAGTATCCTCTTTACTTAAAATATAATAATCATTTCAGAAGCTATCTTATGCTAAGGCTGGATTCAATGACTAGAGGCCATTTGTACTTGAACACATAACATATTGCAGGCATTTGTTTCATACAGAATTGTTTGATTATGTGCAGGATTTTTTCCTCTCAAGTGAAAAATAAGGTTTGAAAGTCTTTAAGGTCTATACCCTACCTCAGCTATACCAGAAGAATCCTAAAGAATTCTTTCTGGCATTTATTTTGTCCTTGATTTTTTTCCTTTTAAGATATGGTTTTGTTTATCACATTTCCCTCCTTTTGCCTTAGTAGGGAGTAGGGTGGAAAAACAAACAAAGCACGGACAACAAATCTGTCCAGTGGGCCATAGTGGAAGCACAGTAGGTCTTGGCACAAAGGACAAGTGTCTGAAACATGGTAAATGTGCAGCACAAGCAAGTGCTTCTGGTGCTGAATTTTGCCGCAGGACATGCTGAGGCAGACACTTGTATAGACAACTGCTTCTAAATATGTCCCTGTATCAGCAGGAAACAGAAGATCTCCCCACTACTATTTTTCAATTCTGAAAATGGGTCCCTCTGAGCAATTACGTAGTGAATTAGCAAGCATCCTGAATAAGCCGCTAGTGCCAAGCTATTGGACAAGAGGATTTTAAAGAGCAAAGAAAAACAGGAAACAACTATCAAAATAAGCACTAAATAGACCTCCGTGATCCATGCCATGTGCAAGTGGCATGTAAGAAGGAGTGAGGGAGCGTAATGATTCTCAGGCAGTCCTGCTATGGAGCACTTACAAAGTGTTTTTAATCCTCTAATTGGGTTAAGTTCATTTAATTAGCACTGAAAAGATGCAGTTTCAGTGTTTAATAAAACGTTTATATTCAGAACAGCTACCAGATGTTTTTCAATGTAGATGTTGTGAAGTTATGCATTTTCTTCTTCTAGAAATCAGTACTTTCATATAATAAGAAATAACTGTTTTGCTTCAGTAGGTGGTGCCTCAGCTGAGAAAAGAAAATTCATATTTATGGTGTTGTCTCTATCATTTTTAGGAAACCTTTGCTTTTATACTCTCCATTCGGTCTACCTGTGTACACAGATGTTCACACACATCCTCCACAACACGCATGTGCACATGCGGGCACACGCTACCTCTTAAGAGCTGAACAACAAAGAGCAAGATTTCCCTTGGTTGAAAAGAGTTAAACAGGAAACTCTGAACATTTTATTAAAAGCTCATTCCATGTGTTAGCCACAGGGAAAGACGTTGGAAAGCATCATGAATCATGGTGTCCTTCACCAGCTGGAGACATTCTCCTTAGTGTGCTATGCTCTCTCAAGGAAAAAGGCATTGGAAAAACATTAAAGGTAGATTCCTCTGGGCCACAGAGCTGGGAGATGGGGTTGATGAGGCGAAGTAGGATAATCACTTGAAATTATACACATGAATTTAATCTTCACACTCCCAGAATCAGTAGATGGTAACTGCTTTTTTTTTTTTTTTTTTTCAAGTTGTTTAACATAGCTTTTCCACATTGCAGGACAAATCAGAATAATTTTTAAGCATTCAGAATCTACTTGTCACACAGTCACATGGGCAACCCTGACTGAGGGCTTTGACTCAAAGTTACAAATATAAAAGTACTGAAATTACAAAGATTTAGTTGGTAGAACGCCTATCTTGGTTAAATAATATGTACTGTATGATGTGACTTGCTATCTGTTCTCTATCTTCTTCAATTATCACTTTACAGATTCCTAAATCCTGATAGTGAACATAAAGAAAAAAATATAGAATTATCTCCAAAAAGGAACTATATTTGAAACTTACTTTCTTGAAAATGACAAAAGAAAATAATAAAAGGAAGTGTTGCAAGAAAATGGGATCTTTGAATGATTAACTAAAAGCTGACAAAATATTAACCAGTCTTTCAAAGTGGCCTTTAAGAATGGCTTCTTTATGTTCCGTTTTTAAAAAGAACATTCAACTTTTAAGGGCAGTCTCCAAGAAAATAGGCTTTGCTATTCCTTTGAAGCTCAATTCAATATCTTTGTCTAAGGGAAGAAAAATCACATCTTGACTGTAGAAGTCATATTGAAACACTGAAGTGCTTACTCGTGCTGCTGCTGTCAGTCATACTCATCACACTTGGTGACTGTCCTCAATCCAGGCAGAAAACCCATTCTCAGTTAACATGGATCAATTGGAAAGAATATAAACCACTCTGCTGCCCTGAAGACATGCAGATGTCCACTCTCACACAAGTTATCTGGATGCTCAGTGGGAATGAAGGGCAGCCCAGGAGGGCTCCTGAGACCCACAGAGGTTTGATCATAACATCACATTGTCAATGTTCTGTATTTTCTATGAAAAATAAAATAAAGTAATTGAAAATGACATATTAATGTCCTACCTTAGCAACTGCATCAATTACTATAAATGACAATATCATACTTCCAAGGCACTTCTTACTTTCATAGTACTTTTCTTCTGATGCTATCAAGGTGCTCATGGGTTTAAATGGCATGAACCCACTGAATCACAAACAGACCTGAGCTGATATTACTTATGACTGAAAAGTATCCTTTGTTTGGTTTCTGTAATTACAAAACCGGAGGATAAACGTTAGTAATTAGGTAAAGCATTTAGTTTGATGCTCAAAAATATTTTGGAGAGATAAAATATGTCTGGCTTTGATGAGAGTAAACCTAAGGAGATTAAACATTGACTGATGAATTTCATGCAACAACTAGTTATAAAGTATCCTACATGCATTTTTGATACCTAATGGGCTCTTTGAATGGTTAGTGATATTTTATTTATGTTTTCAACATTGATCTTTAAGTTGGCATCATCTGACATCCAATTAATAAGCCTTTAGTTTTACTTGTTAGATGATGCTAAATCAGTTTTGAGGATTGTGGAAAAATACAAATAGTTTTAGAAAGATTAAAGACATAGGAATAAATAAAACTAAGTTTATTGTAGGTTTCACAACTGAGGAAGATAAAATACAAAAATTTGAATGCAATGACTATATATCTTCCATTTCATTTTTATAGTGATTATGTACAACTGTCACCTAGTTCATGTGTCCAACTGATTTTGATGCTCACAGTAACCTCATAATGAATCGAGTATTATTGCCTACAATTTTAGAGGTGAATTAACAGTACAGAGATGTTAGATAAGATTCCAATGTCACTGCCTGTGATAACACAGGTGTTTGAACCTTGGTGCTCAGAAGCGAGTCTAGAGTTCTTTCACCCACACTAGGCTGCCTTTCATGAGACTATGTTTCACATATTTATATAGTTCATTGTTTTGGTTATTCCCAGGTTAATATTATTAAAGGAGTGGCTAACAGGGTACATTTAGGAAAAAGGGAAGACTTGTGAAGGACATATTTCAGGACAAACTAATTTCTTTTGCTTCTCAAAGTCCTGTACCACGTGGTCTCACATACTCCTACTCATAGAGGCAAGCTCCCCCAAACCAAAGTAAAAAAAAGCACATTTAAAGAGATTAGTAGTTGATTATTCTCCTTTCTACCAACTATAAAATAAAATACCATGGATTTCTCGTATAGGATGAGGGATTTAGATTAGCCATCCCTATAATCAGATGTGTAACTCATACCATTTTGTTTGTGAGGTTGTTATGGAGGTTTTTTCTTAGCATCCAAAGCAAATAAGCAGGGATTCCACTCTTAAAACTGTGACTTGGTGTGACCGTTTCAGCTTTCTCTAAGGTGATACTTAAGCCTATTTCTCTGGCTTTGTATACAGAAGTGTCTTAATCATTTGAAAGATAATTATATTAAGAAAGATGATTGTGACTGCCTTGGAGAGAAAAAACTAAAGGAAAGAATCTCTGTGGAAAGAGAGAGCCCAATCTAAATGTACTGTAGTTGTCCAAGTGAGAAATGGCAGCTTTTAAACTAAGGCAGTGTGCTTAGGTTGGTTGTGGAGGGGAAGCATTTGTTTTATAATTTTAATAGCTTATTTTCATTTAAATTCAATAAATTTATTTTTATCTATAAAGTATAAAACTTGAATAAAATTTCATAATACTTTTTTCATTAATTTCACCCATGGGAGTATAATCATCATGAATTAAGATGCCTTATTCATCTGTGGAATTACCCTGGTATCAGTGGGTATTTACAAAACAATGTAGAGGACATGGGTGTTAGCCTCAAAGATTTAAAACTGGGAAAGATGAGAGACTGGGGAATAGACAGCCAAGAGAATACCCATGGGGTTAAATACATGGAAGTGGGAAAGAATGGATAATTTATGTGTTTAAGTTTTAACCATCCATGCCCTGGTTTAAACCTTATGAAGATGTAATCAAGGTAATGGGAGGAATATAATTTTGTTGTCATGGTGTTTAGTGCAGACTAGCCAAAAATGTGAGAAGTATGGGGCTGGTGAAAACAAGGCTGTTAGAGTTTCCTGAATGTGAAACAACCAGAAACTGAATGGAAGTTTGATAGAATAATGAGAGGAATAAAGTACCTGAGACATATTACAAGGAAAAAAATAAGCCACAGTTCACGTCAGATTTCTGAATAAGAGGTGAGAATGATCTGCCAGTTTTGCTTCATTATGGTTGTAATGAACCTCTGCCTCAGAACTCTTTCTTTCTAATTCAGTCCAACTCCATGGACACAAGATCACATAGTCAATCCAATGCTGAGACTTTTTTTTTCTCAGTATCTTTTGAAAATACTTGTATTCATTAAATAGCAACCAAAAACATTAACTTTGACAATTCTGGATAAAATGAGTGACCTCACACCGATGTATTCTTGGATTAAATATATGTAACAGGAACAGTGACCCTATAGAAAATACATACAGTATTTCTACACAAGGATCATTCTTAAGTGCCATTTCTCTAAGTAAATTATAGAGTAGGAAGATGGAAGACATCCTTATATCTTTCTAAATGGTGGCTTATTCAATAAAAGAAAATCAGAAATTTAACCTTGTCAGCTCTGATTGTGGAATAAACTGACATAGTTTAACTTGACATGAATGTTATCTCTGTCCTTAACATTTTTTGGCTTCTGGAAACTTTTTTTCCATCTCATTGGCTAAAAACAGCTATCACAAGCCCCAGAGACATCATAAGTGCATTTAAACCTTAACCTATGGAAGGGGGAAGCAATCTGTCAGGAACCTGAAGAGCAGGGTTTATTCTTCTAGTATTTATAGTCTAGCTTCCTGAATAATGATTCTTTCTCAGCAAAGACCACAAAATCCAGCCCTTGAATGGAATGGCACATATTTCTTGTACAGAACTGGAAGTAGCTAGGGACCACGTTTTAAAAATACACATGAAGTTTGCACTACAGAGACCCTACCTGTTTTGTTGTCCAAAATGTGAATAATATAGTAGATTTCTAGTGAAAACTATTGCCTATATTATATGAGTAGATGATATTTCATGAGCTATACTAAAGGTACAATATTAGTAACTTAGTCAAAGTGGAGATATTGACATCTAATTTCCCAGAATTGGAGTGAGAGATAACAGATGCTCTAAATTTGTGTGTTAAAATTTACTTATTTTCAGCATGAGGAAGTTTTCCAGGTTGTGATGTCCAACCCAGAAATATTGGTGACAGGGAGAACTCAACAGTGCTAAACTGTCATTTCCAATCACTTGGTGACTTATATTAATCTCAGTGTTCTGAATAACTCCACTTTACAGAAAGCATATTTCTGTGTTTATAAAGTTACTTTGTTCTATTTGATTAGGAAATAAACTTTCTAGAACACTTCACCTTGCAATCAGTTTTTCTCTGCCATCCTTGTCCTGTCTATTATTCTACCTTTTCAAATGTTTTTCATTACAGAGAATGTCCAATGGCTACACCTGCACTTTAGACTATGTTAATGAGCACATATAGTTTTATTTTACTCTGGTCGTGTTGTTTTAATTACCATCATTAATCTAAAATTAATGTCCTCTGTCAACAACAAGAAGCAGCAGCATGCAGCACTGTTTTTAGAATTAGAAGCACTAAATTCTGTCCCAGTACAAAGGAGCTGTGTAAGTGCTGGCAAGTCATTTTGCCTCTCTGAGCCCATCTTATTTACCAGAAAATAACGGGAATGAGGGAGGTGCTCTCTACTATCTCTTTTGGACACTTCTAAAACAGCTAGTCTTATCTACAACACTCACCTATATAACTACCTTTTTCCATCTTGTGAAGAGGAGAACATAGCAGGATAGAGAAGGGAGATGGTGCATATCTTAACCCCGGCGCTATTCTCTCAGAAGGCAGAAAGAAAGTCCCGCCTCACGTATTTCATGTGGTCTGTCATAGTTCCCTGCTCTAAAGTATAGTACTCTGCTCAAGTCTCTCCTTTCTTCCTCCTTTCTAGTCCTTCTTTAGGAAAAATAAAAAGAAAGGCAGTAGGAGCTAGGGCAGAATTGCAGCCAAAAAGTAACCACTCTTTTATAAAGCAAAGTCCCATTATATATATGTATGTGCATGTCAGTGATACAACTTCACACACTTGCTGGCCCAAGACAGTGAAACAGAGAGGAGAGAGAGATAGCTGAAACAGTCCAGGTTATTCTGCCAGTCATTCCTGCTGGCAGAGTGAGCAGATGTCCCTGAGTAAACTGCTGTGGGTGACATGAATGTCTGTTCCCCATTCCCTCATGCTTCTTATAATTGAGCAACTTGACGTGCTGAATGGATTTCAGGAGTATTTTGATTATACCTCAATTTTGCCTTAAACACTCAGTTTAAAATCTACTTAAGATGTTACAATATGATGGGTTTCAAAAATATAAGTTCCAAAGCAAAACAGAACCAATAAGGACACTTAAAATAAAAATCAGTTTATCATAAAAGAATCTCCACACTGCTCATAAAATCTGTGCTTTAGAAGCAATAATTCAAATTATGAAAAAAGTCAAGAAACAAAACACTTGAATTCCTTAAAATAAAACCAAGCAACTCTTGTTTTATCAGTGACACAATGATTCAGTGATTTTCTTATTTTATCATTTGTGTTATATTATTATTGTTATTTGCAATATCTCTCTACACATACACACAGTTCGATTTTCTGCTAACACCTCTAAATGACTCACAGTTCAAGAATTGTTTTTTACTAATTTAATCCACTAAGTCAAGTATAAGTAGCTGATTAAAGTGCAGACTCCCTCTCAAAGAAAATTTTATAATAGCTCCTTTCCTGAAGTTAATTTTTGAAGTAAAGGCAAATGTTCTGGAAAGGCATTGGGTGGAGGATGTTAAGACTCTCTTTTAAAATGACTGTTAGAAATCCATGTCCTAATTTTCCTACATAAACCAGTCATCAAACCCAACAGAGGACAAGAGGGCATGAAGACCAAGGATTTCAGGTGTTTTGATGAGTCATTCTATATATCATAATTAGCATCTGCTCTGCTATTCTTGTCAAAAAGAAGAATGCTGAATATGTTAATGCTCGGAAATGTAGTAATTCTTTTCATCCTGATCTTACTTAATAGTTCTGTTAAAACTATATTTTTGCTTTTAAAAATGAAACTCATAATGTATCATAAATTACAGTGGAGGAGTTTTCCTGTTAAGTATGATTGGAAAGAATGTTTCTTAAAAAAGAAAAAGAGCCAGGGAGCTTTACCAACTCATAGATTTTGTAATCCATTTGGACATGAAATATATAGGGATTTTTCATACATCTAGTTTGGTTAGCAAAACTAAGAATGAACATATGTGCATAGGCAAATGAAATTAAAATGTCCACTAAGTACTAATTATGAAATCACTGGATCTAATTCAGAAAACTTCATGTTATTGGTTACTAAAGTACATCCTTTCCAACATTCGTATAACACACTTTCCTAACTGAAAATACAAGTTCTTGAATTCATAAGGACTGTACCCATGCAGTCACCAACAAGTCTGCTGTTAAATAAGCACAGGAAATGTAGCCTGTGCCTTGTTCTCTAATGATATTAAGGAAGCAGATGGCTCGAAAAAAGATGTGTTGGTACAAGTTGGTAAATCATAAGCAAGGATAAATTGCCAGCTTACCTCAAATCCAACCTATTTTCCAGTCCCTAACCTCACTAAGTGCTGCCACTCAAGTTGAACTTAACTGTGTCAGAGTTTATTTATTTATTTTTTGTGATACGCATACCTCTCACTGTTGTGGCCTCTCCCGTTGCGGAGCACAGGCTCCAGACGCGCAGGCTCAGGGGCCATGGCTCACGGGCCCAGCCGCTCCGCGGCATGTGGGATCTTCCCGGACCGGGTCATGAATCTGTGTCCCCTGCATCGGCAGGCGGACTCTCAACCACTGCGCCAACAGGGAAGCCCAGAACTAGTTCTTTATATAAAGAAAATATATTTCATAGTTGTCATTTCTAGTTCTCTTTCTAAAATTAATTAGACTATCAACCTCTCACCCTCTGCAAACAAGCAGATTTTTAAAAAATCACTGAATCTTTATCATGAGCAGAAAAATCTAATGGTAAATTAACACCCTGCAGCTGACAAAAATCCTTGTATGTCTCCTAGTTCATGGTTTTGGCTTTCTTCAACTTTATGTCAAAAAATTTGAAGAGCAGTTTGTAATCACTGATATATATTTATAGCTCACTTCAGGAGCCAATCAGACATGATCATGTAACAATGCCAGGTATGTGACTTAAGCTCTGCATAAATTGTTTGTAGCATATTCAGAGGAGGAGAGAATACATTTTAAGGGCTGTAAGAGTAATTACCAAGAAGCAATGCTTTTGATTTAGTGAAAAATGCTCTGAAAGGGGAAGAAATTTGGCTCAGTAGCTTGGCTTAAATGGAGGATGCTAAAATCTCCGTGATCTTAAATTGTCTGTTTAATCCAATAACATCTTTTTTCATCTATGCCATCTTTCAGTAAAAAGAGGCTTGGAGACTATAATTAAGACCTACATAATATAGCCATATTAACTAAAATAATGCGACTGTCAACTTGGTAACTGTAACTAAGATAGCACGCTTATGGATAGATAGATGGATACATATACATAGATGTTTCCCAAGTAGCAACTCCAAGTAATTTATTAGCAATAATATGGTTGTCGAATATGCTGTTTGTCGGAGTTCTATTTACATTCCATGTTGACTGGGAGAACATTCTGGGAGTATTTCAGCCAGATAAAAAATACCCTTAGTGCCTAATTTTGAACCAAAGCCATACCAATCGTTCTAGATGAAAACTTAACTTTATAAATCTTGCCAGAGGTTCACATATCTCAAAACCTTTGACTGTCATCTAGATTAAAAAGTAAAGGTTCACTGTGCAGTTCACTTCTATTAGAGAGAAACGAACTGACATCCTAAGTAGTATTGATAATATTTGTCAAGGGCCGGCTGTCTTGTTATTTTATTTATGTGGTAGACTGAGGCACAGCCAGCTCAAGAACTCAAAACAGGAATTAAGTGTTTTAACCACACTTTACTGCATAAAGTCAAAAAAGACACAGAAAAGTGATTTATAAATTTACTAAGGTTACTGGGTTTTTCTGGGTTATTCTGTAATGATCCATGTATACAGAGTGTGGTACTTGGTGAGTATATAAAGAGCAGCATTTCAAGAATTTTTACTGAAATATTAAAAAGACAATGGAATATTCCATTCATTCTCACTAGCTCTCTTTTCATCAACTCACAAGGCTGCTCTGAATTTTTAAATAATATTTATTTGGAGTTATTACCCCAATAATTGGCTTACATATTATGTATAGTTAATAGAAAGTATAGTTTTCAAACTGATCACAGTTGTCTTGTTTAGTGATAGATGACCATAAAGGATTTTGAAATTGTGTTTTGACCAGTTAGGACTTTAAAATTTGAATTCCACTTGGAAGCTTATCTCAAAAGATATTTATTGGCTTTATATATGGTGATTTACAAAAACAAAAACTTTCCCACCTTTGCTCTCATATATTCAAGTTATCTCACCTGTTCACTTTTTGGTTTCCTGAATAAATTCTTCAAACCTTCCATAGCTCTTTCTAGATTCCAGGCACATTGCACCCATCCCTTTCCTTACCTCTTCAGGCCTAGGAATGGTAATATTTTCCTACTTTTTCAGGTCCTTGCCTCCCTTACTACTCCTTTTTAGTTCACTTTCCTAGCCCACACTCCACAGAGTCCCTTCATTAAACTCTTTTCACTTAACCCTTTTGAGTGCCAGTCCTGTCATGCCAGAACACTGAAAGATACCCAAGCTATGTCAGCTTGCAAGGAGGCACACTTTCACATTGTGATCTGATGGATGCCTCAAAGCCTTCTTTATCTCAAAATCACATTCTTCTGCCATGATGCTTCAGGCATTCATATGTGTGGATTGAAGCGGCTCTGGAAGGCTCTTACTGAAGTGCAGATATTCCTCCAAAGGATAGCAATTAACATTTTGGTCAATAACATTGTAAGATTAATGAGTTTATCAGAGCAGCCAACCACCAATTATGCCCAAGAGACAGGTCATTTTGACGAGACAGATTGGAAGATAATAAAAACATATTTAATTGCAAAGGGACAACAGATCTAGATAAGAAACAAATGTGATAAGCCACAACTCCTTCAAAGAAGTTATTGAAATAAACCAGAGGAGAAAAAAGACAATACCTGAAAAGACAAGGTCAAATTTTGCTTACCACAAATTTTTCTCCTTGATACAGAATTAGTGTCAGTACCTCTCCCTTATTTTGTTTTCTTACATTCACTAAGAAGCTTTATTCTGAGAGTAGCACTAGTTTTCCTAAAATTTTGCATGTAAACATCAGCTTAATCTTGAGAAAATTTTAAATAATTTTTATTATATGTGAAAGTGCATTGATGTTGCAACAAAATTGTTCTGTTTCAGAAAAATGATAAACGATTCATATCTTATAAAATTATAATGGCAATATTCTTTGATGATAAATATTGCAATATTATATGCATTGAAGTTGGGACTTATGGTCAACTACCAATAAAATAGTGAAATACTAAAGAAAAGTAACTTGTCTTCCTATCCTCAGAAAATTATAGTCTCTGATGGGCAACAGGCAGAACAGAAAATACTGCAAATAATCTCAGCCAAATTTATATAGATGTTATAAAATTCACATGTAATACTTATCATTTTAAGAGAGAAATCTATCTTTTAAAGACCTATATTAACGAGGTAATTTCTCTGGATTTGCAAGGTGCATTCAGAGATAAACATACATTTAGATCGGAATGGGTAATCCTATGCATTACCCCAAGAGGGCAAGATTTCTCTCCACAATACTCCATTATACAAGCCATTTTCAATAATGAAGTAATGGCATTTTCAACAGTCCCCTTAGGAGATTCTTTCAAAATATAACATTATGCTTCTCATTTTTAGAGTAGTTTTCCTTTATGTACAACTAAATTTAAGCAATGAATTACACCATGGTATTCTACATGTGATCTAATGTGGCATATTAGCCTCTTTTTAAAATCACACTTTCCCCTAAAATTTGTGAAAAGTAATTTAATTCCTTAATGGTTGTAAGCCAATATATTAATGGAGTCTAAACTACTTTTAGGTTTTTAATACAATCTCTAATCAAATTATATTTTTTCTAAATATCCTCCCATTTACCTGAACATACCTGTACCAGGGCTAAATTCTGCGTACCTTTCTGCATCTCATTGGAGCTCTGCTTCAGAATAATTGCTAATAATTACTTTGGTATCGTCAGGCTTTCAAGAATTGTTTTGTTATGTATCCTGTGAATCTGGACTTCTGAAAACATCTGAAGAACTCAGTTAGTGAGAGGAATTATGAACTTTCTTGCATGATTAAGAAGTTCAGTGGGATACAGGAAGCAACCTAATTATGTTTCATTTGGGGCATTCTACTTGCTTCGACCCAAACTAAGGTAGCACATAAGTACTTTTGAATGCGCCTATTTTACACTTACTAATACCATTCAGACATTTCAAATATCATCTTGGTAAAATTTTATGCTGTGAACTCTTAGCAATGTTTCTTATGGAAAGGTAAATCCATTTGATTATTAACTATTTTCTGATTGTAAATAACTTGTCACATAATGTTTTACATACAGTTTTTATGTTATCTCACTGATTTGGGGTTCAGAACAAATTTCATGTTTTCTTTTCTTTCAAAATCTATCTAGTAATTATCTACAGTGCCAGACCATGGTAACAGGTGTTGAGGACATAGTTACCTCGAAGCAAATTACCTGCATTTGCACTGCTTACATTCTAGTGTTAGAGCTAGACCATGAACAAATAAATACACTGTGACAGGTAGTAATGAGTGCTATCCAGAAAAATGCAGCTGGGGAAGGGAATAGAGAGTGAATGGTGTAAAGGATATTATTTTTTATAAGGTGATCAGAAAATGCCTCTATGAAAAATCAAATTTGAGTAAACATCTAAATGAAGTGAGGCCAATGCACAAATTATAGTAAATTGAAGGCCCTGAGACCTAATTAATCTTGGTGCAAGTCAGTGTAGCTGAGCAGAGAGAGTAAGGTGGGGTTAAGGAGAGAAGGTGGCAGAGTGGGGTACAGATATGACATCAGGAGCTGGACAGGAGCCAGATCATATGGGACTCTGGGCCACAAGAAGGAGTGTAGCTTTTACTCTGAAGTCCTTGGAAGCAGAGGAGTGAAGTGTTCTGCTTTAAATACTGTGTTAGTCTGAACAGCCCCCAAATATATCCACATCCTTGTCCTCAAACATGTGACTGTGTTATCTTACATGACAAATGGGACTTTGCAGATGTGATTAAATTAAGGATTTTGAGATGTGATTATCCTGGATTATCTACATAGGCACAGTGTAATCACAATGGTCCTTAAAAGAGGGATGCAGGAGGAGTTAGAGGAGGTGATGTGATAACAGAAGTGAAGATTGGAGAATGTGTTTTGAACTTGGAGAAGGACCCAGAAACCAAGAAACACAAACAATCTCTAGAAGCTGAAGAAAGGAAGAGGATGGATTTTCCCCTCAGAGTTTCAAGGATGAAGCAGCCTGCTTAACACCTTGACTTTAGCTCAGTGAAATTGATTTTTCAGAATTTTGACCTCTAAAACTGTAAGAAAATGTTATTTTAAGTCACTAAGTTTGTGGTAATTTGTTACAGCATCAATAGAAAACTAATATAAGTCTACTACCTATTTACTTGTAACTATATATACATGCCTCTAGTTAAGGATTAGAGAATAGAATGTCACAGAGAGAAAGAAGGAAGTCCTACTAGGAAATAATAGTGGCTTGAGGTGGTGGGTTTTCAGGGAGGGAAATAGACTAAGGAACTTGCTGATTGACTCTGTATCTTGAGTAAGAGACAGACGTTGTATTAGTTTTCAATTTATGAATTACAAATTACCACAACTTATTCAGTTATAGCAACTCAAATTTACTATCTCAGTTTCCACCCATTTATTATCACAGGAGTCCAAGCAGGCTTGCCATGCCTAGTGTCTCACAAGGCCAAAATCAAGTTATCAGCTGGACTGGACTCTTCTATGGAGGCTCTGAGGAAGAATTGATTTTATAACTCACACAGATTGTTGGTAGAATCCTGTTCCTATGGTTGTAGGATTGAGATCCCTGTTGTCCTGCTGGCTGCCCAGCTGGGGTGGCTCTCAGCAATTAGAGGCTCCTCTCAGATCCTTTCTCTGTGGTCCTTTCCATCTTCAAAGACACCAATGGAATATTGAGTCCTTCTTGTGCTTTGAATCTGAGCTTCTTTCTGCTAATAGCTAGAGAAAACTCCCTGATTTTCAAGAGCTCATGTGATTATGTTAGGCCCAAATATAGTTTATATATATAGCTTAGTCTATTAACTAAAAATCAACGTTGTTGATGAGTGTCCTTGTTACATCTGCAAAACCTCTTTTGCCATTGTCTTAGTACAAACTGCTATAATGGGATATCATAGACTGGCTTAAACAAGGAACATTTATTTCTCATAGTTTGGAAGGCTGGAAGGACCAAGATCAAGATATAGACAAAATTGGTGTCTGGTGAGATCCCCTTTCCTAGTTTGCAGATAGCTCCCTTCTTGTTATACATGGCAGACAGAGAGTAAAAGTATTAGTTCTCTGGTCTTTTTTTTTTTTTTTTTTTTTGCTGTACGCGGGTCTCTCACTGTTGTGGCCTCTCCCGTTGCAGAGCACAGGCTCCAGATGCACAGGCTCAGCTGCCATGGCTCAAGGGCCCAGCCACTCCCCCTGCATCAGCAGGCAGACTCTCAATCACTGTGCCACCAGGGAAGCCCCCTCTGGTCTCTTTCTATAAGGGCACTAATCCCATCGTGAGGACTTTACCCTCATGACTTCATTTAAACTTAATCATGTCCCAAAAGTCCCACCTCCAAATACCATAACATTGGGTATTAGGATTTCAGTGAATGAATTTGGCGGGACAGAAAACTTCAGTCCATAGCAGCCATATAATTTAACATTACCACTTGTGTGATATCATGTTTCTAGTCCCAGGAATTAGGTTGGAGAATTTTAGAATTTTGCATAATGGTTGCTAATGCTGACTCCTTTTTTTTTTTTTTTTCTTTCTGAATTGAGCAAGCAGGTGATCAGTGTGCCATACACAAGAATAGTAAGTTCAGGAAGAATAATATGTTTGGAAAAAAACAGTAAGAATTACGTTAGTTGGAAATGCCTACTAGAAATACAAAGGGTGCTGAGGATCCGGGAGTCAGATATGTTGATATCACTACAGGAGAATGATATGGGACTGAAAATGTAAATTGGGGACTTGCTAGCATATATATGACTTATAAGGCTGCATAATTATACAATTTCACCTAGAAGAGGTGTAGATAAAGAGCAATGAGCAGTCCAACATTTAGGGGTCTGGAAAAAGTTGTGGTGTCATCAAATGAAAATGAAACAGAGAGGCTAGTGATGGACTGGAGAAATCAGGAAAGTGTGACAGAAAGAGGAACTTGCTAGAACTGAAAATTCTTGGGCTCCACCTTGAACCTACAGAATCAAAATTCCTGGATGTGGTCATGCAATTTACCTAATAAGCCCTCCAGCTAACTCTGATTCATGCACACGTTTGAAAACTTTAGCTGCGCAGAACACTGGGAAAGTACCCAATGGATGTAAGTAAGTACTCAATGTGCTTGCATCTCCAAGAGAGGACCTTGAAAGGCAGCAGCAGCAGCATCTGAGAGATCATTAGAAATGAAGGAATTCAGGACTCCAGATTTACTGAATCATATTCTGCATTTTAACAATTTCCCCAGGTGGTTCATATGCACATTAACATTTGAGAAACACTGATCTATACTTTATTAATTCAAAGTTATGGTAACATCTATGTGTAAACACACACACACACACACACACACACACACACACACACACACCCCTACAGATCCCATGCATCATAGTTGATGACTTATTCCATTTAAAACAGAATCTTTCAGACACCTTTTAAAATATATAATTTATGAAGTCTTTAAATATTTAACAACTTAGCAAAATGTTTTCCCCAAATTCCCCAATGCTTAAAATAACCAGGGACTAATCACTATGCCTTCTGAAGACCATGAAAAATAGAATCTGTAGCTCAGAGACTCAGGGAGGAACAAGGCTCCAGTTATAAGTGTCCCAGGTGAAAATTATCAGAGAACTGGGCAAATAAAAATGAACTTCACCAGTTTATTTTTTCCATTCTAATTAAATACACCTGAAATCTGGGACTGAGTGGAAAGTGTGTAAAGACAAATTACTTCACAGTACTGTGTACCTCTTTTCTGGTTTCAGACAAGAACCTGAGAGTTTTTTAAGGGGAGAGAAGATTATATAAATTGTTTTTTTAAAAAAAATTGGATCTCAGCCTGAAATTCATCAGTAAAGAATTATTTCATTTCTTAATACCTTAGATTTGTTTGCACATCAAATAAGATTTACTATGTTTTTTTTGAGAAACTATGTGAATTGTAAGAAATGGAGAGTAATTCAGGAAATATCAGTATATGAGTAACTTTTTAAAATGAAAGACATCAAATATGAGTAAAAGAAAGAGTAAACTATAGAAGAAAGTAAATATGGTCTGCAATAATATAGATAAGCTGTTTCATACTAAGCAATATTGTCAAGATTTGAGAATTAATTTAAATAATCAATAACCTTAGACTATTGTCATTTCATTGATTGCAGCATCAAATGCTAATTGTGAATAAGTAAAATCAAAGAGATTTTCTTTTCAGCAATTAGCTTTAGCAGATGAGAAAAAAGGGAGCTGATATTCATGCCATGCTGAAGAAAGCTAAAGATTTATAAGGAGGTGCTCTCTATTCTTTGTGAGCTATAAAGTCTATCCAAATAGCAATATCCTCTCTGGCAGAGAATCCGCTGCTCGTGCTGGCTATGTGTTATTGCATTTGGACTGTCTCCATCTGCAAATGTTGACTTTTCATCTGTGACCAAAGAAAAAAATTTGTATAAGGAATGTGTAAAATATTTAATCCATGTTTAGTTGTTAACTAAAGGTTTTGTCAAATCCTGCTTGTGTGGGAATTCTGTATTTGTTTCTCAAGGTGACTATAGGTGCTTTCACAATGTTGGATTAAATTTCAGCCATAAACAAAAACTCTGATGAAGGTTTTTACTTAGACTGAGAAATGTAAATACTTGTTTCAATCATACTTTCACATTCCAACACCTATATGTGACCTAAGTAATCGACTAATCTACAGGAACAATTGATTTATGATTTCTTTGCCCTGTCTTGGACTTCTCATTAGTAGAATGAAAATAACACTGAAAATTTGATTATCTATGACAAACCACAGTGATATTTAATAAAGGAATAAGAGATTGGTAGAGGTCATGAATCAGAATTTAGTCTTTTACTCTCAATTTTTAGGTGAGAAACTAGGAGACGTGGAATCTAAAATTACTTTCACAAAGTTCATGCAAATTCATTATTTTACTGGGGCTCAGATCTATTTCTATTTGCTTGAGCTATAATGATCATGTGACCTGAGATTTCTGGACTAATTCTGATTTTAGATATTCTATGCAAGAATCTCTTGAACCTAACATGGGATCAAACAAAAGTTATTCAGTGAATGAATGAGAAATGTTTTTCCCATAGGTATACTCAAGTTTGCCAGATCTACTTTTGGATTTAGACTGTCCACATAACTATGCTGTACTATTTTATATACAAATCTGAGTTTAAATGGCAGTGAAATTTGTACCCCTTGAATGTTTTTCTGAGCAGGGTAATAACTGATATTTATTCCTGTGTGACAGTGATTTTAAAATATTGGTTGGACAAGGATAATGGGATCTAAAGTAGAGATCATGTATCAAAAGGGAAAGTGAGCAATGCTGAATGGTTTCCTCTGTTTTCATGCCAATGCTCATATTCAAAATTAACTTTTACTATTTTTAGATTGGAAGCAAATTAATCGATTTGATTTGTATCTGCAACTGATCAATAAGTATAGTGTGTGGAGACAGTAGGGGGGGCTATCAAGTGACTTTACCTGACATTCTTTCAGGTCCCTGCAGATTTCCATAAATATTTAGCTTTAGCTTTCCACTCAGGGTAATCCACAAAAATGATAAGAAATTGTTATGCCACTACATATTGTCTCACAAAAAAAATTAAAAAGAATAGAAATAAACTGAGGGTGAAAATGAGCCAGTAAAAATACTAATTTTTTGGTTTTGGTCTCCTAGAGATAGTAAAATTATCTAAAAGCGTACTGGGTGAGAATATTTGTTTCCCTGAAATTTTTAATAGGAAGATTCAGTATGAAAAGGAGCAAGTATAATAATTAAGATTTTTCTCAGTAAATTAATAGCAAGCCCAAAGCAAAATTATAGGATAAAAGCCTACTTAAAAATGGAAATTTCTTTAAAACAAGGAAAGACATTTTATCACTGTGCCTAGAGATCAGGCAAACTGCTTCAGCAAGTCCAAATCAGTGGATGCATCTTTTACTTGAAGATGTTTAGTGATGCACAACTCTTTGCATACTACACTCATGCTACCTTTCAAGGTACCTTCTTCTGGGGAAAATACAGAAAAACTGGAATTTAACAAATGTTTTGCATAAAAATGATGATATATGCTCTTAACCACAAAAAGACCATTATAACATGACAATCAGATATGTTTTGCATGGAAGAGGTATTTTTCTATAATAAAAATTGAATGTGACAAAAATTGAGTGAGATGTGATGAATCTGAACCAAAATGATATAAAAATGACATCTATTTTACAATTCAATTTTCACAGTCTGTTTAGTCTTATTTTACCCAATAGTAAAAATTCTAAGGAAAATTTATTCATGTAAAAGTGCAAACCGTTATATAGTATGAAACCTGACCAGAAATATGAAAGGTCTCATGATTTTTGAAAAAAAAATCAGTTTATCAGTTTCGATCTTTGAAATTAAAGGGTTTCAAACTATCAGTTTGAAAAGCAGTGGGCAACAGGCCAGAAGGTACTTGTTAATTACAGCAGTGAGTTAATCAATGAACTAACAATTCTGCTTCCCGGTATAATAAAATGAGATCAAAGCTCATTCAACTATCCTACCATTTAAGTATAGCTGGAGATCCATTAAATTGGATAGTTTCACATTTTAAACCTGCATGTTTAAAAGTCAGCAATTCAAGCAGCTCTATGACAGCTGTTGATGCCTAAATCATAGGAAAATTATTTTGTTTGGTTTTGAACAGGAAGATGGAGCAAAGATGGAGAGAGAAATACATTGAGAACTGATATAAACATTAACTGAAATGACTTTCAAGAAGCTTTTTATGTGCTTTTGTTTTTGCTTTCAACATTTAAACGCAGAGGCAGATGGCTTGGACAGTTTTATCAGCACTTGTGTCTTTATACATTAAAAAATGAAGCAAGATAACCAAACTCATAGATTGCAGATTGTTAAAGGGGACAAATAATTTAGGTTTTTTAAAAAATCAATAAAAATTTCAGTGTTAAAATAATCATGATGGGGGATTTTAAATACCTTTTTTGAGAAAAAGGAAACAGATTGGTATAATGCTGAAATTGTAGAAAGTATTTATAAGCAGCTTTAAATCCTGATCTGGATTCTAAATAGATATTGTATGATGTAACACAAATAGGACCTCAAAATTTATGAAAAAATTGGAGAGACAGGGAAACATAAGTGCAGACATGCACCAAGCACACACACATGCACACACACCATCTCAAAATTTATTAAGAATCCAGCACATTTCTGACACATGTAATACATGTTAAATATTCAATGTTGAGGGAATTATGAAAAGTAAATATAATTATTCAGCAATTAAGACGATTCCTTATAGTGATAACATTAAAAATAATTATATGTCAAAGATAAAGGATAATATTTCAGTGCATATAACTTTTGCAGTATTAGCAAAAAATCCCTGACATTTTAAATGCTATATATATATATATATAAAGATATCTTTAATAATTTCTCAGAACATTTTCAACATCATAAAATTTTAATTAACAATTAATATTGTTCTTAGATCATTGCTATTGCTAAGCACTATGAGGAATCAGAAGGCTAATAAGTTGTTTTTTTTCCATCAATGGATTTTAAATCTAGTTGAGAGAAAACAAAAATGTATACTAATGAATGACATTTTTGTCTTTTGTCCCCCAAAAGACAAAAATGTCATTAAAGTAAGAGTTGAGTGAGTGAGCTCAATTAGGGAATTCATTATTCATTAATAAGGGAAGATCTGTGGAAATCTTTCAGGTGCATGTAAAACATGAATTGGCAAAGTTAGGGAAGCTTGCTGTGGTACCTGGGAAGCAAGCTGCCCCTGGAAAGAATCAGTAATTAAATGAAAACAAGCCAGGCAAAAAGCATCTTCCAGGCCTGCGATCCTGATGTAAGGGGCATTGATTGGTTTGAGCAAGATGTGTTAACTTTGTGGATACAGAGTCACTGAACACACCAAAGCGAAACTAAAAGGGAGAAATTAGTTTGAACTTTTAAAATGTGGGCAGAATTCAGAGGACAGAGAAAGGCTCATAGAGAAGATTAAATTAAATACCCTAGGAAGTAAGTAATCATTCGAGGTTTGTGAGAGAAATAGTTTTAAGTAATGAATGTATGTTTAAAACGATAAAACTATTTGCTCTTGAGGGGATGGTACTATGGGTCAGATGAGAAGGAATTTTAAGGTTATTCTAAAGAGCAGATTTTAGATTTCAAAAATGACTAAAATTTCCATTTGTATGTAAGAGTACATTTTAGACATATATTTTTTTCACATCCAGTGTCCGTTTTAATGTTGTCTGTGTGTTGAGGTCTCAGGTATTTGCCACCAACTCTTACCTATCTCAGCAGGTATTTCTTTTTTAACATGTAAGAAGTAACTAGAATATTATTAAGAAAAATAGATGTTAATATAAAAACCCCACAATTATTGGCCACTTAAAAATATTAGTAGTGCTAACTTGGACTTTAGCAAAAACCTACATTCCAATTGTTGGCTCTTTTAATAGTTAAGTAGAAAAACTTTCAGGGATGTTTTCTTCATTTTTCTCTACACTTTTATTCTGACGACTCTCTACTTTTGAAAATGCTTTATGCCTCAAGCGTTCTTGCCTATCCACTTAACCTCATTCGTAAAATCAATTCCTAATTTTCAAGCTACCACTTATCATTTGACTGTTTAATCAAGGGAAAAAAAAAACAATGACAACAAAAAAACCTTTCCCTTAACCACTTGACACTTGTTTATCAGTAAAGAACTGATGTCCTTTTTACGTAATCAGAGAAGAGTTTACTTTCAAAATCATGGTTAAAATGTTTTAGATTGCCTGCTGGCAAAAAAAATAAATAAATAAAAGAGAAATATCTATGATGATTTATTTTCCCTTTGAATATTAGACTCCATGTGACCCAATTTGCAACTTAGCTAGACTTTCACGTTAGTGAAATTTGGGTTAAGAAATCAAGAAAATAGGTTAAGCTTGGAAGGAACCACATGTTGTCTTTGGATGCAAATGGTGTCTTTATTTACTGGGATTTCACAATGTCAACCAGTCAACCAGGTATATCTTTAGTAATATACTTTAGTTAAAACATTCTTTAAAATTATTATTTAACTTTCTAAAATGTTGCAAAGTTATTTTCATGGGATTTCATGCTAAAAACACACGTTTATATAGAAAAACATTTTGTATAACCTTTACAGTATTTTTTTTTTCTTTTTTTTTTTTGGCGGTACGTGGGCCTCTCACCGTTGTGGCCTCTCCCGTTGCGGAGCACAGGCTCCGGACGCGCAGGCTCAGCGGCCATGGCTCACGGGCCCAGACACTCTGTGGCATGTGGGATCTTCCCGAACCGGGGCACGAACCCACGTCCCCTGCATCGGCAGGCGGACTCTCAACCACTGCGCCACCAGGGAAGCCCTACAGTATTTATTTTAAATGTTATATTTCAAGTAATACTTTTTATATTCAAGGAGTTGATATGTTAGCATATATTTCAACATTGCACATAAAATTTTTGTACTTTTCACTATTTCTCGTGAATATGAGTTTTTTTTGTGGAGAAGTAGGACATAAATCAGTAATAATACATATGTCGTGGAAAAAGTTCATCAGAAATGATATGTCATGGGTATATCTGTTTACTCATGTCTGTCTATTTATTTTTCTATCTGTCTGTATCTCTAGATATAAATGAAGGCTTAAGGAAAAGAGATAATTCTCACCTCAAGTAAAAGGAATTTTATTCCTCCTATGTTATTCTTAAAAGGATGGGGAATCATATCTTTGATTTGTTTACCTTAATACAACTTTCATGAGCAAATGAGATTACCAATGCACTTTTTCTCTAAGGAGATAATTTTAAATGAAAACTCTAACCACTTTCTTTCCTTATTTTGTCTCTTGTCCTCTGCAGATGGGCCTCTGGGCCCCCGAGGATTAGCTGAAGCTACAGAGATGTGCACTCAAGAGTGCTTGGTTTTGGGTCACTCTGATAACTGTTGGATGCCTCCTGGCTTGGGTCCCTATCAACACCCTAAATCACCTCTCTCAACCTTTGCACCCCAGAAAGAATGGGTCAAGAAGGACAAGCTTGTGAATGGGCACACCCTGACCAGAGCCTGGAAAGAAGATAGCAACAGGAACCAGTTCAATGACCGTAAGCAGTATGGTTCCACCGAAGGCCATTTCAACAATGGCAGCCACATGACAGACATTCCTCTGGCAAATCTGAAGTCTTATAAGCAAGCAGGAGGTGCTATTGAGAGTCCTAAGGAGCACCAACTCTAAAAAGAAAAAGGCTATATGGGACCTAATAACTTTAAACTAAATAGACATGCTAATACCGTGTGTGTCAGAGCTTTATGTATTCAATAGATCTCTACAACTATGCCCCTTATAGCAGGGATATCCATAACTTTGTGTTAGCACCATGGAGGATACAGTGTTTTACCACATAAGAGAGAGAAGATAGTTCTACTAGCCATGTGATCTTGTTTACTAGGATTGATTAAACTCTCCAGAGGTCTCTCCATTGTGCAAATATCCTTTTTTTTTTTTTAACTGCATTTTATTTTAACCCTGGACTGCTGCTATGAACAATAGAATATGCATTTGGAGAGTAAGAAAGTTCCATGGATTAGAGTGACTGACAAACATATCCAGTTAGAAAATTGTGCTCTTTTTTTTGTTGATCTGTGCTGGGACTGCTATACTTGACATTATACTTCAAACGAAATTTAAAAAGATAAGCATTAAGCCTATTGTGCTGTTAACAACATTAGTGGACACTTGTAAGTCAATCAGTGTTAAAGTATTTGTAAATAGAAGCAAGCTATTATTAACAACTTTTGTGTACTTATACCGTTCACCTAAAAAACGTTGTAGCATAATTCTGTGTTTTATGGTTGCTTCTTTTCTTTTTCTGTTTGCCTCTTTGTTGCTATTTTTGTTGTTTCTTTTAGTGAAGTGTTTCTGAGTCTGTCTTGACACACATTGTTCAAAAGATCTCAGATACTTGTAGTGAAAATAAAGGTTCTGGAATCTCGCTTCTTTTATGATAGCTTACGATGCTGGAATTCTATAAGAAATAAAGATAAAAAATGAAAACTTTATATAAAAAAAGGACTTCTGCAACAGCTTGGAAATTCAGAACCTATTTTCTCGACATCTTTATTTTCAAAGTAGGCAAAAGCAAAATCACTTATTTAGTAGCATAGTAATGGGAAAATGTTACCCTTCAGAAAGTGATATATCCTGTGCTTGTCACTCATGCAAAACTTATGTATTAAATTAGCATATATTGAAGAAAAATTACTATTCAAAATAGTTTCAATTGGGAAAATGTGTGTCTACAACTTTGTTGAAATGGCAGTTTGTGTTGATCCTCATATACAATAATGTTGTTGTAACACAAGTGTTAGACCATAATCACAAACTATTTAATGTGTTGTGCCTTCATGATGTAACAGAACATTCTCCAGGTAGGCTAGTTGGGGGAAATTAAGGGATAGATCTCTAATTATTGCTGTTTAACTGTTTGTTATCATAGTTGGTCAGTGCCGGCAGGTACCAGCATCTTGTCACTTAGGTCAAACCAACAGAGTGACAGCTAATGTTAATAAGATCTGTTGCACGTGCAAACAAATCCAAATTCGAGCATTCTTAGGAGGTTTTTGTTAAGGCATGACAGATGATTTAAACAAATAAATAGCATGCAACAAAATGTCTTTATTGAAAGAAGTGAAAGTTATCTTAATGCCACCGTTCAACATCAGTTTAAAAGTAAAAAAAAAAGTAAAAAAATGGTTTGCTAATCTGATAGATAATTTGTTCTTACCAAAAATAAAATTACTTTGTAAATAGCAATTCACATTTTTCCACAGTATAATGGAAAATAATGGGTAGGAGTGCATAGCTTATTGCAGTACATATTTGTCAGTTTGTGAGGGGTGTTTGATGACTTTGACACAATAAATATCTAAACAATTATCCTTGTTACTGCTTTGCCAGTTCTAAGTTATTTACAATTATTCAGCTCTTGCAATAAATGTTCTGAATTCCTGACTGTAGTGTGTTAATTTGTGGTCAAAATCCAAAGTGATGATTTTTACTCTAATTGTTAGATAAGTATATGTTAATAAAAGTTAACTTTTAATTAGAAATCAAAGAAAATGTGTTAGGGGTTTAATAATACCTACGTTCTGAAAATAAGTTTCCAAGTTAGGGTTAAATTCCCCTAATGATCTATGAAATCATTTTCTTGGGAAATTCAGGGAGAAAGTTCACCTTCTAGTCAAGATTCATACAAGTTTCATCAAAGTGAAATCCCAAGTCAGAAACTGGGCAGGTAACACTGGTTATTTAGTGAGGTTATCTTCTTCACTCTTAGTATCCTTTAATAAGATTTCATGAAACAAACTCTCAAACATTTCATTGCTGGCAGAAGAGGACTACTCAGGGATTGAGGCCTTGAAACAAGGGCCAAAACTTCAGCTATATTTATTTCAGGTTAGGAAAATAGGCTCAGAAACTGCAAAGGATAATAAGACTCACACATATGCCATGTGTTTATATTCACCACAGAGCAACTGGATCAGAGTTTTAGAGTAAGTAAACAGGTCTGACTCTTTCTCCACAGCTTTTTGAAGAGTTGTAAAATAAGACTCAGGAGATAGTGACATGGAGGTAAAGATATTTGCTTGGATCAGTGGCTGTATGTGAGACCCTAACCCCTCACCTCTGAATAAGCCAGATTTATCCAGTAGTCTATGGCGCCACCCTCCTTTCAGGGGCAGAGCCTGCCCTAGGACACAGAGAGTGAATGAATCCTGGAAACAGGCCACTCTTGAAAACAAAAATCCATGCCTGCTCAGTCCCTCCCTCCATTTTTTACCAATCAGATGTCATTCCTTTCTGCCTTGAAGAGTGAAAGATGAGAGAAAATAAAATAATTATGCTCCTACCTTTTCTTTCCCTAAAAGAGTGGAATAGAAATGCCTTCCTCCAAACCAGAAGTTTGGAAAAGAAACTCCCTATCCCACCATATTTCTTCTAATAAATATGACAATATCTACTCTTATCAAGGCATTCAGTTATATGCTCTATAAAAATTAAAATAAGTAACATTACAAACCAAACTGTACTATTTACTCATTAAGTAAATAATACATTCATGATAACTAATCTTAAATATCACCCACATTATTTTATTGCATAGACATTGAATATTATAAATCACGTTTACCTGGAAATCAAAGGCAGTTACATTTCCTAGGAAAGCACATGTATGAAATAAAATAATAAAATAAAATATAAAAATAATGACTTTTAAAGTGATTATCAAATGCTACAGGCTATATGCCACACATTTTCTAAGGTAGATATAGAAATAAATTTATTATGCTAAATATGACCTGTTTGAATGAACATTTCTACACATATACTAACATAAAATATATATTTAAATAATGGTTATTCATTAACAGACAACTGAGTAGTCATTTTGCTGCACTGATGCTATTCAGCAAATCTCTTTCAGCATAGAGTGGTGTTCCCTCTCCCAGCACCATCATTCCTTAGCTAAAGTAAGAAATGCAGCTGAGGCCCAGAAGCCATTCTGGTATATATTAAACTCTCTTGAATAGAAGCCAAGAATGGCTAATTATTATTAATAAGGAGTTTTGGAAGCCAGGGATAAAAGGGATGCCTTGTCAGTTTCAATTCTAATGTGGATGCCAGGGTGTTACTTTGTAAGAGGGCAAACCAAACTATGAAAAGGAGGAGTGGTGTTAGGAGTCTAAAAATGCTTCCTTGTTCTGCTTTGTTTTAAATAGAGCTGACTGCCTCTCCCTAAAGGAAGCTCCTTCATTGGTTCTTTTGAAAGAGATCACTTTCAAATTCTCTCAGTGTTCTTAAAGGCATAGTGATCACATAATGATTTCTCTATATACTGTTTTCCCCTTATCACAACTACCAATCTAAATTTTAGTACACATCAACCAGGTTTTCCACTGTTGAAAAAATATAAAATTAATCTCATAGCAATAAAATACTTTTGTAAGACACACAGTATTTAAAGCATGGCTATCATAATAATATTTCATTTACATTTAGTTCACTCAGTTTTCGTTTATATTAATGAGTATTCCAAAGATATCAATTTTCTATTATCGTGATGCCACCATTATCCATTTTAAAATATTAAATATTAAATAAGGTCTATATTTTCTTCAAAAATGAATTTTATTTTCTTATTTCTTAGACTTCTTAAATAGTGCACCACACAATGAATTGAGTTCTGTCCACATTTTTGTTATCCTAACATACCACATCGTTCTTGAAGCTTTATAATGAAAAGCTCTTTTTAAATTAAGTTTTTCATTTTTTACCCTAAAATTTTCTTTTTAAAGTTCTATGGTTGTGTTCTTAGAGTACATACAACACAATTATTATTGGACTCATTCAATGTCGAATATTATAAAGTCCACATATTTGCTCAACTACAGTAATTTTTTTTTTTTTTTTTTTTTTAGACCGAGGCACGAACCTGTGTCCCCTACATCGGCAGACGGACTCTCAACCACTGCACCACCAGAGAAGCCCTCAACTACAGTAATTTTTCGGATACTATTACAGTACTATTTAAACTCAATCCCTGTATTTTCTGGATCTTTGTAGTTCTTTTTAAAAAACATTTATTATGATATAACTGTCATATCACGTTGTATTAGTTTCAGGTGTACAACATAATGATTCAATATTGGTATATACTGCAAAATGATCACCACAATAAAACTAGTTAATAGTCATCACCCCCCACGGTTACAATTTTTTTCTCCTGATGAGAACTTTTAAGATTTACTCTCTTAGCAATTTTCAAATATATATTATTATTATATTATTATTATTAACTATGGTGATTGTGCTGTATATTATCTTTGTGGTTCTTCTACCAAGAACTTCTTTTTTTCACCTCCAAATTCACCATTAGTTTGGCATCATCGACATAATCCTGAATAATGATACTCAAAATAATAATATTGACCTTGGAACTCTAACACAATCAATCATTGATAACAAGGTCCTCAGTAAACATAAACTAGAACCTGTTTAAGTTACATGATTAGGAAATGGTAACAAAATGCATTATTTGCAAAAAACTGAAACACTCCACTCTTCATATTTTTAACTCTTCTATCCCTTTCTATCTACTTACTGGAATTTGTCTATTTTCCCCCAGGGGAACTCCAGACTGTTTTCAATGTTTCAAGTACAAAATTACTATGTTTCCAGGAACTTGCTGGTTTGGAAGAAACTTCTTATGAAGCAAATAATTTTCATTTTTATCCAGCAATTTTTTTTTTTTATGGAACCCATTTTCCCTTCTGTACTCCTGAAAGTGTGCACACTCCATTGACTGTGGTATGTGGTCCCTGCTTTTACAGGTATTATTTCCTTTTTGACACTTTATGACTTGGAGTTCCCACCAAGCCTCTCTTATGCCCTGATGCATTCTCTGTACATGGTCCACCCCAGCACTGTTCACCCAACCAAGAAGAGGCTTTTTATGGCCATTGGACTTATGGAAAAGTCTAAGATGGTATCAGCTATCATTTAAAAAGCACATCTCATTTCTACCAGAAATAACTTTTACATTGATTTTTTTTCCCAAAAAAATCCATACATCAAAGAAAAATAAAAATAACATAAAAATTACAAAAAAAGACAGAAAATTGAGGCAAAAGGATTATGTGTGTCTATGTTTATATAAATTCATGTAACCAGTTCTGCATACTTTCCAGGCTTGGGCCATATATTTGTCTCTAAGATTACAGGGAGTGAAAGCAAGATAAGCAAAAAAGCACTCCATTTCACAGTGAAATAAATAAAATATATTTTAAATTTTTTGTGGATAACATTCTCTCTTTTTTTATTTTCTCCAAAGTCTGATGATGAATGGACCATTAGAAATGATAATTTTGAACAGGCTTATTTCTTCAATGTTTAGCATTTTAAAATCATAGTTTAAGTAAATCATGACTATCACTATATAAGCTATATGAAATTCTATGTAAAATATACTTTTCTCCTTCACTTTAAATAATATTTTTCAATGTTTATACACCACTTAAGTAATCCTTTTCCACCGTTTGGAAAACAGCATGAGAGTATCATCTGTGCTGGTCCCCAGACCACTCACATCACCAAGTTCCCCATCACCATCTAACTCTCCTCTCTACACTATAAAAGGGACTGCTTCCCTTAGGAAAATCTAGCATTTCAAAAGAAGAAAATAATTTCCTAGGCTGCCACAGCCAAGAGGACCAAATCTCTATAAAACAAAACATATCAGCCTCAGTAATATGCCCTCAATCTCCCCTTGTTTAAAGCATCCATCATAAAATCCAGTTCAGGATCTAAAGGGCCACTGTCTCTGGATATGGCCAAGGTTACAAAAGATTGTTAAAATCTTTACTGCCCAGTATATATGGGTTAGATGGTCTTTAGTTAAGCTCCATAATATGACAACCAATGAACAATATTTTTAAAATTCAGGTTTTACTTACCTTTGGTTGTGATTGTCCCAAACAGCAGTGGGGGCTTCACTCAGAATGCAGAGATCTTCAGAGTAACTGCCAGAGAACCCTGGCATACACATCATGACACAGAATATAACTTCCTAGAAAATCTATCTAGTTACACAGTTATCAGACTAAAATTTAAATATGTGGGAAACATACTTGCTGTCCTTTTTTTTCTACAGCATATAATTATTATTCAATGAAGTTTGTTTTATTTATCCATCAATAATTATAATTGCACTTATATGGCACTTACTCTGTGCTTAGCACAGTTCTAAGGATGTACGTTATCATTTAATTTTCTCATAAACTTTGTTTTCTAGGTATTGTTTTTTAGGTTTATATTACATTTTTACAGGTGAGGAAACTGAGATACAGGGAGTTCAAATGAATCTACTCTAGATGGTACAGCAAGCAAGCAGAAGTGCCAGCCTCCTGGTCTGACCGTAGAATATGCGCTTTTACCCACTAAGAAATGCTACCTCCTTGTGAAAGATTCAAGCACTTTCTGACTCTGGGACTGAATGATAAATTGCTATTTTTTCTAAACAAGAGCAATAAAATAATTTATTAACTTGTTCTGAAATGAATATCTCCCTTCCATTTAGAATTTGGTTTACCCACTGGATGATACATTTATATGTTGGCTTAAATATTTTATTTATTAAATGTGTAGAAATTGTGCTTTTCAGCCTTGGGACAAAATAATGCAGTTTAAAATGGCACACAAGTTTAGAGGGACTAGAGCCTAAACAGTGTTCCTGGAAAATCGGGCTAACGTCCCCTCTGCTAGATGAAAATGCTGAATGCTTTTTACATGCCCCAGATGTATCTATTGACAGCTCACACCTTTTTACACATAGCACTTGCCTTCTGTTCCCTACTTGGAAATCAGGTAAAGAACAAAGAGCCACACATCAGGCTTCCATTGCCACAGGGCATTAAAATGAGACCAAAATCAGTCTGACAATTAACTTTAGCATGCTTATTTTCTTCTCGTCACGGAAATGCAGCTCCCATTGACATCAAAGGGAGCTATGTTCTTGAACAGAGAGGAGAATGGGCTCCCCAAGCACCATGGAGAAAGCTATATGTTAAGCTTCAGAGCATAAATACCCACTCTTACTGCATCACCAATTTCAATCAACTGCTCTTACATCTACAGTTTGGTTTATTGTCCAAATGGTGAAGTACTCCTTAATTTGACAAACAAGAATCTCAGATTATAGATATGAAAATAAATTACTTATAATGCCAAGGTCATACCAAGTAGTAGTACTACATTAGTCTTCCCTTTCCTCCAGGAAAGGCTGACTATAGGTTTTAAATGTCATCTCCCTGTAGTTCACAATCTTACAGTGTACTCTTTTTATAATACAGTGTGATAACAAATGGCATAAAGTGTTAAATATAAATATTCAAATAGTTTAATAATATCACAATATCATTCAATAATCCACTGCTCCATTGAGCCACTTGTATAGGGTAACTTTTCATTTCTCTTATATATATTTTTGTTTGTTTGTTTGTTTGCGGTACGTGGGCCTCTCACTGTTGTGGCCTCTCCCATTGCGGAACACAGGCTCCTGGACGTGCAGGCTCAGCGCCCATGGCTTACGGGCCCAGCCGCTCCACGGCATGTGGGATCTTCCCAGACTGGGGCACGAACCTGTGTCCCCTGCATTGGCAGGTGGACTCTCAACCACTGTGCCACCAGGGAAGCCCTCTTTTTTATATTTTGATTTTTAATTATTTGTCATGATATAATTGCTGATGTAAATAATTGAACAACGGGTGTATAGGAAATATCTGTCTACACACACACAGTAATCAGTATGAGAAAACCAACAATATTAAACTTCTTGAGAAAGAAAACATTTATGGTCACTTCCTTTAAAAATGTTAACCTGGGAATCTTTGCATGTTTTAACACTTATAGATAAATATTAGATAGATAGATATAGATACAGATATAAAGGTACATAGTTACATAGACAGTTGTATATTATTTATAGTATTACTAATAGCTCATATTGTTATTCTTTGTATTATTTGATATTATTTATATAATGCTAAAATTCTAAGTAAAGAAGTTCACATAGCACAAATACCCACTTCCCAGTAGGATGGCTTTCAACTATCTAGTGCAGATGAAATATTACTAGAGAAATGATCGCTTCAGTCATGCATTCTAGGGCCTTATGAATTAAGTTAAACTTAAATGGTACAAAATGAAATACTTGCCTTCAGCAGTATTTAATGGTGGTGAAGTTCCTTATAATATTTCAATATTTATTAAAACTAATAATGAAATAAGGTTAAGGAAATTTAGCTTATAAATTCTACTTAGAAAGAAAAATTTAAGGGAGATGATGGTACTGAATCTCATCAAATTAAGAAATTTCCACTTTGCAGAATAAACCTGGCATATATAATTGACACAATCATCTTTTAATGAAGTAAAATCAAGAGAATAATATTCACTTCATAGTCTTATTGTGAATATTGAACAGGGTAATTCATTTATAGAGCTTAGAATGGTGCTTGAAATACCATAAGTGCTCCATAAATGCATTTATTATTGTTAGTAGTAATAGTAATAGTTTATTCAACACCTTTTCTGATCACAAGATATTTAAAATATATTAATTACACAGAATATCAGAAGTGCAGTTCTCTTTATCCCTGCTCCTAATACTATGTGTTATAGTCAATGAACTTCCCTCTACTCTTAGAGAAAACTTTGCCCCGATTCAAGAGAGCAGAGATGCCATTAGTTAAAAATTATCTCAACTACTAAAACAGGTAGAAACTTGACTATGTCTCCTCACTTCTCACTTCTTTTCTTTCTTCACTTCTTTTAAAATTCTTCAACTTTTCTGAATCTGTATCTTTCAACTCTTTCAGGCTTATTCTATGATTATTTTACTGTTATTTCATAGTTCAGCCTACACAAATTCAAACACTTACAGAAGCTAGTTTAATAAGGAGAAATGAGAGACAGAAATTGTACTTTCTTCCTTTGGAAGAGAATGGCAGTTATTTGGCCACCACAGCCATTTCCATACAGAATAGTGGGTCCAACGGTTGCCAATTCTTCCAAATTCCCAAGGGAAGCCTGAATTCCATAATGCCATGGGAAATTTCTCTCTAGAATACATTGTGAGCTTAAAACAAACAAATAAATCAGTGGGCCACAGAGTAGCATATTTGCTAACTGGTCAGAAATTCTCTCTTCTGTTTTCTGTAAATTCAACCTCTAATTTTTTTTAACCTGGTCATAAGCTTATGCCTTTTCATAACATTTTAAAATGCTTGAGTCTCTCTAATTTAAAACAAAAGAAGAGTAAATAAATAAAAAACCTTCCTAGCTCTTACTTCATCTCCTGCCTCATCTGCTTTATCCATTTCACGATCTTCTTGAAAGTGTACCAATACATCAATACCTACCCCACAGTCTAACCACTCCAACAAAATTTCTCTGGCTAAGTTCTCCAAATTCTCCTGCCCAAATTTTCTCAATATGTAAAGGCCAACTCATGCTTCCATGCTATGTTTGGATCTAGAAGTAAAGAAAGAACCATAGCTCGTGTGTGCTTGGGCACCACAGCCGCTGCAGGTCCTGCTATAGCTGGTAGGATGGAGGTGTGCCAGAACAGACCTCACAGGGAGAGGCCAGGATAGCAGATCATGCTAAGATGTGAGGGGTAGTGTGGTGACCCTTTCCACTAAACCACTAAAGCCACTGAGGGCACTGAGGGGTTAATGGGTGTGGAGCAAATTTGGGGCATTTCCTTAATTGGATCTTATACAGGCACGGTGGTGGGGCTAGTAAACATATACTTACTTGCTCCTTGACTTGAAGTCCTGAAAATCTATTCTCCACAAGGAATGAGTGTATTATGTCTAAAATGAAATCTGATCATATCACTCTGGGTTAAAACTGTCCAATATTTCCCTATTAGTCTCAGTCTAAAAGTCCATATGTCCTAAAATAGCCTGCAGACTCCAGCATGCTCTGTCCCCTGATCACTTGACTATCCTCTTCTCAAGCGCCCCCAAAACATGGATTGCTTGATGATTCAGCTAAATTGAACTCCTTTAAGTTCTTTGAAAACCCCGTGCCATTTTTTGCTTCTGGGCCTTTCTGAGCATTCTCTGCTCTGCTGATACATTCTTTCTTTCTGTTCTCTCTCTTAGAGGGTCTTAGCTAAGACCCCTTGTTACTCTTTTTTTTTTTTTTTTAAAAAAAAGATGCAGTATAGGTGCTTTTGAGCTCAGAATTTAAAATATAACTTCCTTTAGACTTTTCCAACTGTTCTCAAGTAACCAGATGATCACCCTATCATAGCACACTGTATTTTCATCATCTATTTACTTGCTGGTATCTGTCATTAGACTCTAAACTCCCTGAGAACAAATATTACGTCTCTGTTATCCACCATTGTGTTCACTGAGCCTTTGACATAGTAGGGGTTCAGTAAATGTTTATGGAATCAATTCATGACTACCATCTAATTGTAGGATCCCCTACAAAGTGACATGTTTTGAGGCCTGGCACGTGTACATTGATACCATCCAGAGAACTTGGGAGACAATCCAAGTGCATGTTATAGAGGTATTACAGGTATTATTGAAGTATTAAAGGTATTATTAAACGAAATTAAGAGGACTCTTTTGCTTTCTTCTTTTCTAATATACTATGTGTTTCTGTTTTAGACTTTTTTCTTTACTCCTTTTTTTCTTCTTTTCTGTCTGGGGAAAAAATAGACCTGCTTTTTTAGATAGGAGCTGATTTAAACTTTACTACCTTTGCTAGAGTGTAGCTGACACAAGAAGGCAAAAGTAAAAGTGATCACTCCTTTAGTGGGCAGTGCTATAGAGAAACCAGTTGTCTTTCCCTTTGCCCTGGGCAGCTCCTATGCGTTCTTTTAGTGCCTTCCTTGTCTAAACTTTATCACCTTAAATTCTAATTGTCAGTTTATTTGTTCACTACTCCAACTAGCTGGGAACTATTTGAAGGCAGAGATTGATTCGGTAACCCTGTGGAATAAACATCTCATGCAGAACTTATAGTAAGCATTTACAGAATGTATAATGTGAAATATGTAATAAAACTTTTCTGCCTAGAAGTAGCAAGCTATAAATATGACGACTATTTGTTAGAATTTTAAGAAGACATATACATCAGATATGGGTTTGATTAAATGATCTTTAAGTATCATTTCTTCCAACTAGATGCTCTGTAACACTTTGTAACATGATAAATATGTTTATGGGAGGTGTATAGAATAATGTAAGGGTGGAAAATAAAGCTCTATAAACTAAAACAGAAAATGAAGACACAAAGTTAAGTCTGTTTCTTATGTGTAATTATTTTGTTGGAATTTTTTTTTAACATGACAATAAAGCAGACATTGGATTAGTTTATTCCAAGCTGAAGTTATTAAAAAACCTTCTGTTCAAAGTTCATTTTTTATTTCTTCTTCTTCAACTTTGTATTACAGTATAAATAATTAAAAAACATTTCGAATTTTCAAATTCAAATATGAACTCCTCAAGAATTATGCTGCAATTGCTATATGGTACTAAATAAAATGGTTGGGCTGTGAATATGAAAAAACTATACTCAGATACAGTTGTTCAAAGTTTTATGCAATTAACTACTGGATTATGAGTTATCAGTCATTCCTAAAAGGTGCATTTTATTTGGAATACTAAAAGGTATTCCAGAAGAGACAGTAATTTGCCCTTACTCAATGCTCCAATATATAGAAGCAGTAATGCTTATGGAGTGGAGATAAAATGCTATTTTAAATTTGCTGAGTTCCTCCTATTGCTTAAAGTGGAATGAATCTGGATTTTAAAATTACTGAAGGTGATGAAATGGCAAATACGGGATTTATAAACAGTTTTGGAATATCAGATTGGATGTTGGAATTGTGTTGGGAAATACTCTCCCTTTATTCTTGTCAGGTTGATGTGAGAGTAACAGAGACACGTGCAGGTTTGAGGCAATCTTGAACCAGTGATGAAGTCTCAATGAAGATAAATCACATGGAGGTATTAAGAAGTCATTAGGGCTCAGTTAGAGCTGAAGGAAATAACTGTAATATCTATCCATCCCTCCTTATTTGCCTCCTTTCCCCTCCCTCCTCCACCCCACTCACAAAAGAGACAGTGGGAATTTGCCTCCAAGAATGAGGATAGAAGTTGACCATAGGCAAAAACGTTTCAAGAAAACAGATGGTGCTAGAAGTGAAAAGACTGCTAGATTCTAAGACTATATTATCTGGTGTCCATTTTTGAGGTATCCCTTCCTGAATTATAGTTCTTGGTATTATAACCAAATTTCAGCAAAGTTGTATTACATGCTACAAACTGTGTTGTGGAGGAATGGTATAGAATCACTTATTTGAGAAATGGAAGTATTTGGAGAACCAATAGCAAGACAAGACAAGGAGAATCCTGGAAGAACACCGCATGAAGACATGACAAGAGGCAAACAGGTTCAGCCTGTTGTACTAAAGAATTGTTCCTTGGGAACCCTCAGAAATAGTAAATCTATGAAAGACACATATTTTTTGTAATCAGATAGGACTGGGGGCTTGGGCTATGTTATTTTGGTATTAGAGGAAGAAAAACTGTTTTGGCTGAAGAACTTTGGAAGTGTAAGCGCTGGATTTATGTGCATAGCATAGAGTCAATCAATCTACATAAACAAGCATTCATGCACTCTTAAAAATGTTATATTCCAAAAGTTTGCTTGGGTATTGAATGTTAGAAATCTGGATCATTTTTCTCAGGCAAAGTTGCCTCAAAATCCTCTTTACTTTATTGATTATTTTTCCTAATCCTCAGTGCTTGGGTAACACATTACTGTCTCTTCCACAGTCTCTAGCTTTCAAAGCTTATTGGCACAACATGGATCAAAACACAGTCTTGGACTTCCCTGGTGGTGCAGTGGTTAAGAATATGCCTGCTCCTGCCCATGCAGGGGACATGGGCTCAATCCCTGGCCTGGGAACATCCCACATGCTGTGGAGCAACTAAGCACATTAGCCACAACTACTGAGCCTACACACCACAACTACGGAATCCCGCACACCTAGAGCCCATGCTCTGCAACAAGAGAAGCCACCACAATAAGAAATGCAGGCATCACAACAAAAAGTAACCCCCACTTGCTGTAACTAGAGAGAAAGCCTGCGTGCAGCAATGAAGACCCAATGCAGCCAAAAATAAAACAACAACAACAAAAAACACAGTCTTGATTGTAAACCAATTGCTCTTTCTATTTTAAACTAGTTTTTTTGTTTGTTTGTTTTTTAACAGACCGAATAGGACCAATCATTTTCTTAGGACTCACTTCCATCTTGACATAGGTCTTCCCTCCCCACACCTTTTTTTTAAACCTCAGTTTTGTAGGAAAATATAAAATGATGGTGAGTTGCCACTGGCAGAACTTGCTAGATTGAGAGCACCATCTGCAGCAGACCCTGATTTTTCTTGACAATTCAACAGAGCAGGGAGTAGGGATGTCCAGTTGGGGTGGACAGGTCAAGCCAGTAGCGTTAATGAGGACAAGGGGAAAGGCCACTCTCCAGAGTCTCCCTAGATCATGATGAGAAGTAAAGATGGAGTGGGCAGAGGGACAATGTTAAGCTTCAGTCATTACAAGGAAATATATGGAATGGCAGTAAAGAAAACAAATTCCAAGCATTAGCTCTGAAGCTAGAAAATTCTAAAACACTATTCTTGGGAGCATGACTTGATATACTTACCACTTACACAACAGATTTAGCTTTTCTATCTCAGCAAGAAATATTTATTAGAACATTTTTCTTAATGTTGTTTTACACATGCTAGAGGTGAAAAATCTTTCTCCAAAAATTTTAATTGATTAATCACATTTTCATTCAAGTGTAATTTTGACTTTTTTTTAATTAGAAAACTTATTTTGGTACACCAATCAAAAATAGTCACTAACTTTGGTTTGTGCAACTTATTTTCTTTGGAAAATTAATATGATATCTTATCTCTGTGATATTATTTAAATGTTAATTGCAGTTAATGCTTCTTGAAACCTATACACCAGCCATTCCTTTAAAATATAATCTTATTTTTCATGTGTAACTGCATATAAAACATTGAAAAGTCCATCTGTAATTACTGACCACCTTAAAGCTTTAAATATCCAAAAATAAAACCAAAAAAAATAGAAGGCAAACAAGTCGAGACTATTGTATTTAAAAGAAAGTGTTCAATAATATGAAGTTATTAGAGTACAGCTGCCGACTTAATCATATTAACTATATAAGCATCTGAGAATAACTCTGCACTTTATTAGTTATCTTAGATTTCATATGTCATATTCATTAAATTGAAATTAAGAAATGAAGCTTGCAAGATGGTGCCACATATGCAAATCAATCATGTAATACACCACATAAACAAAACTTAAAAAACACATGATCATTTCAATAGATGCAGAAAAAGCATTTGACAAAATCCAACATCCATTCATGACAAAAACTCTTACCAAAGTGGGTATAGAGGGAACATATCTCAACATAATAAAAGCCATTTATGTCAAATCCACAGCCAATATAATACTCAATGGTGAAAAGCTGAAAGCCTTCCCACTAAAATCTGGAACAAGACAGGGCTGCCACTCTAAGCACTTCTATTCAACATAGTATTGGAAGTCCTAGCCACAGCAATCAGACAAGAAAAAGAAATAAAAGGTATTCAAATTGGAAAGGAAGAGGTACAATTGTCACTATATGCAGATGACATGATACTATGTATAGAAAACCCTAAGGACTCCACACAAAAACTACTAGATCTAATAAATTATTTCAGCAAAGCAGCAGGATACAAGGTTACCATTCAGATATTGGTTGCATTTCTTTATACTAATCATGAAATATCATAAAGGGAATTTAAAAAGATAACAAAAATAATAACTTTTAAAATCATACCAAAATAATAAAATACCTAGGAATAAACCTGACCAAGGAGGTGAAAGACTGCTGAGAACTATGTAATAAAGGAAATTAAAGAGAATTCAAAGAAATGGAAAAATATCCCATGGCCTTAGATTAGAAGAATTAATATTGTTAAAATGACAATGCTACCTAAAGCAATCCACAGATTTAATGCAAATCAAATTACCCATGACATTTTTTTCACAGAACTCAAACAAATAATCCAAAAATTTATATGGAACAATAAAAGACCCAGAACTGCCAAAGCAATCCTGAGGGAAAAAATCAAAGCAGGAGGCATAACTCTCCCAGACTTCAGACAATACTACAAAGCTACAGTAATCAAAACTGTGTGGTATTCGTACAACAACAGACATACGGATCAATGGAACAGAACAGAGAACCCAGAAATAAACCCAAACACCTATGGTCAATTAATCTTTGACAAAGAAGACAAAAATATAAAATAGGAAAAAGGTAGTCTCTTCAGCAAGTGGTGTTGGGAAAGTTGGACCGCTGCATGTAAATCAATGAAGTTAGATCACACCCTCAAACCATGCACAAAGTAAACTCAAAATGGCTTAAACATTTAAACATAAGTCATGACACCATAAAACTCCTAGAAGGTGGCATAGGCAAAATATTCTCTGACATTAACCGTACCGATGTTTTCTTATGTCAGTCTCCCAAGGCAACAGAAATAAAAACAAAAATAACAAATACGACCTAATCAAACTTACAAGCCTTTGGACAGCAACAGAAACCATAAAAACAAACTATAAAAACAAACACAAAAACCCCTGAAAAGGCAACCTACAAAATGGGAGAAAATATTTGCAAATCATGCGACAGACAAGGGCTTAATCTCCAAAATATGCAAACAGCTCATACAACTCAACAACAAAAAAACAACCAACTCAATCAAAAAATGGGCAGAAGGGACTTCCCTGGTGGTGCAGTGGTTGAGAGTCCGCCTGCTGATGCAGGGGACACAGGTTCGTGCCACGGTCTGGGAAGATCCCACATGCCACAGAGTGGCTGGGCCCATGAGCCATGGCCGCTGAGCCTGCACGTCTGGAGCCTGTGCTCCTCAAAGGGAGAGGCCACAACAGTGAGAGAGGCCCACGTACTACAAAAAAAAAAAAAAAAAGGGCAGAAGATCTTAATAGACATTTCTCCAAAGAAGACATACAGATATGCACATGAAAATATGCTCAACATCACTAATTATTATAGAAATGAAAATCAAAACTACAGTGAAGTATCACCTCACACAGGTCAGAATGGCCATTATTAAAAAGTCTACAAATAACAAATGTTGGAGAGAGTGTGGAGAAAAGGGAAACCTCCTACACTGCTGGTGGGAATGTTAGTTGATACAGCCACTATCGAAAATAGTATGGAGGTTCCTCAGAAAACTAAAAACAGAATTATTGTATGATCCAGCAGTCCCACTCCTGGGCATATACCTGAACAAAACTATAATTCAAAAAGACACAGGCACCCCTATGTTCATAGCAGCACTATTCACAATAGCCAAGACATGGAAACAACCTAAATGTCCATTGACAGATGAATGGATAAAGAAGATGTGGTACATATATACAATGGAATATTACTCAGCCATAAAAAAGTACAAAATAATGCCATTTGTAACAACACAGATGCAACTAGATTCTCATACTAAGTGAGGTAAGTCAGAAAAAGAAAGAAAAATACCATATGCTATCACTTATATGTGGAATCTAAAATATGGCACAAATAAATCTATCTTCAAAACAGAAATAGACTCACAGACATAGAGTTAAGACTTGTGGTTGCCAAGGGGGAGTGGGGAGGGAGAGGGATGTACTAAGCATTTGGGGTTGGTAGATGGAAACTATTACATTTAGAATGGATAAATAACAAGGTCCTACTGTATAGCACAGGGAACTATTCTAATCTCCTGGGATAAACCATAATGGAAAAGAATATTTAAAAAATAGAATATATATATATATATGTATATAACTGAGTAACTTTGCTGTACAGTACAGTAATTTTGCTGTACAACTATACGTCAATAAAAAATAAAATTAAAAAAATGAAGTCTGCATAAATAAAATATGCTTTGAAATTAATTATAAATATTAATATTTTAAATATTTTTACTAAAAACACCAACAGAATGAGGTAAAAATTTTGAAGTCTATTTTTCTTCTTTTATTTTAAATTATTGTGCTACTTATAGTCATAAGAATATCTTAAAAGTAGCAGGCAATTATAAATTTTCAAAATCTGGACCAACCTTCCTGTTATTTTCTCTGCATGTTGTGCTTCTTAGTTGCCATATGTTCAGTTTTCTAAAGGTAGACTTTCTACCTCTCTACAAACTTAACTTTTATTTTCATAAGTTCAAACAAGCTAAGTATCTTCTTGACAATTCTGGGTACAAGAACTCTTTTTTAACTGAAATATGTTCTCATAATATTTATGTTAATCTGACTGCACATATGGTCCTTTTTATTACTGAAGCTGAACTAGATTGATAAATCTGAACTCTTTGCTGCACAATAAAATCAAACCATGATTCTACAGTGTATTAATTAAATTAAATTGGTGTACATATAAAATATGATTCAATATTTGTTTTAGGATATGTGTCTAATGCTCATTGCCTGCGATAGACTTAGTTATTCAAATTTTATAATATTCGGCCCTGAACCAAATTCAATCACAATGAATTTCACTTTTCTTCTTCTGTTTTTAAAGTGATTTAAGGATTGATTAGATGTAATCTGTCACTGTGGTTTTAAAACATTTTTTTCTCAGATACTCCTGGATTTGTATACAAAAATTATTTCCGAACTTCTTCCTTATTGCCATGGCCTGATTTTGTTCATGAATAGAACAGGTTTTCTTTAATCTCACTGAAGGTGAGGCTAGTCTGGTATAGGAATGTATATGTAACAAAGTTCTAGCCAATGACACAGAAAGGGTCAAGAGAGTCTTCTGGGGAACCTCGAGGACATCTTTTTATTTTCTTTAATAAAAATGCCTTGATTGTATTTAGCTGTCTTCTTACGATAATAAGAAGGCCAAGAGGATCATCAAGTTGCTAACTCAGAATTCTGAGCATATTAAGTTTATGTACGAGCCCAGCAACCACCAACTTTGAGATTTCCCAGTAAGTGAGTTCTCAATGTCCTATGGCTTAGGCCACTGTCACGTAAGTCTTCAATGAATATAAAAAGCAATTCTCACAGGCAAATAGCTTAATAGATGTAGCTTAGATGTAGGCTGATATCATCTACAAATAGATGTAGCTTCAACTCTGATAGTTTGTACAGTATAAAAACAAACAAGAAAAACCAATGAGATAGAGTAAAATAGGAGATTTTCCAAACAGAGAGGGAGCTGTATGAAAAATATATATGCTATATGGGTGCAATGAGTATTAGGTGCCTTTGTCGTTGCATCTGACGTGCATACTGTGATAATCCTAGCTTAGGGCACTAGCAGCCCAGTGAGAGGGTGGGAAGCCAGTATGATTTGGCTGAAAGAAAATGGAATGAAAACCGAGCCACCAGAAATGTGATGTTAGTTCTAATCTGATTTTTCAGGAGGAACTAATAGCCTTTAAGAAACATTACAAATGCAAGATAGTTGACCTACATTGTGGCAAACAGTAGACATATTCTGGAAGTGTGTTAAAATAAATTTTATATTCAAATTAGCAATTCTTTTTTCAGATAAATTATAGACATTAATACCTCTATGTCCTCAGGATCAATTCTTTGTTCAGATATATTATAGCTGTTAAATCTGTATATAGTCAGGATCAACACATGCAAGCCATTCTTAGCTTTTAAATTGGGACTTAGATAAAATTTCAAGTCAATGGAGTATGGTAAATGGAAAAAGATGAGCAGAAACCCATATTCAAATAGTAAAATAATAGTTAATTTTATTAAGCTAGAATCCTTATAAAAACAATAACAATAACAATAACAACAACAACAGTGATCCAGGATGTCCTTTGTCCTTCTTGTTGAGATTCATCAACTGTGACCCTGTGACCAAGAGTGTGATACTAAACCATGAAGAAAATATGTCTGTTTCTTTTCACCTATGAGGCTTATAAACTCTTTTTTTCTTTTAATCTTTCTAATTTTTGAAAGCAATCATTTTATCTTTTTATCCTCTGGGTCACATACAGTACTTGGTTAATAATAGCTGCCTAATAAATCTTTGCTGATATACCAACAAATTTCCAACCTCATTAGAAGTAAAAGTAAAATTGCAAACAATGAGGTTCAATATTTTAATCTATTAAATTAGAATTTGTTTAAGGAAACTGCACAGTATTGTAGGGATTTGATGAAAGAGGCCATTTTTATCCACTGCTGGAAAGAGAATACATTGGCACAAGCATGTACTAATTATGTATGATTCCTCATCTGTAAAACAAGGAAAATAATACTTAAGGTATATATAGGGATTAAATGAAATAATATATAAAAGCATCCAACACAATAGTTGGTATATAGTAACACTTAAATCCTGGTACCTTACAAAAAAAGACAAAACAGTAATAATTGACCGTCTTTTATACTTCTTTTAAATTATGTGTCTTCCCCTTGACCATAAACTCCGTAAGACTGGATGCCTGTGTCTTGTTTACTGTTGTACCCTGTTGCATTATATAGTACCTGCCACACTGTCAGTTAGTAAATATTTGTTAACTTCATAAAGTTCATTTAGCTCTCCTAATTACTAAAGAGAAATTTCATATGAAAAACTGTACTGGTTATCACTGGAGAAATATAACACATTTTACATTCATTGAATGAGCATATATTAAGAGGTAGTATGACATACTAGAAAAGCACAAGCTCTGAATTTGAAAGATATACATTCTAATTTGCTATCCACCATTCACAACTTATTCAACTTTTCTGAATCTCCACTGATATGTACGTGCCTCTAGAGTGAAGATTATTGATGTCATGGAGTTTCTGTGATATTAAATAGGAAAATATGCATTTAAAAAGGTCAAGCGTTTACCTAAGCTACTTCATGGTATTACTACCTTGGTATCCATTTTGTTTGGTCTTCAACTGACACTGTTACTGAGTCCAAGCTTGTATTGCTTGCACTGCATGACAGACCAATAAATCAAGAGATGAGTTGTTGGGACAAGGAATAACAACTTTATTCAGAAAGCCAGCAGACTGATGAGGTGGTAGACTAGTGTCCTGAAAAACCATCCTACCTGAGTTAGAATTCAGGCTTCTTTTATACTAAAAGAGGAGGTGGTGTGGTTGGTTGTTGCAAACTTCTTGGTGGCAGAATCCGTTGTTTTTGCAGCTGTCCAGGTAGGTCAGGTCATGATATTCCTATAAACCTCCAACAAGACAAATGTTATTCTCTGTTCTGCAACTATTTATTTCTATATGAATGGAAAAGTGTTATACCTTTAAAGGTCAGAGGCTTGAAATGGACTATCCTGTATATTTCAGGCTATAGATGACATTCTTAACTTGTAGCAAAAGCAATGGAATACAAAGATTAAAGTAAAAGATAAGTAAAGATCTAATATGGAGTCAGATATGTTCTGCCCTATTACAGCACTAGCCCCCTCATGCAAGGACGTGGCCTAGATAAGATCTCACAGAGTCACAAGCAAATGTACATTCTTGTTATGACTTCCCCAACAATTCTTGTCATCAATATTCTCTCCCACTGGGTCTTCCCAGGACCTTCCTTTTATGTGTCCCTTAGATAAGACCCTGGGAGCTTACCAAAAGTCTGCTCTTTGGGGTTTGAATTGACCTATCTGGCCTTAGCCTGGGAACCCCAATCACTCCACCCATGGACACTAATGAAGGCATATCCCCCAGGTCCTGTCTTTCTCTCTCTCTCTGTCTTCACTCTGCCTTGACCTCCCTGTGTGGCCCCTCTTTGCCCATGAGTAATAACCTCTATTTCAGTTCTTTTCTGATCTGTTGTTGAATTATGGCTCTCCATTCACACCTTGTGCTCTACACAAGTGTTAATTTAATAAAGTCATAACGAAGCTGTTGTACACTTTACATGATCACAATGACACAGTAGGTTAGAATTCAGATCTATAGCTATTTTATTTAAATACAAAATTTCAGATTTGGAGGAGACTTTACAGGACTCCTTTACATGTCCTAGACAAGGCCTTTACCCAGGCTCAACACTGGTAAGATTATGCTCTATTCACTCTACCACACTCTCTGTTTTGGTTCCCTTGTCCTTCAGCGGTTACAATGCCTAAACATTCCATGACCTGTTTTCCACTGGGACACTATAGTTTCTGTCAGGGAAAGAGTAGGAAGATCAGAATAAGACAAAACCAGCAAAAGAGACATGTGTGTCTGGTTGGGGCTTTGTCTGGCACCAGGAGGGTGAGAGACACTACTTTGTCTACTCTGTCAGGGAAAAAAGTATTTCTGTTTAGGAAAGCCTTTCTGTAGTTGTAGCTGTGGTCTTAAAGTAAGATCAAAAGAAGTAAAGAGGAAGCAAATATAGGGGAAACTTTTTTCTTTGTATATTTCCCCCCAAAGTTCCTATGTATCAGAACATATATGAGTAAGCTTAATCTTTAGAATTATGAATAAATGTTATTGTTATCATTAATATTGTTCTACAGTCTTCCTATAAGAGTGTTTATAAATGTAGCAAAGTGTGATGCATGCTTTCATGGATTCCGGTATTTACATAACACTTTTACCTAATGAGACAATGCTCAAGTGTGTTACCTCATTAATTCTTACAATTTCACTAGGAAGTCAGGATGTGAAGCTAATAATAATAATAATAGCAAATCACTATTGAACTTTTCCTAGCCAGACACTATATTAAGTGTTTTACATCTACTAATATATTGAATCCTCACAGCAATCTTATGAAGCAGAGCTATCATTCCATTTTATAGATGAGAAAACCTAGGCTGAGAGAATTTATTTGTCCAACATTACACAATCATTGGGTTATGAATTCAACAGCCTGGCTCAAGAAAATAAAATCATTTCCTAAATGTAAACTAATGATACTATTTAATATAGAAATAAAAATATTAATTTTTTTTGAGTAGATCCCTTTATTCAGATTGCAAGTAGACATTATGTGAATTTTCAAAGTTATTTTTTCTAAGCAGGAAACCAAGACCCAAAATGAATGAAGTATGTGTAATGATACTTTCATTTGTGAAAGCTAGAACAGAAATCAAAATTGTCAATCTCTCTTCTATCATTTCAACAGCTTTTGTGGTTTCATTTGACAGTTCTGTGGGCTGCACTGTTAACTATGAGTTGAGTCTTCTGATTTTATGTCTCTTTGGAGTGTTTAATATTTCTTACTTTCTGACAATTTTTTATAAATAGGGTAATTTAATTCAGTATTGTAGTGATTGTTTATAGAGTTTAGTTTAGTTGTAGATAATGGAAATGTCTTTTGTAAAAAAGTATAATTTTATTAAACTGAAGGTGGGCTTTGTTCCCTTGATAACTTTTTGACATTGAATCTGCCAAAAGAAGATGGATTTATATTTCAAATGCTTTGAAGTTGGGACAATTCAAATGAGGGAAATTTCAAATTTTGCATCGAGACATAGCAGATTCCTTCATTGCCTGAAGCAGATAAAGTCTGACTCATTTGAGTTCTTCTTTTAAAGCTGTTTTAAAATTGTAATGATGGAGTGTTTATATGTGTCAGGAGTCTTAAAGCTTAGTAACATGATTAACTGAAAACCAATAAATAACATTAGTGCTGGTTGATAATATCAAGATGTTGATTAGGTTTCAACATTTTGCACAATGTCTATAAGTTGGAATTTTAGAAGGTTTAAATCTTAGAAGGATATTTTATTTGGCAGAATCATCTCTAGAGAGGTACACATTTCTTTTTAAATTTTGTTTCCCATATTTATTTCCCAATGTTTTATGCAGATGAAATCAGATAAAAATCAACATTCATAAAACATCTGAATATAAAAATATATCATAAGATATAACCTGAAGGAGAATTTATACAAAAGGATAGGGCCTTTCCCCATTTCCATTTCTACACCAGTTAATATCTAACTTTTTTTCACTCCAACCCATAATAAAAAATACATATTGTGATTGGGCACCCATATCCAAATGCACAAATGAAATAAAAATGTCATAATATACTACAGAAGATAGACTGTATTTGCTATACTTTTCCTGTAATATTAACATTTCATTTTATTTAATACAAAATACTGGAATTGCCACTAATGGAACTCTTGAACCACTACTTAAGTTCTTGAAGTTTTGAAGAGGAAGTTGACCTTCCTGTTTCCCTTTTTGCCCAACCTCTGCCATTGTTAACTGTCTTTGTAGCTGTGAGAAAGCCATAAGTACACTTCAATGGTTGTATTCTCAGCTGATCTATTTTGTAAAACACAAAGTTTCTGTACAGTTAAAAATACAAATTTTGTCATCATTTCATTTTAATGGATTCTAGTTGTACTATGTTCTCCTTTTTCAAATACTTTTTCCTATGTATTTAAATTTTGAAAACTTAAAAACAGTGAACTGATTTAGGTACCCTTTGCTGATAAACAGGACTATTTCCAGGTAGTTATAAGGTGTGTCAACCTGCATTTTCTGAAGGCAAAATTTCTTTTTACAGACCAGAAGAATTTATTTTTTCTGAAAATATACATGTTACAGATTTGCCTATAAATGTACCACTTGTTATATTTCTTAAGGAATAGGATTAAACCATTTGTTATCTCTCACCACTTTGTTCTCATTTTTTAAGAAATCACTTCACCCTTAGAGATCAGCCATAATCTTAAATTAGCTGAGCTAACAGAAGTCTAGATACCATAAAGGTTTACGAATAGCTACAGATCTGCAGATTTGTCACCTGCAACTAAATGCAGCCTCACGCTGAACAACTGCCTGCCTGAATCCTCTAATATCTTAGCCCTGCCTTTGGGCCCCTTCCCACAATACACACACACACATACACATACACTCACTCACTCACTTTCCAGAATGCTTTGTGACCTATAGTCTGCTTAGTTCAACTATATTTTACCTCTCTTGTCTCTGTCTCTCTCTATCTCCATGGCACTGTATTTTAGTCATGGAATTCAGCATCTGCCATCTGCCTTATTCTCCCCATAATGATTATATTTCAATGGATGTCTCTAGATCTGAATTTCTGTCCCTTGTCCTCTGCCACTGGATAGAGACTGGTTGAGTTACAAGGCTTGCCACTTGCTGTGGCCATTTCTTCCCTGTCTGTACACTTGCCTACATTTAAAAAATCCACAAATCAAGTATTGACCTGTTTTATGCTCCATCTCACCTTCTCTCTTATGTCTCCACTCATTTGCAATTCTTTTCCATGGATTGTCCACTACTAAGTTTACTCTTTTGCAATCAGCCATAAAGCAAATTTTTGGAAAATGAACTGCAGTTTTCTGTTGGATTATATTTAAGATGCTCCTTTGGAGGAACTGGAAAACTTGATTCTTCATCTCCCCATGTAAACAGGTGATAATATCTTATCTTTCCTTGAGTTGATGCATTCTAACAAATTTTTATTGATAATGGACAAGCCTCAATTTCAAATATTCAATTGATAAAAAATAAAATAATGCCAAATTGATCAGTTCTATAGTTCATTAATATATAGAGTTTATTAAAATAATTAATGTGCATGCTGATAACTTCCATTGCATGTCACCTTTGTTCACTACTAGATTTCTAGCATCAGTACAAGGCCTGCACTTAGAAGCTTCTTAATACATTTTTAAAATGAAATAAACAAATATTCATGTCCTTAATTCAAATGCCAAAAGTAAAATAGACTTAAAGCGAATGTATTTGTCAGTGTAGGTAGAAGAATTCATACTCTTCTTTTGCACAGTAAACTATCATGCTCTCAAGAAAAGAAAAAAAAAGAGAAAGTAATTCAGTAGAATAATGTAATATCTGCTAGGTATTGCTAAAGTTCCTCTATTAATTGTTTAAAGCAAAGGTTTATTTTTCTTCCAGATATGCAGGATGTGTCCATGAACAAAAATTGGAACACTTGAAAAATATTTATCTCAATATTAATCAGTAACTACTTTAGCACCCGTGCAACCCCATTAGCGTGTTTGATTTAGGAGTGTCAGAGAGGGAGAATGAGCCTGCCCGTCTCAACCCTTCATCGCCACATTACCTGGAAGTTCTCTGAGTGCTACCTGGTATCTGTATCCTGCAGATATCTGTCTTTCCCACTTTTGAGGAAAGGATGGGGCCAAGAGTCAGGCTTATTCCACCAGGGGTCCCTGTGGCAGAATCACAATCACAGTGTGAGAGTTAACACAGGGAAAACACTTTGTAAGTGTATGGAACAATGAGCTAATTGTTCTAACAACAGGCTAGATCTTTCCCTGTAAACCTGTCTCCAGCTGCCCTGAGAGTCTTTGAACAGCTTCCTCATCCTCCATGCCATACCGCCAGATGCCGGGTCAGGTAGCCTCTCTGCAGGTTAGAGAAAATAAGTTCTTTGGAAATAGAGCTCCCGTTGAATATATACTCCGTGTCGTCCGCGAGCGGCCTGAGCATGCCCGTGTGACAGAGAATCTCATGGAAACGCTTGCGAGGAAAGAAAATTGTAAGGCTGCTTCCACAGAGAGACTCTGCAAGCAAACTTCTGGATGAAATCCAGCCATTACACATTTGGAAAGGGTTTCACACAAAGGTATTTTGTGCATGAATGATCTAGAGGAATAGGTTTCTGGACCAACTGGTGTGTAGCTAATTTTAAAAAGTCAGTTTACCATAACAATTATTTTATGGGCTGCAGAGCAGATCTCATTAAAGAAAGAAAGAAATCATAAATTAGAGGAAAGGCAAACACATTAATATGCTTAATGCCACCTCTTTTAACGTGAACATTACAAATAGGATTAAGAATACAATTTTGTTTTCTCTTTGAAAAATTAAAATGACTGTTTAGTGAAGGTTATCAAACATGGTATCTCTCAATTTCTTTATTTGGTTTTATGTAGACATTTACAGAATACCTACTAGTCTGTCCAAAACCTTTTCCAAAGGTGTCCTGTTTTATTAGTTTATTCAATTATCATATCCTCTTGTTTGTAGAAGTATTTTTAAAGTCCTTGTATTAGTAGTTTATTTCTTCAGTGGCTACCCACTTTCCTCTATAATCTGTTTTGGAATTAGAACACATTGTTTTAGGCTGTTCTTGACAGATATTTAGAGAAAATAAAATACATATGCCCCATCACATCTTTTGCTGAAAAAAAATCAATATTTTCAGTCTTATTTATTTAAAATATAGGTTTTTATATGTATTTTTTTGGAGTGAGGTATTTAAAATTTTATTTTTTTGTTGAGGTATATTATATTATGTTAGTTTCAGGTGTACAACATAGTAATTCAAAACTTCTATAGATTATGCTCCATTTAAAGTTATTATAAAATGTTGGCTATATTCCCTGTGCTGTCCATTATGTCCTTGTAGCTTATTTATTTTACACATAGTAGTTTGTACCTTTTAATACCCTACCCCTTTCTTGCTCTCCACCTTCCCTCTTCCCACCTTGACCACTAGTTTCTGTTTTGTTATATTCATTCACTTGTTTTATATTTTAGATTCCACATATAATTGATATCATACAGTATTTGTCTTTGTCTGTCTGACTTCTTTCACTTAGCATAAAACCCTCCAGGTCCACTCATTGCAAATGGCAAAATTTCATTCTTTTTTAATGACTGAGTAGTTAGTATTCCATTGTGTGTGTGTGTGTGTGTGTGTGTGTGTGGGTATCTTCTTTATCCATTCATCTGTTGATGGACACTTAGGTAGCTTCCATATCTTGGCTATTGTAAATAATGCTGCTATGAACATTGAGGTGCAAGTAAAACATCCATTTTTCTCTTTTGTATATTCTTCTCTCTTTTCACAAACTTCCCCCAAGCATTAATATATATTTTCATTTCTGTTTTTTATCTTTAGGAACAGATTGTATGCATCTTTGCAATGTATGCAAGGTTCTGAACACTTATAAGATACAGTCCTCAAGTTTTAAGGATAGTTATAAACGCCCCTTCTTATAAATCTTACCATTAAATACTTTTTTATGCATTCATTAATGCCATAAATATTAATTAAATTATTTCATAGGTGATGATGGATTCAGATTTGTAGAAGCCTAAGCTTACATAATTTTGGAAGCTGTCTTCAATAAAAAGACTATAGAATGAAACATTTTGCAAAATGACAAATGTTTACCAAAAACATAGGAACTTGTAAAAACATTGCTTCGGGCCCTTATGTCACGGAATGCAAGTTCATGTGCTAGACACACAGTGAAGCCAAACAAATGGAAATGTAAGAGTTTGGAGCAGAGAAAGGTTTATTGCAGGGCCATGCAAGGAGACAGGTGGCTGTTGCCCCGAAAACCCTGAAATCCTCAAAGGGTTTTGGCAAGGTATTTTTAAAGACAAGATGTGGGAGGGGTGTGGTTAATTATTGCAAACTTCTTGGTGTCCCGAGTCTTTCATTCTTGCAGCTGTCCACATAGGTCAGGTCACAATTTTCCTGTAAGCCTCCAACAAGACAAATGTTATTCTTTGTACTGCAACTTTTTATCTCGATATGAATGGACTCTTAAAGGTCAGAGCCCTGAGAACAGGCTATTCTGTATACTTCAGGCTGTAGGCAATGTTCTTTTACAAAAGGTGCAGAGTCAGCATGACTAAGCACAGGAAAAGGAACAGATCTAATATGGGGTCAGATTTCTTTGTCCCTATTACACTCATAGGGCCTTGGAAGGTACCTAAGGTATGAACGGACCCTGAAGCCCAAGGACTTTGCTGTCTTCACTGGGAATCTGCCTCTAGATTCAAACACTGTGCTAGTGTTGTGAACACAGAGATGAAGAAGACACATCAAGATAAAATCCATGAAGTTCAGAGTCTAGAGGGAGATAGTGACTTTAAACAAACCTCATATCTAATCAACATTTCTGTTCTTATTCTGCTGCCATGATTTGACTACTTATTCAGCCTCCCCCATCTGATCTCTTTTCCAGTTCTATGCACTGTGGCTTCTGATACCCAGCTCACTGTATTCAAATTTCCCTACTTTTCCCATCCCACCACATATTATTCACTCCAACTTTAGCCTTAGTTAGAACCTAGCTTAATCCAGTCTCATCTCTTCTGATGGGTAACATTATTTTGTTGCACACTGTAAACTCTTGAGGAACAGAACTGTGAGCATTCTTCCAACTCCATAGCTACTTTAAATAATTGTTTATAAGTAGTGATTTATTTATGTCTTGCCATGTAAACAGACATATTATTATAATCATCAATCAGTATTTTTGTGACTCCTTCCTCAACTCTTCTGCAATTCTGGATATAGTCAGTTTCCTCCAAAGAGATCTGAGAGTCTTCAGGGACACATAACAAAAGTGCTTGTTAAACTAACCTCTTGGCTCTTGTGAGAACTTCTCTCAGACTCTGGTTTGCTGTGGTTAAATCTGCAGTCATTGACATTGTCAAGGCCACAGCTTCTCCCCAAGGTGCCACCATAGCTGTGATGCCTCATGCATCTTACACTGAGGTTAATAATGTTCAAGGTCAAAGAAGCTCAGAACTTAACTAAAGAAAAGGTCCAGAATTTTTGACAAAACAACTAGAACTACCTCCAGTACTTTGGAGGTTTAGAACCTAATGTACTAATGTAAGCAATATCCGAGGTGTGCAGTGGAGCCAACAAGGAAATGAATATCCTGACCACCACTCCATCTTTTTCCCCAACATTTTATAAGAAGGTTTTCAAACATACAGAAAAAATGAAATAATTTTTAGTAAACATCTATATCACCACTACCTTGATGCTACTACTATTTTCCTATATTTGCTTAACTACATCTTTATCCATCTATTCACCATCATCTTATTTTTGGTGCAATTCAAAGTATACGTTTCCCTAAATACTTCAGTGTGCATACCACTAAAACTAGAGTTAATGTTATATTTTTGGAAGTAAGGACTGTCGAAATAACAATTCTTCTCTTTTATCTTATGCAATAAAAGTATCGTTGTATGGTTATTGCTTTCTCTTTCTTTTTCCCCTAGGAAAATTTTGCCTTATGTTTCTGTTCTGGGCTTTCATCACTTATCTTCAAAGTCAGATTGCTCTTTGTAACTCATGAAAGAACTTGGTGACTTTTTCATGGTCTACTTCTTTATGTCAACTTCTGCTGTAGTTATGGGTAACTATAATATTGATTAGCAACCCATTTCCATGGATACAATGCTGAACTTGTTGTCACCTGGAAAAAATCCATTTGTGAGATTACTGGGAGGCAATACTCCATGGCATTTCTACACACCATCTTGGCTTATCTTGTCAAAGACCTTTGAATAGCAAATGACCTTGGCAACTAGAGAAAGCTTACCTCTGTATGTTTGTTCCCTGACAAATATAACATAAATAGAGAACATCTCCTCCCCCAAAACATTCCATTGTAGTAAAGTCTTCTTTCTCTACCCAAAGTATACACTGCAGGGTAATAAGACAATGATTTCCCTGAGACAGAGGTCGAGCCAGGTTGCTAGGAACTGCCTTTTAGATTTGGTGTTTCCTAAACTTAGTGTACCTCAGCATCACTCACACCAGTTCTTCTAACCACATGGAGACCTAGCATTCTTATTAAATTACATTTCAATGTGTCATCCACCCATCTACTCTTTCCTTACTCTCATGCACTTGACTCACATCTCTACCTATTCTATTGCCATTATCTTAAAATTCCTTGAATTCCTTGTTCAATCCTGTGAATATTCTATCCAATTCCACAAGTTAATGCCTCCATTCTTGCACCTGAACTTTTGAACTCTGCTAGTGAAAAAAAATAGGGAGAGAGTTTTGACATCTTTAAATATTTAAAGAATATTATAATTTTGGCTGGGTCATTAATCCTACCAGAATTTTTTAAAAAAATTTTGTTTTAACTCCTTTTATCTCCCACTCCCCACATAATGTATAGAATCTGTCAGTGTTTTCCCATGACTTTCATTATGAAATCCAGACTTCTGAAAATGGTTGACTTCCTGAATGATCTGGTTCCAGAATGCCAGTCTAATCATACTTCATCCACTCCGAACAACTTGCAGATCCCTGAGGAGGAGATAATCTGTCATGTCTGGAGGCTTTGCAAATGCTGTTCACTGTCTGGATTGCCCTTTTCCTCTCTTCCCATCCAGTGGAGTTAGTTATATGAATGCTCTAGAACTTGGTTCAAGTATCACCAACTCTTTTGACTTTTCAGAAGGAAATAAGATTTTATAAGAAAGAACATAGCTTTAGAGATAGACTTGCCTGGATACAATTCTGTATTTAACTTTGACATGCTGTTTAACATCTGCTGTAAATCTCATATTTCTATACAATGGACATAATCATACTTTTTTGAGTTTGTTGCACTAAAGAAGTAAAATGTGAGTTATATAAGTAATGGATATGTTACCCCCAATGTCAACACATAGTATAACTTTAGCTTTGTGTCAAGTCAGATCACAGGAAAGTTTGCTTTTGGCCTTTTACCTGGTATATTCTTCATAATGGTCCACAGAGGTAATAGCTGGCTAATGAACACTGAGTCTCTACACACAACACCTTTTAAAGTGAAAATGAAAGATGCTTAGTTTGTGACACATTCATGAAATAGATTTCATATGACAAATTTATTTTGGAATTTAGTGCCTTGAAATTGTTTTTATTCCTTAATAGTTGGTGTACTTTTCTCCATCACATAAAATTGTATAATGCTGGAGTGTCAAAAAGCTCAGAACCAAAGTTGGTGTTATAATAGTGGTAACTATATTCCTTTCACAGACACATTTTTATTTCTTTTTTCCATTGCTTTGATTTTTCTATTTCTATTTTAATAACCCTTTATTTTAATATTTGACATTTTAGAAATTGATAGATATTCACAGGGAAGTAGAAAAAAATGACTAATTCTGTTTTAAAGTACAATACATGCTTTCAAGTGATTTGTTATTCAAAATATCCAAAATCAACTTATATGAAAAATGGGTAGAATAAAAGTACTGAACTTGATAATAAAATTTCAAAAAATAAGGATGACTTATATGAAAGGATATTTAAAATTCTACTAATTACAACAAAATGTGTGCTATGTTATTTAATATATGCTTTCAAATAAGTCATTTTATTTGAGTCTCAGAATACCTATCTTAGTCTGTTTTAGCTGCTACAATAAAAGTACCATAGATTGGGTTGCTTAAAGAACTAATATTTATTTCTCACAGTTCTGGAGGCTGGGAAGTTCAAGATCAAGGAGCCAGTAAATTTGGTGTCTGATGAGAATCTGCTTCCTTGTTCACAGACAACCATCTCCTCACTGTGTCCTCATACGATGGGAGAGGCAAGGGGTATCTCTGGGGTCTCTTTTTTAAGGGCAGCAGTCCTATTCAAGAGGTTCTGCCCTCATGACCTAATCAACTCCCAAAGATCTCACTTCCAAATACCATAACTTTGGGGGTTAGGTTTCAACATATGAATTTAAGAAGGACAGAAACATTCAGTCTATAGCAACACCCCTGTGAGAGAAGTAATAACGGGACCCCACCCAATGGCCCCCAATAGATTTCACCAGAAACTTCAAAATCCCAAGGCTCTTTGTGATCTGACCACCGCACATTTAAGGAAACATAAAGTAGTAGTTAATTACTTAGCCACTGGAGTAGCTCTTACTTAGCAATTTACCTACTTCAGGACTTTTGGAAAGTTGCTTAGCTTTAGGGGCCTTTGTTTCTCCATCTATAAAATGGGGATAATATAATAGCCATTTAATTGTGCTGTTATAATAATTAAATAATGTAATAGTTAAAAAAAAAACCTTAGAAGAGTGCCTGGCATGTAATAACTATTCAATGATATTAGTTATTTCTGTTATACATTCTGAAATGAAACTGGCCTCAATTATCAATGTCTGCCAGGGCATGAAAAGGGAAAAGTTATTTATTGTACTTACTCTAGAATAATGCTGGAGACAGGGAGGTTGATACAGAGATATCACTGTAAGGCAGTATAGAGATTATTACAAAACATTTGCTTTGCGGAGGATAAATAAGTAACAAATATACGTGATGTTTATGAAGTAGTAAAATAGTGGCAAATTTTTGGGCCCTTTACAAAAATCTGTACAAGTTTGTTTTTAAAGACTCTATAAGAAATGTGCTTTTCTGTGAGAGTTCAGAAAGATAAGAAGCTGCTGTGAATATCAATCATCCAATCTTTGTTATTTTGGAACACTTTTAGTATAAGATACCTTGAATGTGGAATAAAATCTGAGTCTGGTTTGTAGGATAAGAATATATGAATGGACAAGGTTAAAGATGATGTAAAAATGAGATTAGTGAAAACTCTGGAATAATATAGGGAAAATAGTAGGGCAAAATGACACCTGAAAGACTTACATTCATTCAAAAATATTGTTTGTTGAATGGGGTCTGAGGCTGGAGGAGCTGGTGTGCTCTGGATGGCCTCCAGGAAACTTGAACAGATCAGTGGCCATCAGAGAAAGTGAAATGATAATCAAAGGGCACCACTTCCACCCCCAAATACTCTCCAGGAAAAATTAATCTGACAGATAAGTTGTAACTAAATTTTCAAGAAACAGACAAACTATCTTATCCAAGATTTTCAAAGCCACCCAACTCATTTTTGGAGGCAGGATTAATCTTGATTCCAAAATTGAATAAAGACAGATCAAGATTATGCCCTTTTCATAGATGCTAACTGAATCCAAGATTGTATTGTTTATTCCTGAATGCAAGGGCATTTATTGAAACTGTTTCAATAAATAGCAAATTTTGTTTCCTTTTTAAACTCTCAGAAAAAAATATTATTTGTTGAAATAAATCTCTGGGGTGGTCCAGTGACTGATTCCTGGACACCACAAGTATGAGATATAATAAGATATAATCTATGCAGTACAAAAATTAAGGAAAAAGAGAATTTAACATTGATTACTTATTTTCCCAAAAAGAGGTAATTGGAATACAGGGATCGTATTTTAAATAGTTAGAAGTCAAATAGGAAATAGGTGAATTGGAAGTTTAGGTTATTACGAACTGACGTCATATATAATTAGCTCCCCAAAATTGAAGGTTGTAATGTAAATATTATTCTTTCAAATTTTGGGGTTGTAACCCAGCAGAACTATGGCCACACCCTCTCCTGGAAGGCTTGCTGGGAAAGTAGAAAGAAGACCTGTCCTGCAGTCAGAAAACCTGAGTTCAAACCTTATTCCAAACCCTTTAAAGATGTGGCCTTGGACCTATGACTATGGTCTCTCAGAGCCTCTGCATCCCTGTTTGTGTAATGGGGATTATGATCCATGTCCCACAGGCAGCTGTAATTGAAGGCCATCATACAGAATAGGAGCTCAATAGATGTTTAAGGATGTGTTTTACACAGTTGAGCCATTTCTGTGCAATGGAAAGAGGAGGGCCTTACAGTCCATTAAACCTGTGGCCTCAGAAAAATTAATAAACTACTCTAAATCTTAGGTACCTCACCTGTAAAAATGGAGAACAAGTATTGTGGGTATTAAACTCACACTTCTATAGAAAAAGTATTGTGTGTATTAAACAAGATAATGTGTGTAAACTGCTTGACACAGCTCTCAACATAGAGTGGGCCCTCAATAGATGGGAGCTATTCTTGTTATTAAATTACCTGGTAGAAACTCTTCTAAGAGCTTGCTCATCCATGGTTTTAAAAGTGAATTTAAACAAATATTTCAGCATTTAGCTTCCTTTAAAAAAATTACAGGTATGCATGAAATTTTATATACCGAAGTATAAAAATTCCAATTATGTTAGCTGGGGTTTGTTTATAAACAGCATTTTTTTCCCTTCAATGAAGGGTAAAGGGAGGTTTGTCCCTGTGTTAATAGAATTGGACCTCCCTTAACGGGATAAACCAGTGTTTTTTGTGATACTCTGAGTAGTAATAACAGCAATGATAATGATAGTCGTAAAATAATTTTTTAAAAGTCCAACAATGTGTAGGTGTTGTCTTAAGCATTTTACATGTATTATCTATTTTAATCTTCTCACTAACCTTATACTAGTAACTTTTATTGTCCTCCTTTTTTTTTTTTTGCGGTACACGGGCCTCTCACTGCTGTGGCCCCTCCTGTTGCGGAGCGCGCAGGCTCAGCGGCCATGGCTCACGGGCCTAGTCGTTCCGCGGCATGTGGGATCTTCCCGGACCAGGGCACAAACCCGTGTCCCCTGCATCGGCAGGCGGACTCTCAACCACTGCGCCACCAGGGAAGCCCTATTGTCCTCATTTTATAGATAGAGACTTTAAGAACAGAGAGGTTAAACAACTTGTCTGAGGTCATAGAGTAAGGCTGTTATCTGATCCTAGTGTGAAAGGTGGGCGTTAGTAGAAGAAAAGGCTATTAGAAGTCTAAGGAAAAGCCTTAGAAAGAGAAGGAAAATCAGGGTCTTATAATTACCATTTTTTCTCTCTTTCAAAAGAAAATTGTTTTAATTTTTTTTGTGTTAACCATCATCATCTCCACTTAATCATCTCCAATTCTCTTTCCTTCAGACTTCAACTGGGATTTGGACCTCATGATTCTTGCCTGTCCTCTATACTATGCTCAAGCAAGGTCATTCAATCTCAAGACATTAAAAGTTTCCTCCATGAAAAATCCTTCTAAAATATAAATCCCCATTTTAGACTTCTTACCTGCATGCACTGAAGCATACAGTCATTTGTATTTCAGATAATGTCACTGCTGTCTACCCACCTGTTTAGGTAAAATGCCACTTTTCTTTCCTCACATCCACTCTCAAGGCTGGACACCACTGTCTTCAAATTGTAATTTACAACTAATGGCTTTTAGCATCTCCACTGCTATACCCATAATGTTGCACTGCTTGTTACAGTGATCTTCCCACTGGTTTCCCTGCACCTTCTCTTGCCCTTCCATAATCTACTCTCCACGTGACAGCCAGATCATCTTCTTAGATGAATCAGATCACATTGCAATAGAACAAAATTAAAAGCCCTTACCTGGTCTGTATGTAAGGAAACCATATGCTTCGGAGTGCCTGGGAGAGTCTTCATTTATATGGATTGTCCTAACTTGCTCTAGCCTTCTATTATCCATGCAATAAAAACAATTAAACAATAAATTATGTAGTTAAAACAATATATTATATAGCCTCTCTAACTACAACACTCTAAACGCCTTGGACTGTGCCTACCTTTCTGTGCTTACCTCATACCCTTCACCACCCCTCCCACTCCAGCCTTTGTTCACTCTTTTGTAGCTGCACAAACTTTCCTTATACCCCAGTGTAGTTCCTGATCTTTTAGCTGCTACCCCCTCTGCATGCAGTGCCTTGCTCCAGATGTTTATGCTGCTTGGTTTTTCTCCTCATTCAGGTCTTAGATCAAATAACATCTATAGAAATGCCATTCCTCCCCCACTTTACCTAAATTGTGTGTTCCTTTTGTTTCTTTTTTAACACCATAGATTATATCTCTATCTACCTATTTATCTATATTGTTTATTGTACATATATATAGTCTATCAATTTACTTATGTAGTTTTTCATTGTCCATACCATGCTCTCTTTTTTAACTTAATTACCCAATTGACGAGCTTTCTGGGGCTACTGGCTTCACTTCCACCATCCTTCACAAACGTCTTAGTCACTTGCCAGACACCTCCTACTGAATCAACTATTGTTTCTTCAGACATGGAAGAATAAAGAAAGGAAATAAACAGTGATAGAACATTTATTTTATAGGCACAGGCTCTCCTTTAGATTTGGGCAATTTATTTTTCCTTTATATGTCTTATATAGGAGTTGGGCATCCACAGAATGTTTGAAGAAACCTGTTAGGAGTCTGATAAAACTGAGATGCACACTAAAGAGAAATGATAAAATAAGCCTGCTATTTAATACAGGCCTTTACAGGTGGATAGATAAATGCTGTCTGAGATATTTATAACATGGCTGTAATGAAACCCTGCTGTAATAATTGAACTGGCAATTTAGCTGAGGCTTGCAACTATTAATTAGAAATGAGGGACTGAGAGTTGATTAAGAAGAGATTTCAAGGAAATCTCTGAGTGGTTCTTAACAAGTTTTAAAAAGGAGATGAAAAGCATAAAATGGGCATGGTAGACAGAATAATGGCCTCACAAAAATGGTCACATCCTAATTCCTGAGACCTGTAGATGTGATTAAGCTAAGGACTTTGAGAAGAGGAGTTAGCCTGAATTGTACAGGTGGCCCAATTAAATGGGCCCTTGAAAAGTGGAGACATTTTCCCTGCTGTAGTCAGAGGAAGACATGACTAGGGAAAAATGATTAGAAAGAAGCAAAATTATTGGCTTCAAAGATGAAGGAAGGGGGCCGAGCCAAGAAACATGCTCAGCCTCTAGAAGTTAGAAAAACAAGGAGATGAAAGAATTCTTCCCTGGAGCCTCCAAATAGGGACACAGCCCTGCCAACACTGGGATTTTAACACAGTAAGATCCATGTCGGACTTCTACAGAACTGTAAAGTGAAAAAAAAAAAAAAAAGTTTGCTGCTTTAAACCACAAAAGTTATAGAATTTGTTACTGAACAATAGAAACAATGCAATGAGGGAAATGGTAGAATTTAATTTTTTTTCCTTTTTCATCTTTTCACTACCATACTAAGATTATGAGCACAAGAAAGTTTATTTTTCACTTACTCTGTACCCTTTGACCAACATCTTCCAATTTCCTGCTGCCGCAGCCCCTGTTAACCTCAATTCTATTCTTTGTTTCTGTAAGTTTAACTTTTTAAAATTTCACACAGAGTGAGATCATACAGTATTTGTCTTTCTCTGGCTTATTTCACTTAGCATAACATCCTTCAAGTTCATCCATGTTGTCACAAATGGCAGGATTTCCTTCTTTTTTAAGGTGGAATAATATCCTATTTTATATGTGTGTGAATCACATTTTCTTTGTCCTTTCAACTGTTGACAATTAGCTTATTTCCATATCTTGGCTATTGTGAATAATGCTGCAGTGAATATGGGAGTGCAGATAACTCTTTGAGATAGTGATTCTATTTCCTTTGGATATATACCCAGAAGTGATCATGTTGTAGTCCTATTTCTATGATTTTGATGACCCTCCATTCTGTTTTCCATAATGGCTGTACCAATTTACATTCCCACCAACAGTGTACCAGGGTTCCCTTTTCTCCAGTTCCTCACCAACACTTGTTACCTTTGACTTTTTCAATAATAGCTATAGTAGCAGGTGTGAGGTGATGTGTCTGTGTGTGTTTTTTTTTTCAAAGCTGTAGAATTTATTGCAATAAAGTAGCTCATAATATTCTCTTATTATCCTTTTAATATCTGTACAATTTCTAGTGCTGTCCTCTTCATTCTTGGTATAGTTAATTTGTGACTTCTCTCTCTCTCTCTCTCTCTCTCTCTCTCTCTGGCCAGAAGTCTATTCAGCGATATTGAAATTCTCAAAGAACTAGATTTCAGTTTCATAAATCTTCTCTGCTGCTTTTTGTTTTTAGTTTCATTTATTCCTTCTAATTCCTTTGTGTTTGATTTGCTCTTTTTTGTTGTTTGTTTATTAACATTGTCATTTAAGTATAACTGCTTTACAATGGTGTGTTAGTATCTGTTTTATAACAAAGTGAATCAGTTATACATATACATATATCCCTGTATCTCTTCCTTCTTGCATCTCCCTCCCTCCCACCCTCACTATCCCACCCCTCTAGATGGTCACAAAGCACCAAGCTGATCTCCCTGTGCTACACGGCTGCTTTCCACTAGCTATCTATTACACGTTTGGTAGTGTATATATGTCCATGTCACTCTCTCACTTTGTCCCAGCTTACCCTTCCCCCTCCCCGTATCCTCATGTCCATTCTCTAGTAGGTCTGCATCGTTATTCCCGTCTTGCCCCTGGTTCTTCATGACCATTTTTTTGTTTTGTTTTTTAGATTCCATATATATGTGCTAGCACATGGTATGTGTTTTTCTCTTTCAGACGTACTTCACTCTGTATGACAGACTCTACGTCCATCCACCTCACTAAAAATAACTCAGTTTAATTTCTTTTAATAGCTGAGTAATATTACATTGTATATATGTGCCACATCTTTATCCATTCATCAGTTGATGGACACAAAGTTTGCTTCCATGTCCTGGCTATTGTAAATAGGGCTGCAGTGAACACTGTGGTACATGACTCTTTTTGAATTATGGTTTTCTCAGAGTATATGCCCAGTAGTGGGATTGCTGGGTCGTATGGTAGTTCTATATTTAGTTTTCTAAGGAACCCCCATACTGTTTTCCAGAGTGGCTGTATCAACTTACATGCCCAACGACAGTGCAAGAGAGTTCCCTTTTCTCCACAGCCTCTCCAGCATTTATTGTTTCTAGATTTCTTGATCATGGCCATTCTGACTAGTGTGAGATGATATCTCATTGTAGTTTTGATTTGCATTTAGCTAATGATTAATGGTGTTGAGCATTCTTTCATGTGTTTGTTGGCAATCTGTATATCTTCTTTGGAGAAATGTCTATTTAGGTCTACTGCCCATTTTTGGACTGGGTTGTTTGTTTTTTTGTTATTCAGCTGCATGATCTGCTTGTAAAATTTGGAGATTAATCTTTTGTCAGTTGCTTCATTTGCAAATATTTTCTCGCATTCTGAGTGTTGTCTTTTGGTCTTGCTTATGGTTTCCTTTGCTGTGCAAAAGCTTTTAAGTTTCATTAGGTCCCATTTGTTTATTTTTGTTTTTATTTCCATTTCTCTACGAGGCAGGTCAAACAGGATCTTGCTGTCATTTATCTTGCAGAGAGCTCTTCCTATATTTTCCTCTAAGAGTTTGATAGTGTCTGGACTTACATTAGGTCTTTAATCCATTTTGAGCTTATTTTTGTGTATGGTATTAGGGAGTGTTCAAATTTCTTTCTTTTATATGTAGCTGTCCAGTTTCCCCAGCACCACTTATTGAAGAGGCAGTCTTTTCTCCACTGTATATTCTTGCCTCCTTTATCAATGATAAGGTGGGGCTTCCCTGGTGGTGCAGTGGTTAAGAATCCACCTGCCAATGCAGGGAATACGGGTTTGTGCCCTGGTCCGGGAAGATCCCACATGCCGCGGAGCAACTTGGCCCGTGAGCCATGGCCGCTGAGCCTGTGCTCCGCAATGGGAGAGGCCACAACAGTGAGAGGTCTGCGTACCACTAAAAAAAAAAAAAAAAAAAAAAAAAAAGATAAGGTGACTATATGTGTGTCAGTTTATCTCTGGGCTTTCTATCCTGTTCCATTGATCTATATTTCTGTTATGGGACAGTATCATACTGTCTTGATCACTGTAGCTATGTAGTATAGTCTGAAGTCAGGGAGCCTGACTCTTCCAGCTCTGTTTTTCGTTCACAAGATTGCTTTGGCTATTCGGGGTCTTTTGTGTTTCCATACAAATTGTGAAATTTCTTGTTCTAGATCTGTGAAAAATGCCAGTGGTAATTTGATAGGGATTCCACTGAATCTGTAGATTGCTTTGGGTAATATAGTCATTTTCACAATGTTGATTCTTCCAATCCCAGAATGTGGTACATCTCTCCATCTGTTTGTATCAACTTTATTTTATTTATTTATTTACTTCTTACATCTTTATTTGAGTATAATTGCTTTACAATAGTGTGTTAGTTTCTGCTTTACTGATTTTGTATCCTGAAACTTAACCAAATTCATTGTTTAGCTCTAGAAGTTTTCTGGTGGCATCTTTAGGATTCTGTACGTATAGTATCATGTCATATGCAAACAGTGACAGCTTTACTTCTTCTTTTCTGATTTGGATTCTTTTATTTCTTTGGCTTCTCTAATTGCTGTGGCTAAAACTTCCAAAACTATGTTGAATAAGAGTGGTGAGAGTGGGCAACCTTGTCTTGTTCCTGATCTTAGTGGAAATGCTTTCAGTTTTTCACCATTGAGATGATGTTGGCTGTGGGTTTGTCATATATGGCCTTTATTCTGTTGAGGGAAGTTCCCTCTATGCCTAATTTTTGGAGGGCATTTATCATAAATGGGTGTTGAATTTTGTCGAAAGCTTTCTCTGCTTCTATTGAGGTGATCATATGGTTTTTCTCCTTCAATATGTTGATATGGTGTATCACATTGATTGATTTGCGTATATTGAAGAATCCTTCCATTCCTGGGATAAACCCCACTTGATCATGGTGTATGATCCTTTTAATGTGCTGTTGGATTCCGTTTGCCAGTATTTTGTTGAGGAGTTTTGCATCTATGTTAATCAGTGATACTGGCCTGTAGTTTTCTTTCTTTGTGACATCTTTATCTGGTTTTGGTATCAGGGTGATAATGGCCTCCTAGGATGAGCTTGCGAGTTTCCCTCCCTCTGCTTTATCTTGGAAGAGTTTGAGAAAGATAGGTGTTAGCTCTTCTCTAAATGGTTGATAGAATTCACCAGTGAAGCCGTCTGGTCCTGGGCTTTTGTTTGTTAGAAGAATTTTAATCACAGTTTCAGTTTCAGTGCTTATGATTGGTCTGTTCATATTTTGTATTTCTTCCTGCTTCAGTCTCAGCAGGTTGTGCATTTCTAAGAATTTGTCCATTTCCTCCAGGTTGTCCGTTTTATTGGCATAGAGTTGCTTGTAGTAATCTCTCATGATCCTTTGTATTTCTGCAGTGTCAGTTGTTACTTCTTTTTCAGTTTTAATTCTATGATTTGTGTCTTCTCCCTTTTTTTCTTGATGTGTCTGGCTAATGTTTTATCAATTTTGTTTATCTTATCAAAGAACCAGCTTTTACTTTTATTGATCTCTGCTATCATTTCCTTCATTTCTTTTTCATTTATTTCTGATCTGATCTTTATGATTTCTTTCCTTCTGCTAACTTTGGTTTTTTTTTATTCTTTCTCTAATTACTTTAGGTATAAGGTTAGGTTGTTTTTTGAGGTGATTCTTGTTTCTTAAGGTAGTATTGTATTGCTATAAACTTCCCTGTTAAAACTGCTTTTGCTGCACCACGTTGGTTTTGGTTCATCATGTTTTCATTGTCATTCGTTTCTAGGTACTTTTTGATTTCCTCTTTGATTTCTTCATTGATCTCTTGGTTATTAAGTAGTGTATTGTTTAGCCTCCATTTGTTTGTATGTTTTACATATTTTGTCCTGTTATTGATATCTAGTCTTATAGCATTGTTGTTGGAAAAGATACTTGATACTCAATTTTCTTAAATTTACCAAGGCTTGATTTGTGACCCAAGGTATGATCTATCCTGGAGAATGTTCCATGAGCACTTGAGAAGCAAGTGTATTCTGCTGTTTTTGAATGGAATGTCCTATAAATAGCAATTAAGTCCATCTTGTTTAATGTATCATTTAAGGCATGTGTTTCCTTATTTATTTTCATTTTGGATGATCTGTCCATTGGTGAAAGTGGGGTGTTAAAGCCCCCTACTATGATTGTGTTACTGTCAATTTCCCCTTTTATGGTTGTTAGTATTTGCCTTATGTATTGAGGTGCTCCTATGTTGGGTGCATAAATATTTACAATTTTTATATCTTTTTCTTGGATTGATCCCTTGATCATTATGTAGTGACCTTCTTTGTCTCTTGTAATAGTCTATATTTTAAAGTCTGTTTTGTCTGATATTGCTACCCCAGCTTTCTTTTGATTGCCATTTGCATGGAATATCTTTTGCCATCCCCTAACTTTCAGTCTGTATGTGTCCCTAGGTCTGAAGTGGGTCTCTTATAGACAGCATATGGGTCATGTTTTTGTATCCATTCAGCCTGTCTATGTCTTTTGGTTAGAGCATTCAATCCATTTACATTTAAGGTAATTATTGATATGTATGCTCCTATTACCATTTTCTTAATTGTTTTGGCTTTGTTATTGTAGGTCTTTTCCTTCTCTTATATTTCCTGCCTAGAGAAATTCCTTGAGCATTTGTTGTAAAGTTGGTTTGGTGGTGCTGAATTCTCTTACCTTTTGCTTGTCTGTAATGGTTTTAGTTTCTCCATCAAATCTGAAAGAGATCCTTGCTGGGTAGAGTAATCTTAATTGTAGTTTTTCCCCTTCATCAGTTTACATATGTCCTGCCACTCTCTTCTGGCTTGCAGAATTTCTGCTGAAAGATCAGCTGTTAACATTATGGAGATTCCCTTGTATGTTATTTGTTGTTTTTCCCTTACTGCTTTTAATATTTTTTCTTTGTATGTAATTTTTGATAGTTTGATTAATATGTGTCTTGGTGTGTTTCTCCTTAGATTTATCCTGTATGGGACTCTCTGTGCTTCCTGGACTTGATTAACTATTTCCTTTCCCATATTAGGGAAGTTTTCAACTATAATCTCTTCAAATATTTTCTCAGTCCCTTTCTTTTTCTCTTCTTCTGGAACCCCTGTAATTCAAATGTTGGTGTGTTTAATGTTGTCCCAGAGGTCTCTGAGACTGTCCTCTATTATTTTCATTCTTTTTTCTTTATTCTCCTCTGCAGTAGTTATTTCCAGTATTTTATCTTCCAGGTCACTTAACCGTTCTTCTGCCTCAGTTATTCTGCTATTGATCCCTTCTAGAGGATTTTTTATTTGATTTATTGTGTTGTTCCTCACTGTTTGTTTGCTCTTTAGTTCTTCTAGGAACGTGTTACCCGTTTCTTGTATTTTTTCCATTCTATTTCCAAGATTTTGGATCATCTTTGCTATCATTATTCTGAATTATTTTTACAGTAGACTGACTATTTCCTCTTCATTTGTTAGGTCTGGTGGGTTTTTACCTTGCTCTTTCATCTGCTGCAAATTTCTCTGTCTTCTCATTTTGCTTATCTTACTGTGTTTGGGGTCTCCTTTTCGCAGGCTGCAGGTTTGTAGTTCCCGTTGTTTTTGGTGTCTGCCCCCAGTGGCTAAGGTTGGTTCAGTGGGTTGTGTAGGCTTCCTTGTGGAGGTGCCTGTGTTCTGGTGGATGAGGCTGGATCTTGTCTTTCTGGGGGCCTGGTCCACATCTGGTTGTGTGTTTTTGGGTGTCTGTGGCATTATTATGATTTTAGGCAGCCTCTCTGCTAATGGGTGGGGCTGTGTTCCTGTCTTGCTAGTTGTTTGGCATAGGATGTCCAGCACTGTAGCTTGCTGGTCTTTGAGTCAAGCTGGGTTTAGCATTGAGATGGCGATCTCTGGGAGATTTTTACCATTTGATATTACATAGAGCTGGGAGCTTTCTTGTGGACTAGTGTCCTGAACTTGGCTATTCAACCTCAGGGGCACAGCCCTGGCACATGGCTAGAGCACCAAGAGCCTGTCATCCACATGGCTAGGAATAAAAGGGAGAAAACCAAAGAAGAACATAAAATAAAATTTAAATGTTATTAAAATAAAATAATAATTATAAAAATATTTAAGTAATAAAAAAAGAAAGAAGAGCAACCAAAAGCAGAGTTATACAGATAAAATCACACAGAAGCATACACATACACACTCACAAAAAGTGAAAAAGGGAATAAAAAATATATATCGTTTCTCCCAAAGTCCACCTCCTCAATTTTGTATGACTCGTTGTCTATTCAGGTATTCCGCAGATGCAGGGTACATCAAGTTGATTGTGGACATTTAATCCACTGCTCCTGAGGCTGCTGGGGGAAATTTCCCTTTCTCTGTTCTTACAGCTACTGGGGTTCAGCTTCGGATTTGGCTCTGCCTCTGTATGTAGGTCGCCTGAGGGCGTCTGTTTTTTGCTTAGACAGGACCGGGTTATAGGAGCAGCTGATCAGGGGCTCTGGCTCACTCAGGCTGGGGGTGGCGAGGGGTAGGGAATGTGGTGGCAGAGGCCAGCATGACATTGCAACAGCCTGAGGCACGCCATGTGTTCTCCTGGAGAAGTTGTCCTGCACAGTCTTCTGGAAGGGGAAGTGTGGATAGTGACCTGTGCTTGCACACAGGCTTCTTGGTGGCTGCAGCAGCAGCCTTAGCGTCTCATGCCAGTCTCTGGGGTCCGCGCTGTTAGCCACGGCTCATGCCCGTCTCTGGAGCACCTTTAAGCAGCCCTTTTAATCCCCTCTCCTCTTGCACCAGGAAACAAAGAGGCAAGAAAAAAACTCTTGCCTCTTAGGCAGCTCCAGACTCTTTCCCGAACTCCCTCCCGGCTAGCTGTGACACACTAGTTCCTTCAGGCTGTGTTCACGTAGCCAGCCCCAGTCCTCTCCCTGGGATCCAACCTCTGAAGCCCGAGCCTCAGCTCTCAGCCCCCACCCGTCCCAGCGGGTGAGCAGACAAACCTCTCGGGCTGGTCATTGGTGGTCGGCACCAATCTTCTGTGCGGGAATCTCTCCACTTTGCCCTCTGCACCCCTGTTGCTGCACTTTCCTCTGTGGCTTCGAAGTTTCTCCCTCCACCACCTGCAGTCTCCGCCCGTGAAGGGGCTTCCTAGTGTGTGGAAACCTTTCCTCCTTCACAGCTCCCTCCCACTGGTGCAGGTCCCATCCCTATTCTTTTGTCTCTGTTTTTTTCTTTTGCCCTACTCAGGTACGTGGGGAGTTTCTTGCCTTTTGGGAGGTCTGAGGTCTTCTGCCAGGGTTCAGTAGGTGTTCTGTAGGAGTTATTCTACATGTAGATGTATTTCTGATGTATTTGTGGGGAGGAAGGTGATCTCCATGTCTTACTCTTCCTCCATCTTGAAGCTCCTCCAGGTGATGTGTTTTTGATTTACTTTTTCTGATGATTAATGATGTTGAACACCTTTTATTTATACCTGTTTGACATTTGTATGTCTTCTTTGGAAAAATATCTATTGAGATCCTTTCCTAATTTTTTAAAATGTTTTTTATTTTTAAAATTTATTTGTTTTTGGCTGTGTTGGGTCTTCATTGCTGTGTGTGGGCTTTCTCTAGTTGTGAGCGGGGGTTACACTTTGTTGCAACGCACCTGCTTCTCACTGTGGTGGCTTCTCTTGCTGTGGAGCATGGGCTGTAGGCACACAGGCTTCAGTAGTTGTGGCTTGTGGGCTCTAGAAAGCAGGCTCAGTAGGTGTATCACACAGGCTTCATTGCTTCGCAGCATGTGGGATCTTCCAGGACCAGGGCTCGAACCCATGTCCCCTGCATTGGCAGGCAGATTCTTAACCACTGTGCCACCAGGGAAGCTCCCTTTCCTCATTTTTTAATTAGATTATTCTTTTCTGTTGAGTTATATGAGTTATTTATAGATTTTGAATATTAACCCCTTATCAAATATATAGTTTGTAAATATTTTCTTTCATTTCATAGGTTGCCTTTTCGTTTTTTTTTTTTTTTTTATTGTTTTCTTTGCTATGCAGAAACATTTTAGTTTGATGTAGTTCCATTTGTCTATTTTTTGCTTTAGTTGCTTGTGCTTTTGATGTCAGATCCAAAAAATCATTACCAAGAGCAGTGTGAAGGAGATTTTTCTCCATGTTTTCTTCTAGGAGGTTTATGATTTTAGGTCTTATGTTCAAGTCTTTAATCCATTTTGAGTTAATTTTTGTGTATGGTATAATATTGTAGTCCAGTTTCATTCTTTTGCGTGTGACTGTACAGTTTCCCCAACACTATTTACTGAAAAGACTACTCTGTCCCCATTGTATATTCTTGGCTTCTTTGCTGTAAATTAATTGACCATATATACATGGGCTTATTCCTGGATTCCCTGTTCTTTTCCATTGATCTGTGTGTCTGTTTTTATGCCAATACCATAATGTTTTGATTACTGTAGCTTTGTAATACAGTTTGAAATAAGGAAGTGTGATGCCTCCAGCTTTGTTTTTCTTTCTCAAGATTGCTTTGGCTGTTTGTGGTCATTTGTGATTCCATGCATATTTGGGGATTGTTTTTTCTCTTCCCATGAAAAACGCCATTGGAATTTTGAAAGGGATTGCACTGAATCTGTAGATTGAATTGGGTAGTATGGATACTTTCACAATATGAATTCTTCCAATCCATGAGCATAAAATATCTTTCCATTTATTTGTGTCTTCTTCAATTGCTTTCAGCAATGTCTTAAGTTTTTACTGTATAGGTCTTTCATCTCCTTGGTTAAATTTATTCTTAAGTATTTTTTATTCTTTTTGATGTAGTTGTAAAATAGATTGTTTTCTTAATTTCTCTGTTTGATAGTTTGTTATTAGTGTATAGAAACACAACTGATTTTTGTCCTCTAGTTTTCTATGAGCACAGTGAATTTAAGCCCCTGAGGTCACTTACTATTTTATTTACGTTTTTATTCCTAGACTCTAGAATGTGGCCCTGAAACATTGGATCAATGCTTCTGAGGTTTAGATGCCTACATCTCATCCCCAAGTAAGCTTCAATTGATAGTCTGTAACCAGAAAAATGTCACTGACAACTACTCTGGAGGCCAGGAGCTGTGTTGGGACAGAGACTTGACTTGACTGTCCATGCAGTCAGTGAAAGAGTGAGACTCAGGACCTAAATCCCGACCATCCAGGCATTAGATTCCTGTGTCTGCCATTCATCTAGGATAGCATGCCTGCTTCAGTGCCACAGAACTTTGAATCTTCACACCAAACTCTTTGTTCACCCCATTGAGCTGAGGTCCTATAATGCCCTGGCATGCTTACAACCTAAGAGACCACGGTGCAATCATAACAATTCAGTGTATCTACCTAAATTGGGGGATCATGCAAAGGCATTTCAGAACAGCCTTAATTAGGGACAAAGAGAGAGAGACTTGTGATGTAAATGATTACCTGAGAAAGTTCCAAGAAAAGTCAAGCAATTAGATAAATCATATTTCTTCTTCTATCTTCTCTTGGATATTTTTAAAGTCATTCCAAGTCAGGATACATGTTGTATCTGTGTCTGCCACTCTTCGTGAATTCTTACAAATCCTTATGTGCTGTTCCAGCTCTCTTGAATCAGAACATTTATATTTTTTTTGCCTAATTTATTGTTAATAATTCACTAGAAATTGACTTCTCAATGAAAATTTTTCTTCAAGTTTCACAGACATTTTACCCTGCAACTGAAGAAAATCTTGAACCATATTTCTAAATTTGATTGCTTCCATTCGTTGATTTTAAAAAGTGTCCAGAAATATACTAAGATGCTCAGATTGGCCTTTTTAATGAGGAGCAGGGATTATTGCTCTTCTCTGGTTCAGTCACGTCACCACAACTTACAAGGAAACCATTTCTTCAGTGTGTAATGCCTATGTCAGTTCAATCTTTCTTGAGTTACTACTTAATTAACTTTATGGAATATTGTTTTTCTGGTAGTCAAACTTCCTATGCATCACTTTCTCTCTCCCCACCCCAAACTTCAGTGCTTCTTGAAATAGCTAAGACATTTGATTAGTATAATTTAACCAAATTCTTGCTGACACACTTTCTAGAAAGTATTTGGGGTATGGGGTTATTAAAAGTAAATAGATGTAAAAAATATTAAGCCAGCAAATTGTAAATAAACTGTTCCAAGCCACTTAAATCTCATCCTTCTGATTATATTTCTCTGTGCCTTAGTAGAGGAAGAATGATTGTTCTTCATTTAGACTTTTCACTGGTTTTCGTTGCCTGTAGTATGGGGAAGTGTTGATTGGGCTAATGTGACTTAAAAGAGGGCAGCACCTAGGAGTTTGTTAGAAAAGCAGAAACTCCAGCATCATCCAGAACTACTGAATCAGAATCTGTATTTAAATAAGATTTTCAGATGATGCATATACTTGTCAAAACTATGAGAAACACTGCTCTAGAATACAATCCACTCAAATGAGCACTGGTAGAATTAATTCCTTGGAAACAATGAGATCATCGTATTTCTCAGTCCTATTATTCTCAGTCACCAAACCGTAGGGAAGCACCCACACTAAACAATTTATCTTTTCATTTTTATCACTCCACTATTTTGCCCTTATCTCCTGAACCACCCAGCCCTGTTCCCTCACTTTCAATCTTTTCAACTGGGCTCTGGTCAGACTAACAATAATTATAGTAATAATAGCAACAACTATTATATAATGATGATGGCAGTGATGACGATGATGATGATGAAAAATGCTTCCTCTAGCATCTGTAACTTAAGTGACAGTGACACCCCTAATTCTGCAACAAAGATACAACTTCTCTACAGCCTTCTCCAAAGGTTGTTGCCAATTCTACCCTACCTGGTATATCTCAGAATCTTGAGAATCTGCTCAACTACTTATTGCTCTGAGACACAGTTTTTAGGAAACTCTTCTTTCACTCTGACCCTAGTCTTTTGAAGTTTATGACATCAGGCTAGTCAATCAGCCCTTCTCCTTGTTATTACCCTTCTCTTCTATATTCTCTGTCACTCTTCCTCTTCTAAGGCTTTGAAACCGAACTTCTGTCTTCACTGATGTTTAGAACTGTGTCATCCACATGATTCAACAGCGGCATTGTTTAACCTCAATTTTAATAACTTTCATGTCCACACTTTTTAATCTCTCTTTCTTTGACACGACTGGACCTTGACATTATCCAAAATTAATACACCTATGCATATGCAATTGGTATGATTTTTTTAAATGACTCTATTATGTTAGAAAATTCATACAAACTTTTGCTCAATTTCCAAAGCCCACTAATATTATCATTTCCTTGCAAAAACTTTCAAGTATCTTAATCCTTTCCCTCTATCATACACACCTTGTAAGGTCCCAATTCTGCTTGACCCAAATTTGTGCCTTCCCAGGAACTACATCTAAACAAGTGAATATTGCTTGAATATCACTTTCTGAGAAAACAATTTTATAGCTTCTCTTCTTTGCTCAATATTCCTACCTTTTCCCTCCACCTCACTCTCAGCTGATAACCTGACCAAGATAAGAATAAGACAATAAACGTCTTCGGAAAATTACTGCATTATCTTCCTACTTCAAACTTAAAAACAATACCTGAGAGTTACTGACCACTGATTTGTGCCTGACACTTCATATATCGTCTCACTTTATCCTTAGAATAAACTTATAAGGTAGTTTTCTTATTATTGCAGATGAGGAAGCTGAGTAACAGTGAGATTAACTAACTGTGGTTATCCTGGAGCCTGTAGATAAACCAAGTGAAACTTCAGTCTGCTTCCAAATCATGAACTGTATTCACAGGCTTGTTTTATTGCCATAACCTACTCAGAAACTACTATGTGATAGACTGTGTTTTGTGGGGTTGTGGTTAATAATATAACCAGAAAATCTTGATTCTCCAGCCATTGAAATGTTGGGTTTATGTTCCTGAGTCTGGAATCTGTGCAGGCTCTATGACTACTCTGACAGTAAGAATATGGCAAAAGTTATGTTATGCCTTGTTCTACCTCTTAGAGCACTCAGACTTGAAGATCTAAGCTGTCATGTTAGAAGTTGGACTATCCTTCTGGATAGACCACATGAGAGGCCCTGAGAACTCACAGTGAGGGAGTATGGCACTTGTAGGGCCACTGTTTCTGCCAAGGCACCAGAAACGTGAGTGAAGCCTTCTTGGATCCTCCAGACCAGCTCAGCTGCCAATGGAACACTGCACAGCAACAACATTTGGTGCTATTTAGAACAGAAAAATCATCCAGCTAAGTTGGCCTGAATTTCTGGCCTAAAGGTCATGAATACAGTACAGTGATTGTTGTTTTGTTTTAAGCTACCAAGTTTGGTGTGGTTTGTAATGCAAAGGATAACTAGAACAAATTCCAGTTCTCATGGGCATAGACTGTCAGGTTTGCTTTCCTGCCCAAAGCAATTGCAAAAAGTATGAAACAACAACTATAAACAAAGTGAGTGATTGAATCATCTACAAATTCAAGGGGAAAAAATGATTGTAGTTGGAAATAGAATGTCAGATTCTCAATGTTTGTATGTGCCTTGGCCCAATTAAGAGTATCCAGAAATGAGAACAAGTAGGAAACCCAACAGGCCTTGATTGAAGGTGCTGATGCAGCCAAAATTGGCTTCATAATTAGGGCTATCTCTCAGGAGGCTGGTCTGAGAGCATAACACTCCTCACACCAAGTTCAGTATATGCTGAAACAGTGTAATCAACACAATTTATTCTTCTATCCCTTCCCTACTTATTGAATGTTTTTGTTTCTCTAAGTTGAAAGATAAACTCTATTCTGAAGGTGGCAGCCTGAATTTGAGAAAATGTCTAGGCCTCACTAAGGGACTATATGACAATTAGTTATATGTAACCAGTAAAACTAGTTAATGAAATATTAAAACTGATTAATGGAATATTTCATATACAATGAGTTTAGTAATTAAGAGACTAACTGTCTTTACCTATTCTATAATTCTTCAGTGAGTGAATATGCCCAAGAAGTGAGAGTCAGTAAAATCTGATGTGCATGGACCAGTAGTACTTGCAGGGAACTCTGAAAAGCCAAACCTATCGGACGACTAAAGTTAGACCATAGAAAGAGCACTGCTAGAGAGATTTATGGGAACTGCAGGCTATAGAGAAGCTGTTTCCTCTGTGTAGCTTACTCCCAAATGGGTCCACAGCTGAGTTTCTGGTAGTAAACTCGGGGCTACTTTGATCAGCAGGACTGGTACTTGGCAAGACAAGCAGGAGAGGGCAGGACCAGCTGGGACTATCTGGCACCTCGTTATTGGTCTATCACCGTGTCTGATTGTGATGACCTTCTGAGAGTATGACTTTCTCTTTTCTTCATCTCCCAAATCTCTCACAATTTCTCTTTTGGCCAGTTCTGACTCAGAATCTTATAGGGTGTGGGATTCTGGGAAAGCATTTCCCAGCTTGAGCCCAGTTATCATCACACAGTCCAGGACCATGTGCCATATACAGTTTAGGAAGCTTGATATTTTCTGCCTGAAACAGTTAATATTTCAGGGCCTTCTTCCCACCCTCATTCTATACAGAATGTCACAAATGAAAATTAGAGAAGGAAGAGGCCAGACAAATTTACATGTTACAGCTAAAGGACACATTTACATGTTTATGATATCTGCTGGCTTTGTGAACACAATCAGTATATTACACCACACCTAAAGTACAGGCATAAATCTTCATTAATGTTTGTTGCAAATTACAATTTCATTAAGAATTATGTTTCCTCCAGTATTATCACTCCTCTTTATTTTTAAATTGGGTTTTTAAAAAAAAGTTTTATTTTAGTATAGTTTCTTTACATTATTGTGTTAGTTTCTGCTGTACAGCAAAGTAAATCAGTATCATTCCTCTTTACTTTGAAACTGTAGTCCCTAAAACTCAGAGGGGTTTTATGAAGAGAAAAGAGAGTAAAAATGTTTCAAACTTGAGAACTTCACCTTCAGTTTGGAGGTGTCTCTACTCAGGATGATTTACTCTTTGTTCTCATTTGGTGACCTGATAAAATCTTTCAGATTGTTCAGGTTTTGCTACACATAGCTCCTGTTTGTAGCCTGGAAAATTAGGCAGGTGAATTTTGACTCCAAAATGTCACCTTAGCATTATCTAGGATCAGACCATTAAAAAGACTGTATACACCCTAATATTTTGTCTACTTCTGCAATTACAGAGGGATGAGCATTCAGGATATAAGAGGACCACAAGATTTTCTCCAGGAATCCAGAAGGGGAGCAAGGACCATTTCTGGCTGGACTGTAGAATTTGCCGATGGATGTGTGGTTGAGCTCATTTTAAAATCTTTTTGATTGGTCCTTCAAACCCGACTTAAACCAAACCTAACCAAAAAAAATATATACAACTTTATAAAAGAGGCTGGAAGTTTAGAATTGTTTTTTAAAAGTGACACTGACTGATAAAGAAAGGTTATTTTAAGGCTTTTGAAGATCTAGGGGACATCTAGAATGTTGCCAATAAAATATGGTCAAGTCATTTCAGACAGGGATAAATACATTTCATTTAAATATTGTGCAGTTTTGCCCCTCTAAAGCACTCTGAATTGCATTGATCCATTTGGATATAAAGGACCTTCTTTGGACCTCCCTCCACCTCTAAGTGAGAATGTCTGTTGTATTAATGTGGACCGTAGGTCATCTGCTACCTTCCTGCCTTGTGGGACAAAGCAGTTCCTTATCTTCAATTACTTAGCTCCTGGATGCAGGATATTCATGGTATCTATTCCACTTTATCTTCAGACAGAATGCAAATCTTCCTAAAGGAGCTAGAATCATCATTTAAAGCCTTGCACTTAGCTACAGAGTGATTCAAGCAGATGCAGTAACTCCCTTACCAGTGATCCTTAATTTTGGCTCACAGATTTTGGCTCTGTAGCAGATATTTCTGTGTCTGTGTTCAGGCGGTCCCAGGCTTCCCTGATGAGACTGATAGAAAAGACATTGACTTGCATCAACTGTGATGATAGATTTTATGACTGGACCGAGATCAGAAATTCATTTTACAGACCACTGAACAATTGCTAAATGCCTGCTCACCTCAGTTTCTAACCATTCACTAATAATTTTAATCCTGGGGTGGATTTTATGAAAACTGGTCAAATTCCACAAGAGTGGAAATTTGAAATTGGAAAGAGAAAAGGATGATTTGCTTTAATATGTGACCTCATTGTCCTCTAAATTTTCTTTCAATTTGTTGGTTGTGAAATCTCTTATTAATCCACAAAAGCAACTAATATCACAAATTAACACTCTCCTGCCATTTTAAATGAAAGACTTTCTAATAGATTGAAGTAAAATTGAAATAAAGATTAATTTACCATATATTTTATCTTCTCTCTGGCAGTCCCATTTTTACATGTTTAGACTGTTAAAAAGAAAATAGTCTTCTACAGCAAGCATTTAATAGAGACTTTAAGTGTAGTATCTGTTTTAAATAATTGTAGATACTTAGCATCCAAATTATTAGTGTGTGATGTGAATTCTGACCTGTGTGAATCATAACATGGCCACCAGCTAAATTTGAATTATAAAAATATGTTGATAAGTTACTGATGGTAGGCTAAATTGTTCCCTAAATTTCAGTGTTTTTAAGAGCAGGAACGTTATTTTTTTTCTTATGTAACGGGGTGGGAGTCTCATGTTGGTTCCATGTTCAGGATACCAGTCTGCCACATACAATGTTTATCTTTTAAGACATTGACAACTCCAATCGGCTGGAAAAGGTTAAAATTTTGAAGGGGTATATTTGAAAGATTATGGAGACATTTTAGAAGAAAGAAAGGAGTTAAGAACAAGAGAATTCACAGATGGGAGAATGTGCATTTAAGAGGCTCCTGTGTTAGGAACCTTGATTCCAGGTGACAGAAATCTAACTCCAAGAGGTTAAAACAGGAAGGCAAATGCGTTGGCTTATGAATCTAAAATGTCCAGAGATAGACCAGATTCAAATGTGGCTAAACACAGGGCCTCAAAAAGTAGCCTAGGGCTCATTCTTCCATGCCTTGGGTTTGCTTTCCTCTTTGTTGGCTTCATTCTTAGCAGGCTCTCTACTCATTGCTACCTCCACAGGGCCAGGGATACATTTTCACAGTCTCACTGACACTATAAAAAAAAAAAAATTATTATATTATTACCTCTTCCTCCCCCCACAAAATCCTTTCATATTTGGTATCCTTAACTCTGTCTGACCATGTCTAGGTCACTTGTCCACCTCTGCAGTCAGGGGATATATTTTAATTCCATCAGAACCACCTGGACAGAGAATGGTGTAGGGATATTCCCAAGAAATTTAGATGCTTTACCTTAAGAAATCATAGACCATTCAGCCAAGATCATCAGATGTTCTCTACATATAAGGAAAAACATATTTGTAAAGTAATATGTAAACTCTTCAATGTGAAAATTAACCTATTACTATACTTAGATTTTTTTTGCAGTCAAATGTAGTATTTCTAAATTATGGATTCACTTGCTCCTAAGAATGATGAACAACTTCTCTGTGTTTCAAGACCAACCTGAAATCTAGATTTTGATAAGAAATTATCCAATTTTCAAAACATGGCTAAGTCATACCAAAACATTTCTGCAGATTGACGTAGGCCATCATTTTGCAACTTTTTCCCTAAGCCCATTGAGGAGATGAGCTGGACATTTCCTCTAGAACAGGAAATGCTGAAGGTTAGTAGTTTGTTTGTAAGACAGGTAAAGATTCCTCAAGATGCGGGAAGAGAGAAATCCAGTTTCTCAAAGTGGCACAGCGGCAGCAGACTCACCATCAGTATATTAAATGCTGAGGAGCTTGGATGAGAGTAAAAGGGGAATATGTGCGATAATTTGAACCCTAAGAACTCTAATCTTAGGAAGTGTAAAAGTTCCTGTGGTCCTGGTCAAGGGGCATTGGCAACAGTGACAGCTATTAGATAAGAGATAGTGGAATCCGGGGGGGACCTTGAAGATGGCGGAAGAGTAAGACGCGGAGATCGCCTTCCTCCCCACGGATACACCAGAAATACATCTACACGTGGAACAACTACTACAGAACACCTACTGAAGGCTGGCAAAAGACCTCAGACCTCCCAAAAGGCAAGAAACTCCCCACGTACCTGGGTAGGGCAAAAGAAAAAACAGAGACAAAAGTATAAGGACGGCACCTGCACCAGTGGGAGAGAGCTGTAAAGGAGAAAAAGTTCCACACACTAGGAAGCCCCTCCGCGGGCGGGGACTGTGGGAGGCGGCGGGGGGAGCTTCGGACCGCGGAGTAGTGCACAGCGACGGGTGCGGAGGGCAAAGCGTAGAGATTCCCGCACAGAGGATCGGTGCCGACCGGCACTCACCAGCCCGAGAGGCTTGTCTGCTCACCTGCCGGGGCGGGCGGGGCTGTGAGCTGAGGCTCGAGTTTCGGTTTTGGACGGAGCGCAGGGAGAGGACTAGGGTTGGCGGCTTGAACATAGCCTGAAGGGGTTAGTGCACCACGACTAGCCGGGAGGGAGTTCGGGGAAAAGCCTGCACCTGCCGAAGAGGCAAGAGACTTTTTCTTCCCTCTTTGTTTCCTGGTGCGCGAGGAGAGGGGTTTAAGAGCTCTGCTTAAAGGAACTCCAGAGACGGGCGTGAGCCGCGGATAAAAGCGCGAACCCCAGAGATGGGTGGGAGACACTAAGGCTGCTGCTGCCGCCAACAAGGGGCCTGTGTGCGAGCAAGGTAGATAGCTAGGGGGAAGCAGCCGCAAGGCACAGGAATATTAGCTCGGTGCTTTGTGACAGCCTGGAGGGGTGGGATAGGAAGAGTGGGAGGGAGGGAGACGCAAGAGGAAAGACATATGGGAACATATGTATATGTATAACTGGTTCACTTTGTTACAAAGCAGAAACTAACACACCATTGTAAAGCAATTATACCCCAATAAAGATGTTTAAAAAAAAAAAGATAGTGGAATCCATTTTTCTTATGGCAGCTATAGCTTTCTGGGAAGGAGAAAGCACCATGAAAAATTATTAATATTGGACTTCATATTGGTGAACAGAGGATTTGGCTCAAAAAGCTTTTTAAATGTGATACTTCTTATACTAGAGACGTTATGGAAAATTTATTACTGTTACATTAGCATAGTTCAGAGATCTGAGGATGGACCACTAATAGACCAGGTATTCTTCTGGTGCTCAGTGCTAAAAGCACCTGGTAAGGAAACCTGCATGTGCGCACACACACACATACACACACACACACCATTGTAAAGGATAGAACAGATAAAAGTATGAAATGAATGTCAAATCATAGGGGTAACAAAATAGCCAATGTTTTTGGTAACCCCTAAAAAATAAGTGACAATTGAATATTGGGAAGCTATAGCAACTTAATAGAAGAAAATTTGAGGAGTGAAAAAGTAAGATAACTGTTCATTACATTGTCTTACAATGAACCATTTAAAGTACACAGTATCTGAAATGAGTGATACCCCCAAAGGACATACTATCCTCTTCTTCTAATGAGGAGCTTGCTTTTACTTTGTTTAAAAGGCATGTTATTTCATCTTTCTGGAATTACCCGGGGCAAAGGTGCTATAAACACACTCAAATCACCATTGTACGCTAGTTAATGACACCTCTGCCTGACTGAGGTCTGCGTCCCTGACCTTAACCACCTTCTATATTATGAAAAAAAATGAAGATCATTATGGTTATCTTTTCTCCCTGCTTTAAACCCACACTGAGTGATAGATGCTATGTTCATAGGGTCTGCGTGGGCATGGGAGTGGGGGATCTGTGACCTCAATAATCTTCTAGTTTTAGGCCATTCACAAAGAACATGTATGTTCTTTCTCACTTCCTTTTTCATTTTTTCATTTCTCTTTTCTCTCTTTTTCTCATTCAGAAGCAAACAAAATAGTTGTACAGAGGTACTGTTTTCTGGTTACAGGTAAAAAAAGGAAACACAATATCGATTATATAGTTGGAAGGCATTCTTATGACTTGATAAAAGGAGATATAGTGAAAAAGACTTAAAATGTGAAGCATGCTTGAATGATAAAATATACACATTGGAAAATATAAAATATTGTGCCTCTTTGAAATATTATTTTCATTATTTTGCAAAACTGGGATAAGAAATATGTATAATATTTAAATGGAACAGTATTGTGTATCAATAGAAATTAAATTACATTAAAAGTATCATACTAGCTTTTGCCTTTATTTTTAAACCATAAATGAAACAATGACTTTATGATTATATCAATTACAATTTAAGCAGTTTCATTCTATGATTTCTGGAAAGAAGATTTCATAGAGTAGTAAATAAGGAAAGAATTTAGCTACTTAAGTAGTTGAATTAAACATCCAGTTTTAGTACATGTGGTTTTGCATTCATGAAGAAACATGTATTTCTCACATAAATCCAGACGACTCAATTAATGATTATGCTGACATAAAACACTAATGTTTATTTTTGAAAATTAAAATCAGAAAATGTCACCTTCTACTTTCAAATGCATTACCATTTTATTAACTGACAGATGAAGTTTGTCTTTCATTTATCTTTCTTCCTGGACAGAGATCATGGTTGCTGATTTCCACCAGCTGCAGCAGCACCGCTGCGGGATCCCTTCTCTTCCCTTCCTGGCAAAACAGCCATTGTCCCTCAGCAGATGTTCCCGGAATTGGAAGAATGTAGTACAGCACCTATGTCTTGCATATTTAGAAGAACAGATATGCATAACTCCAATTCTGAGTCTTGACTGAATAAAGCACCAGATGTGAAATTATAGGTCAGGTTGATTTATTAAACGTAGGGTTTTATTTTATTTTATTTTTTTTAGTTATTAGAACACTAACCAGATTTTGGTTTATTTTTTTAAAAAAATATTCAATATCAATCACAATGGTGATTTTTTACTTTTCTCTTTTGTGGTCCAGTAAAAAGAGTGAGTTTTCAAGCTATTTTAAAATGCAAAACTTCATAGGTTGTAACTATTAGTTGACATTTTATCTTTTTACCACATTCAGCCCTAAACTGCTGCCATACTGAGAAGGGAAAGTCAGCTGCGGTGTTAAGTTGCTGCCTGACTAAATGCTCTGTAAAGAAGAACGTGGTTCCGAGCAGCCAAAGGCCATTATGACTTAAATGCACACAAAGGTCATTTAAACTTGGCTTAATCTTTCCCCCATTTTCCACAGTCTGTTTAACAGTCACTACCATTGACATTCATTCTTTTCTTCCACCTTCGTTGGGTCTTGATCTGACCTCACCAAGGCAGAGCAGACCCTTTGCAGTGTGGCCAGGGAGAGCTCCAGCTCCTGTCTGATTGTTCAGGGATTAGCCAGCTTTGCACACACTGAAGAGCGATTCATTTAAGAAGAACAAAGGAAAGAAAGAAACAATAATCTTTAGGCTAACAGAGCAGTCTAAGAATGCTAAGGAATTCACTGCAGTTTCTGAAAAGAACTCCAGCAACCTTTTAAACATATATAAATCTATTCTAGAAATTCTGTGAATATAGGTATTTGGATTCCCTGGCATCTTTCTGATCTTGAATAAATTCTTGTTTGTTTATTTATTTACTTTGCCATAATAATATGTCAAGTAAAAAACAAATATGGGCATAGTAAGGAGAGACTTCATTAGAAAGGACTTTCTAGGAGGTGGAGGGCATTGCAATAGGGTGAGGTCTCTGACCATAGATCTGTCAGTGACTGAAGGATTAGACAAGAAAGGGTTTTTCTTTTTTAGGGAGGAGTAACCAACGCTACAAAGGACTGGGTGTGGGGAAGTGAGACAAAAGGGTGGCAGTCCAGGATAGTAGATCAGAAAATATTTTACAATGAGGCCTGCATATACTCAGGGAGAGCTGTTTGCTGGCTCTGCCTGAAGGTGACTCAAAGTTCCTCCTGGGGAAGGTGAGGGGCTTAATTTAACAGAAGTTTGGGTAATGAGCATTTTGTTCTGATTGATTAGCAGGGACAGTGAGCCAGCTATTGATTTATGAGGTAAAGAATGGGAATTGGAGGGTCTGTGTCTGGCCTTGACATAGGTAAGTAAGCAACAGGGACATCCAAGTTTTAAATGGTTTTAAATATTACCAACAACCTTTGAAAGGTGCTATAACTTTAATATAAAGGAGAAATGGAATAAAAATAACATAATAAAAATAATATATATTAAAAAAATATAATTACTGAGATATGTATTTACTAGAAGTCAAAACGAAGTACATGAGATTCTCGCATCTGTATAGGGCCACCCAGAATGAGATTGCTACAAAAAGCAGGCTTAAACAGGTGTTTCTTTGGTGGTTTAAAATCTGTGATCAGCATGGCCATTAGTGACATGATTTTCTGTAATGATGAACAAATCTTGGTAATGTTCCCAAATAAAGACATACACAACAAGCAAGCTTCCCTAAATTTAAAAGTTAGCTGCATTGCTGGGTGATGTATTTCTACTGAAACCATGTGAAAATATTTGTGTCCAAAATGGAGTGGGTTGCCAGGCTTATATAAGTATAACCAATTGTTTTACTTCATAAAAGCAAGAGATGGGGACAATATTTTCTCATGTGGCACTGAACAAGATAGCCTTGCTTATCCCCTCCACTTTACTAAGCCTTAGACAAGCTTCTTCCCGACTCTAGGACCCTAACCTCCCCTTCCTGAGAGCACTTACTTTAAAAATTTACAACTGTAAATTATTTATCTGACCCTTTGAGATGTAAATCTTCTTGGAGCCTCTTGCCAGTTCTAAAATCTAGTTTCTTAAAGACATGGGGGCCATCTCTTTGCAGTGTAATCTCGGCAAGGAAGATAGAGCCCCTGTCTTCCATTCTCTGTGAGAGGGTAGGAGCCTAACTTGGATAAGCAAGAATTAGCAAACACAGATGGCCTCATCACATTGGCTTACTAGCCCTCAACGTGCTCCAGTACTTTTCCACTAGTTCGCCCCAGTGCTTAAAAATACTCCTAGTTTTTATTTCAGAAGAGTTAAGTTCAATCTTTCTACCCCATGACTTGAAAATTCTTCTTTGCCTATTTAACTGAACTCTTCTGCACATGGTAGTAGATCCACATCCCAGGCCCTGCCCACTGAATGTCAGTAACTTCTCCAACTTCTCGTGTAACTAAAACCCTCCACACCATTTTTCAGAATTCCTTCTGCACATAGTATGACTTTCTGGAGATCCATTGATTTAAAGTTTAAGTATCTAAGACTTGAAGACTAGAGTCTATAGCCTGTTTCCATAACACTTATTTTTTATGTAAACCAGAGAAAGTTAAACTCCTTAAAATTTAGTTTTCTGTACTTTATAAATACATAGTAATGATCCCCCTCCCATATACGACTAATCCAAACATGCCTTATGCCTTAGAACCACTTTATAAGTAAATTATACAGTATAATCACAGCAAATTTTTTTTCAAATTATCACAATTCAACTACATTTGAGAGGAAGAAAGAGGCTGAAGACATTCAGAGTGACTGTCTGGAAGCACGTAGTTATAGGTTTCCTAGACCTCCTGTAGGAAGTTATTGAAGAGCTAATTAAAGGCCAAAGAAAACATTGCCCAACAAAAAGTTAGATGTAGCTGGGAGACAGAGGCAAAACAATAAACAGAAAAAGTGTGGAAGCTTGGTGATTTTACTGAAGAATTCTAGCATGGAAAATTTTGAATAGATTAGTTTCCAAATATGACCCTTCAAGGAATTTTATATAAAATATATCAGTAAATACACTATGCATTTATAATACTTAGATCTACTTGGAGTTGTATGGACAAAAATCAGTTTACTATACTTCATTGATGAGTTAAGGGAAACTTTTGCAAGTTTGGCTGTAAGCATTGACTTTCGACTCTAACCATTCTAGGTAATACACGATTCCTCTGTATAACAAAGAGAGGAGTCTGTATAACAGATTGTTCAACAGTCAAGAGTTTTGGGACACTGATAATGTGTCCCACACTGTGCTAAACCCTTGACATTCATGAATTCATTTACATTCCACAACTGTTTGATCTAGGGAGTAGTTTACATACACTTGATAATTTCTCCTCTCTTCAAAAAATTTCACAACATATTTACTGATTGCCTAATATAGAGGATGTACAGAGTACAAGGAAGAAACATTAACAGCCTAGCCTTCAGAGAGTATACTCTGTAGAAAGAGAGAAGACCATTGAAAGTCAATGTCACAGGCGATGCAATAGATATAAAATCTTATACAGCACTTTATATACTGCACAAAGAAGAATGGCTGCTGGTTAGGGAGGTCACAGATGTGGCCTCTGAGCATGCTGTATGTTACATTAGGTAACAAGGAACAGATGGAGGCAAAGTGTGCCAACTGCACTAGCTTTGGAATCTAAAAACCCAGCTCCCAGACAAAGAAGTCGCTTAACTTCCCTTGAACTTCATTTTTTTGTTTCATCTGTAAAGTGGGTATGAAATAAAGGTTTGATCTGGATCCAGGGTTACTATCCAGCCAGTGTGTGCTGGTTCATTATACTGGCTACTTGTGACAGCATCTGTTCTGATATTTGGGGCATTCATTGTGATTGGACAGTGCCCACACTGTACCAGTTGTTAATGATTCTGAATATCATCTCTGCTCACACTGTAGGAGTTTTGCAAATATGCTGTTTATGTTAAAGTATTTTATAAAATAGTATATAAATGATAATAGCTATGTTTGCTAAGCATTTTATCAATTTACAATTTATTACAGTTTGCAAAAATATTTCAGGTAGTCAAAACCCCTGCCTTTTTTATCTTTGATTCACCAGTGCCCTTCTGCCTAAATGGAGAGATTCTCTACTTTGTGGCTCCATTTACCTTGGTCTCTGTTGATTACAGAAGGGTAGATACATAATAAGGACAGGGACATGAGGCTTGTGGATGGCCTGGGAAATGATTTATATAAAACAGATTTCTCTTCGTGGCTATTTGAACTAAGAATATTAAGAAGGAATTTAACAAATGGTAAAGAAACAGAAAAACAAAGATTAAAAATTAAACAAAACCAAGTCCAGGTGTCTATTATGTAGCTGAGTCACACTTAAAGGCAGGGCACTAAAAGTCCACACACATTGCTCAGGCCCCTGGAACATCCTTGAGTCTAGGAGCCTTCCTCAACTTGGCTTGAGTAAGACCCAGCCTTGTCAACATTGAGTCCTTCAATTTGTGTGGACTGTTCCTTATTACCTCTGACAACACACTTTCTTAGTTTGATCTGTTTGTGGTGAATCTTTTATCCTTACAGCAAAATTATCCTCATTAAAATGAAGGACTTGGGTTTCCCTGGTGGCACAGTGGTTGAGAGTCCACCTGCCAATGCAGGGGACACGGGTTTGTGCCCTGGTCTGGGAGGATCCCACATGCTGCGGAGCAACTAGGCCCGTGAGCCATGGTCGCTGAGCCTGCGTGTCCGGAGCCTGTGCTCCGCAATGGGAGAGACCACAACAGTGAGAGGCCCGCATTCTGCAATAAAAAATAATAATAAAAATAAAATAAAATAAAATAAAGGACTTACTCAAGTTTGTATACCATTGTCTAGCAAAGTGCTTTGTACACTATAGGCAATCAATAAATACTTTAAAGGAAAATATCTGTACCTAAAAAAATTCTAGGAGGTTTTATTTGAATTATCAGTACTACCATTTGCTATATGTGTGTTTGAAAAATAAATGTATGAAATAAGAAAGAATCTTAAAAACGATTAGAATGAAAATTTTCTCTTTTCAAAATGGCTTTAAGTGACATAATTTTCCCTAAAGACATATGGATTGACCTAAAAACTTCTCCTTTTCTTACTCTTTTAAAATATACACCATAAATTGCCCTGAGACAGCATTTGTATTCCTGTTTGAGTTGATAAAACCTGTGTAGTTCACTGGCATCTTCATTATGCATGAAATGTGACTGCATGGAATATATGGTGACTCTCAGAGCAGTAATGTATTACCTTGAGGCACACATAGATCAGGATCTGATGGCTAGATTGAAAGATGGGATAAAATGCAGGTTGAGCAAAGTTATTTTCAGTGGAGGTTTCTTGACTTGACAGAAGAAAGGTTTTATGACTATAAAACCTATTAACCTATTGGGCTATTTAATAGTGAATATCATACATCCATCAAGAAGGCTGATGACCCAACCTACTCCACTGTTGGCTTTAATAATGTGTGTTCATCTCTTTCCATTTCTCATGATAATATTTTAAAATTCCACTTTTATCATCATGCACCTAAGTGTATTTTATCACCACAGTACTTTCCACAATGTCTTGTTCCTAACTTATCTCTAATATACATTTGTTTATTAAATGGTTCATATTCTAGTCCTGGTAATAGACCAGTGAATGTAAATCTTGGATGAAATAATGTAAGGACAAAGTAACAAAACTAATTATGCACTAACAATTAGAACTATGCTCATATAGATTCACTATTTATTGTGACTGGGGCTAATTTTTCACCAATGTCAATTCTTTCTTTTCATTTTTAATAGAACTCCTGAGTTTTAGGTGGGCGCAAAATTACCCAGCAATTATTACACTTCTCAGCCCATTTGGCTCGCTGTTAAGTGGAGATTATGTAAACCACTTCTGTGTTGTCCCCCTGAAAAGAGATTTTGCCGTTTCTTCCCTCTCCCTGAGATATAGACATGATAATAAGAACTGGAGCTTCTTCTTCAGATCCAGAAATTGAAGATGTGTGTTGAGAATGTCAGTGCTGCTGTACTAGCCATAACCTTCTGAAACACTATAAAAGATAGAGACAAGGTATTTTAAACTTCTATAATTTTTGGTCTCTTTGCTATAGCAGCTCAGAATATACCATAATATACTCACATGTTAAAATTCTACTTCCATTTTATCTCCATTCATTTCCTCAGGTTCTTTCCTCTTGAAGAGGTTATTCAGGGTTTTCAGCTGAGAAAGCCTTAATGAGTCTTCTATTCCTGTGTCATTATTGTCTTCCATCATCTCATCTGGGGTCTCTTTTATTTTCCTTAAGCCCTATGGTTCTCCCATTTTCTACAGTGATTTATAAGTATTTTAAAATCAGCCCATAACCCTTATTAATTTTCATTTTTCTAGAAGTCAGGAATGTAACTTATATTTTTGTCTTCATCCTCAGCCCTTAGCACATTGCTTGGCACACACTGAGATTCAAGAAATGTGTCTTGGATGAATGAACACGGGAAACCTCCAAAAAGAGGAACCCAAACCGGAGAAGATCAACCTGAGGTCTCTGGGGTGGGGAGCGAGGAGCTGCCTCACTGCGGGTCTTCCCTGAGAACTGAAGAAGAAGGCAGACACCAGGAAGAAGGTTTGATTGTTATTCATGTGCGCCTCAGGTTGTTTTTTTCCCCTTAATTTTGATTTTAATTTTTTAGTGCCAGCTGCCAGAGCCCACTCCTCCCCTGCCAGCTGCCTGCCTGTGACGCTGGCCAACTGCCAGCAGCCTTGACTGTGGAAAGGGGCTCCCCCCAGACACTCAAAGGCAGGGCACTGAATATCACTCTAAGTTTTCTTGATAACTTGTATTTTTTAAGCATCTAATCAACAAGCTAGTTATCCTTTGAACAGGCAGCTTTCTTCAAGAATTAAAGTAGTTGTGGTTCTCTAAAGAAATAGTTCATTTCAACTTTATTTTCATGAACTCATTTATGTATTCTAGTCACACTTTAGATTTTTGTTTGTAATTCTCAAGACCTAATATCATAACAAAAATAGGTATTTCAGTTCAAGTGATTTTGTATTTCTCAGTGCTTTTCTTGGCGAGTAAGATAATTCAAGAAGTTCTGTTTTTTTCATTCTTGGTGTTAGGTTCGTATTTGTGATTCTATCTGTAGTGACCATAAGTTGTCACCTAAAGGAATCAGTTCAGTGACCTGTACAAACTAAATTAGAAATCTCTATATAGATTCTACTGAATATGTGTCTAAATCACAGTTGGCTATCCCTATCTTGTTAGTGGCCTGAGTTAAAATTTCAGTAAGAGAATGAACTAACCCAATCTTTCATCCCTAGGGGATGTGCTTTAGCATATTAGAGGCTCATTAGAGCTTTTGTGCTGAGATTGACCACAGCATACTTGTTCTAACAGGTTCTCTTACTTTGAGATATGGTAAACATCTATTACAAATCCAACTGACATTTAATTTTTAGATTATCTTCAGTATTTGTTTGTAATTTACTCAGGAAGTATGCATAGTTCCCATCTGTTGAAGTATTGATTCTGATTTATGATATAGTAAATTCAGGAATGGTTTGTTTGCATGTTAAACTTCACAAGTGACTCATAATATGTTACATTTATATTGCCCTTTAGAGTTCTATAAAGTCCTTCCATGAATGCTATCTGTGAGCATACTGGGGAAACGAATCATGTTTTATTCATCTGTATATCCTTAGCATCTAACCCAGTGCTAGCACATGGAAGTTACATAATAGAGGGTTTTTAGTGAATTCATTTGAGTCTCTCAACAAGCCAAAGAAAATGATGAATATGATAGTTTTAAGACATATTTGCAAATTCTTTGATACTTTTATTTTTTAAATGTTTTTTAAACATCTTTATTGGAGTATAATTGCTTTACAATTGTGTGTTAGTTTCTGCTTTATAACAAAGTCAATCAGTTATACATATACATATGTTCCCATATCTCTTCCCTCTTGCATCTCCCTCCCTCCCACCCTCCCTATCCCACCCCTCTAGGTGGTCACAAAGCACTGAGCTGATCTCCCTGTGCTATGCGGCTGCTTCGCACTAGCCATCTCTTTTACGTTTGGTAGTGTATATATGTCCATGCCACTCTCTCGCTTTCTCACAGCTTACCCTTGCCCCTCCCCATTCCCTCAAGTCCATTCTCTAGTAGGTCTGTGTCTTTATTCCTGTCTTACCCCTAGGTTCTTCATGACATTTTTTTTTTCTTAAATTCCATATATATGTGTTAGCATACAGTATTTGTCTTTCTCTTTCTGAATTACTTCACTCTGTATGACAGACTCTAGGTCCATCCAGCTCACTACAAATTTCGTTTTTATTTATAGCTGCGTAATATTCTATTGTATATATATGCCACATCTTCTTTATCCATCCATTTGATAATGGACACTTAGGTTGCTTCCATCTCCTGGCTATTGCAAATAGAGCTGCAATGGACATTTTGGTACATGACTCTTTTTGAATTATGGTTTTCTCAGGGTATATGACCAGGAGTGGGACTGCTGGGTCATATGGTAGTTCTATTTTTAGTATTTTAAGGGCCCTCCATACTGTTCTCCATAGTGGCTGTAACCAATTCACATTCCCACCAGCAGTGCAAGAGTGTTCCCTTTTCTCCACACCCTCTCCAGCATTTATTCTTTCTAGATTTTTGATGATGGCCATTCTGACTGGTGTGAGATGATATCTCATTGCAGTTTTGATTTGCATTTCCCCAGTGAACAATGATACTGAGCATTCTTTCATCTGTTTGTTGGCAGTCTGTATATCCTCCTTGGAGAAACGTCCATCCAGGTCTTCTGCTGATTTATGGATTGGGTTGTTTGTTTTTTGGCTGCTGAGCTGCATGAGCTGCCCATTAACTTTAGAGATTAATCCTTTGTCAGTTGCCTCATTTGCAAATATTTTCTCCCATTCTGAGGGTTGTCTTTTGGTCTTGTTTATGGTTTCCTTTGCTGTGTAAAAGCTTTGAAGTTTCATTAGGTCCCATTTGTTTATTTTAGTTTTTATTTCCATTTCTCTAGGAAGTGGGTCAAAAAGGATCTTGCTGTGATTTATGTCATAGAGTGTTCTGCCTATGTTTTCCTCTAAGAGTTTGATAGTTTCTGGGCCTTACATTTAGGTATTTAATCAATTTTGAGCTTATTTTTGTGTATGGTGTTAGGGAGTGATCTAATCTCATATTTTTATATGTACCTGTCCAGTTTTCCCAGCAGCACTTACTGAAGAGTCTGTCCTTTCTCCACTGTATATTCCTGCCTCCTTTATCAAAGATAAGGTGACCATGTGTGCATAGGTTTATCACTGGGTTTTCTATCCTGTTCCATTAATCTGTCTTTCTGGTTTTGGGCCAGTACCATACTGTCTTGATTACTGTAGCTTTCTATTATAGTCTGAAGTCAGGGAGCCTGATTTCTCCAGCTCCATTTTTCATTCCCAAGATTGCTTTGGCTATTCGGGGTCTTTGGTGTTTCCATACAAATTGTAAAATTTTTTCTTCTAGTTCTGTGAAAAATGCCAGTGGTAGTTTGATAGGGATTGCATTGAATCTGTAGATTGCTTTGGGTAGTAGAGTCATTTAGATCTTAGTGGAAATGGTTTCAGTTTTTCACCATCGAGGATGATGTTGGCTGTGGGTTTGTCACATATGGTCTTTGTTATGTTAAGGAAAGTTCCCTCTATGCTGGCTTTCTGTGGTTTTTATTTTTATCATAAATGGGTGTTGAATTTTCTCGAAAGATTTATCTGCATATTATTGAGATGATCATATGGTTTTCCTCCTTCAATTTGTTAATATGGTGTATCACGTTGATTGATTTGCATATATTAAAGAATCCTTGCATTCCTGGATGATCATTATGTAGTGTCTTTCTTTGTGTCTTCTAATAGTCTTTATTTTAAAGTCTATTTTGTCTGATATGAGAATTGCTATGCCAGAATTCTTTTGATTTCCGTTTGCATGGAATATCTTTTTCCATCCCCTTACTTTCAGTCTGTATGTGTCTCTAGGTCTTAAGTGGGCCTCTTGTAGACAGCATATATATGGGTCTTGTTTTTGTAACCATTCAGCCAGTCTGAGTCTTTTGGTTGGAGCATTTAATCCATTTACATTTAAGGTAATTATCGATACATATGTTCCTATTTTCATTTCCTTAAATGTTTTGGGTTTGTTATTGTAGGTCTTTTCCTTCTCTTGTGTTTCCTGCCTATAGAAGTTCCTTTAGCATTTGTTGTAAAGCTGGCTTGGTGGTGCTGAAGTCTCTCCTTGTCTGTAAAGGTTTTAATTTCCCCATCAAATCTGACTGAGATCCTTGCTGGATAGAGTAATCTTGGTTGTACGTTTTTCTCCTTCATCACTTTAAATATGTCCTGCCACTTCCTTCTGGCTTGCAGAGTTTCTGCTGAACGATCAGCTGTTAACTGTATGGGGATTCCCTTGTGTGTTATTTTTTTCCTTGCTGCTTTTAGTATGCTTTCTTTGTATGTAATTTTTGATAGTTTGTTTAATATGTTTCTTGGCATGTTTCTCCTTGGATTTATCCTGTATGGCACTCTTTGTGCTTCCTGGACTTGATTAACTCTTTCTTTTCCCATATTAGGGAATTTTTCAACTATATTCTCTTCAAATATTTTCTCAGTCCCTTTCTTTTCTCTTCTTCTTCTGCGACCCCTATAATTCAAATGTTGGTGCATTTAATGTTGTCCCAGAGGTCTCCGAGGCTGTCCTCAGTTCTTTTCATTCTTTTTTCTTTATTCTGCTCTGCAGTAGTTATTTACACTATTTTATCTTCCAGATCACTTATCCGTTCTTCTGCTTCAGTTATTCTGCTATTGATCCCTTCTAGACTATTTTTAATTTCATTTATTGTGTTGTTCATCATGCTTCTTTCCCTTTTAGTTCTTCTAGGTCCTTGTTAAATGTTTCTTGCATTTTCTCTGTTCTATTTCCAAGATTTTGGATCATCTTTACTATCATAATTATGAATTGTTTTTCAGATAGACTGCCTATTTCCTCTTCATTTATTATGTCTGGTGGGTTTTTATCTTGCTCCTTAATCTGCTGTGTGTTTTTCTGTCTTCTCATTTTGCTTATCTTACTGTGTTTGGGGTCTCCTTTTTGCGGGCTGAGGTTCGTAGTTCCCATTGTTTTTGGTTTCTGTCCCCAGTGGCTCATGTTGGTTCAGTGGGTTGTGTAGGCTTCTTGGTGCAGGGGACTAGTGCCTGTGTTCTGGTGGATGAGGCTGGATCTTGTCTTAATGGTGGGCAGATCCATGTCTGGTGGTGTGTTTTGGGGTGTCTGTGGCCTTATTATGATTTTAGGCAGCCTCTCTGCTAATGGGTGGGGTTGTGTTCCTGTCTTGCTAGTTGTTTGGCATAGGGTGTCCAGCAGTGTAGCTTGCTGGTCGTTGAGTGAAGCTGGGTATTGGTGTTGAGATGGAGATCTCTGGGAGATTTTCGCTGTTTGATATTACGTGGAGGTGGGATGTCTCTTGTGTACAAAGAGCCAAAGAGCCTTTCATCCACATGGCTCAGAATAAAAGGGAGAAAAAGTAGAAAGAAAGAAAGAGGATAAAATAAATTAAAATAAAAATAAAATAAAGTTATTAAAATAAAATAACACTTATTAAGAAAAAAATTAAGTAAAAGGAAAACAAACAAACAAAACAAAACAAAAACAGATGGACAGAACCCTAGGACAAATGGTGAAAGCAAAGCTATACAGACAAAATCTCATAGAGAAGCATACACATACACACAAAAAGAGGAAAAGGGGAAAAAATAATAAATCTTGCTCTCAAAGTCCACCTCCTCAATTTGGGATGATTCGTTGTCTATTCAGGTATTTCACTGATGCAGGGTACATTAAGTTGATTGTGGAGATTTAATCTGCTGCTCCTGAGCCTGCTTGGAGAGATTTCCCTTTCTCTTCTTTGTTCGCACAGCTCCCGTGTTCAGCTTTGGATTTGGCCTCACCTCTGTGTGTAGGTCGCTGGAGGGCGTCTGTTCTTCGCTCTGACAGGACGGGGTTAAAGGAGCAGCTGATTTGGACTCTCTGGCTCACTCAGGCTGGAGGGAATGGCACGGAGCACGGGGTGAGCCTGCGTTGGCAGAGGCTGGCAGGACGTTGCACCAGCCTGAGACGCGCCGTGCGTTCTCCCTGGGAAGTTGTCCCTGGATCACGGGACCCTGGCTGTGGCGGGCTGCACAGCCTCCCGGGAGGGGACGTGTGGATAGTGACCTGTGCCTGCACACAGGTTTCTTGGTGGTGGTAGCAGCAGCCTTAGTGTCTCATGCCCATCTCTGGGGTCTGTGCTTATAGCCACGGCTTGTGCCCATCTCTGGAGCTCCTTTAAGCAGCACTCTTAATCTCCTCTCCTCGTGCACCAGGAAACAAAGAGGGAAGAAAAAGTCTCGCCTCTTTGGCAGGTCCAGGCTTTTTCCTGGACTCCCTCCTGGCTAGCCGTGGTGCACTAACCCCTTCAGGCTGTATTCACACCACCAACCCCAGTCCTCTCCCTGGGATCCAACTGAAGCCCGAGCCTCTGCTCCCAGCCCCCGCCCACCCTGGCAGGTGAGCCGACGAGCCTCTCGGGCTGGTGAGTGCCAGTCGGCACCAATCCTCTGTGCTGGAATCTCTCTGCTTTGCCCTCTGCACCCCTTTTGCTGTGCTCTCCTCCATGGCTCTGAAGCTTACCCCCTTCGCCACACGCAGTCTCTGTCCGCAAAGGGGCTTCCTAGTGCATGGAAACCTTTCCTCCTTCACAGCTCCCTCCCACTAGTGCAGGTCCCGTCCCTATTCTTTGTCTCAGTTTATATTTTTTCTTTTGCCCTACCCAGGTACGTGGGGAGTTTTTGCCTTTTGGGAGGTCTGAGGTCTTCTGCCAGGGTTCAGTAGGTGTTCTGTAGGAGTTGTTCTACATATAGATGTATTTCTGATGTATCTGTGGGGAGGAAGGTGATCTTTGCGTCTTACTCTTCTGCCATCTTCCCCCTCTCTTCCTTTGATAGTCTTTATATTAGTTTCTTATTATTGTCACATGACAAATTACCACAAAGTTAATGCCTTAAAACAGCACAGATTTATTGTCTTATAGTTCTAGAGGTCATGAGTCCAAAATGGGTTGATCTTCAAAGCAGGGCTCCAGTTTTCTGGAGAATCTAGTTGAGAATGTTTCCTTGCCTTTTCTAGCTTTAAGAGGATGGCTTGGCTTGGCTTGCCATACTGCCTCACTTTGACCTCTGTTTTTTGTCATCATATCTCCTTCTCTGACTCTTACTCTTCTGCTCCCTCTTATAAGGACTTTTGTGATTACACTGATGCCACCCAGATAATCCAGGATAATATTTCTTTGCAGGATCCTTAATCATATCTACAAAGTCTTGTTTGCCATGTAAGGTAACTTATATACAGGTTTCTGAGATTAGAAAATGAACATTTTTGTGAGGGAAGAGAAATATGTAGCTTACCACACTCCTCAAAAAGAAGTCTAATTCCACTTCCTTTTACTGTGGAATGGCATTGGTAATTTGTCTAGAGAATAGAAGGCAATGGAAGCAACAATGCATGACTTTCCAGGCCAGGTCAGCTGAGTCAATACAGCTACACAGCTTCTACTTGGCTTTCCTTCTTCCATCTTTCTCTCTTGGGAGATGTGTTTTGGAACCCTAAGCTGATATATGTGTGTGTGTGTGTGTGTGTGTGTGTGTGTGTGTGTATATATATATATATATATATATAGCCTGATTACTCTGAGGTTGATATGTTAGAGAGATAACCTGTATTTTGCAAGGGGCATGAGTTCTAGAGGTCTCCTTTACAACGTTGTGCCTATAGTTAACAATAGCATACTGTGCACTTAAAATTTGTCAAGAGGGCATAGTTCATATTAAATGTTTTTAACACACACACACACACACACACACACACACACACACACGCACTTACAGATAAAATTTGGAGGAAAGCATAAACACAAAAGTTAACCCCTTTGGAAGCCACAGCAAATTGGGGAAGGATTTTTCTTTGTTTTTTTATTAATTAACATTTTTTTTGCTGCATTGGGTCTTGGTTGCTGCATGTGGGCTTTCTCTAGTTACAGTGAGCGGGGGCTACTCTTCATTGTGGTGCACGAGCTTCTCATTGCAGAGCATGAGCTCTAGGCATGCAGGCTTCAATAGTTGTAGCATGCATGCCCCAGTAGTTGTGGTGCATGGGCTTAGTTGCTCTGCGGCATGTGGGATCTTCCGTGACCAGGGATCTAACCTGTGTCCCTTGCATTGGCAGGCTGATTCTTAACCACTGAACCACCAGGGAAGGCCTGGGGAAGGTTTTTGACTTTTATAGTTTGTTATATGAGATAGGACTTCTAGCCATTTTCTCTGGATATTGAAAAAAATGTTAATTCAAGAAGTCTGGAAGAATTTGGTTGTAAGTCCAAATTTTCATCCCAGTCTAGATGTTGCTCCAAAGCACCATCTTGAAATTTAAAAGTTCAGGAACTGAGTTCAAAGTTTTCTTCCATGATTACTTCCTCCAATATTCCCTATATTAATAGCACCTGTACACACCTGGAAGCCATCTCTCACTTTACATTCTCATTTCTTACATGTAACTAACTAGTCATCAGATTTGAAAACCTCTGCTTCTTAATAGTTCTCACATCTCTCTCCATCTCATCATCCCCCCACCCCACATTTCTATTCACAGATGTAATTCTCACCTGGCCAACAATGGCAGCCACTAGGAGTTCTTATCACCTCTTGCTTTGACCCTTCCTGAATCACTCTCCATCTTCATTTTAGGGTTATCTTTTTATAGAGAAAATTGGATTATGCTATCTTAGGTATTGATTCAATTGACTGGTTCTTACCATGTGTCAGCCCCAGTGATTGCTTTTCTTTTTAATTAATTAATTAATTATTTATCTATTTTTAACATCTTTACTGGAGTATAATTGCTTTACAATGGTGTGTTAGTTTCTGCTTTATAACCAAGTGTATCAGTTATACATATACATATGTTCCCATATCTCTTCCCTCTTGCATCTCCCTCCCTCCCACCCTCCCTATCCCACCCCACCAGGCAGTCACAAAGCACCAAGCTGATCTCCCTGTGCCATATGTGGGCTTTCTCTAGTTACAGTGAGCGGGGGCTACTCTTCATTGTGGTGCACGAGCTTCTCATTGCAGAGCATGAGCTCTAGGCATGCAGGCTTCAATAGTTGTAGCATGCATGCCCCAGTAGTTGTGGTGCATGGGCTTAGTTGCTCTGCGGCATGTGGGATCTTCCGTGACCAGGGATCTAACCTGTGTCCCTTGCATTGGCAGGCTGATTCTTAACCACTGAACCACCAGGGAAGGCCTGGGGAAGGTTTTTGACTTTTATAGTTTGTTATATGAGATAGGACTTCTAGCCATTTTCTCTGGATATTGAAAAAAATGTTAATTCAAGAAGTCTGGAAGAATTTGGTTGTAAGTCCAAATTTTCATCCCAGTCTAGATGTTGCTCCAAAGCACCATCTTGAAATTTAAAAGTTCAGGAACTGAGTTCAAAGTTTTCTTCCATGATTACTTCCTCCAATATTCCCTATATTAATAGCACCTGTACACACCTGGAAGCCATCTCTCACTTTACATTCTCATTTCTTACAACTCCATGTCCTGGCTATTAGTCTCCTTGGGCTGCTATAACAAACTACCATCAACTGGGTGACTTAAACAACAAATATATATTTTCTCAGATTTCTCAGTCCAATATCAAGGTTTTAACCAAGTCAATTTCTGGTGAAGCCTCTTTTCCTGGCTTGTAGACAGCTGCCTTCTCTCTGTGTCCTCATGTGGCATTTTCTTGGTATGCACTTGAATAAAGGAAAGAGAGCTCTGTGGTTTTCCTTCTCATAAGGACACCAGTCTTATCAGATGAGGACCCTACTCTTAAGACATCATTTAAACTTAATTAGTTACTTTAAAGCCCTATCTCTATATTCAGCTACCCTAGAGATTAGGGCTTCAAAAATGAATTTTGTGGGAATACAAAATTCTGTCCACTATATACATATAAATTGATTTAATTTTTCATTACAGGTAAGCTGTGTAGTAGATTTTACTATTATCATTTTTATAAGTATAACAAAACAAAAAGAAGTAACTTTCTCAATTATTATTAGAATGCAGAATTTCCTTATTATAGGATTTATGATTTCAACCCTGAGAAATAATACCCAACCATAAAGCATCCTACCATTTGCTGGGTTCCTGTAGATCTCAAAAACATGTCCCCTTATAATCTCTCCCATTGACTATTTGTCTATCCCTGTTTGCCATTCTAATTATCAGCTTATAGACCATGATATGTAAACTTCTGTGCCTTCGTACATGATTCTTTGTCTATTCAACTTTCCACTAATTTTCTAAAGCTTATTATATGTCACCTCTTGCAATAAACCAACACTTACCCCTCTCAACTACATACCTTCTTGGGAGTAATTCTTTTCCTATGACCTTCCATAGCACCCCTTGCCTATCTCTTACCTCACTGAGGTGTCATTGTTTTATCTGCTGCCTCGCCAATTGTTTATGAACTCTGTGACTTTAGTGCCTGTGTCTTGGCATTCTGTAGCAGGTAGCACAACACGTGACACATAGTTAAATTTCCATAAATGTTAAATGAATCACTTAAGGTTCTGTATAGTAACTACAGGTCATTCCTTCCTAGCAGTAGGAGCTGTACTTTTGTTATCCCATCTGTTCCTAGTTACCCTAATGACTGGGAAGTTCAGTGTTTCACACTTTTTTCTTACCTAAAACTTGTAATATCTGTGTATAGATTTAGAGATGTTTTTTGCATTTTAAGAAACAGGGCCCGGGGCTGCTGGGAAGATGGCGGAAGAGTAAGACGTGGAGATCACCTTCCTCCCCACAGATACACCAGGAATACATCTACACGTGGAACAACTCCTACAGAACACCTACTGAATGCTGGCAGAAGACCTCAGACTTCCCAAAAGGCAAGACACTCCCCACATACCTGGGTAGGGCAAAAGAAAAAACAGAGACAAAAGAATAGGGACGGCACCTGCACCAGTGGTAGGGAGCTGTGAAGGAGGAGACGTTTCCACACACTAGGAAGCCCCTTCGCGGGCGGAGACTGCGGGAGGCGGAGGGGGAAAGCTTCGGAGCCGCAGAGGAGAGCACAGCAAGAGGGGTGCGGAGGGCAAAGTTGAGAGATTCCCACAGAGAGGATTAGTGCCGACCGCAACTCAACAGCCCGAGAGGCTTGTCTGCTCACCTGCCGGGGCGGGCGGGGCTGGGAGCTGAGGCTCGGGTTTTGGTCTGAGCTCAGGGAGAGGACTGGGGTTGGCGGCTCGAACACAGCCTGAAGGGGTTAGTGCACCACGGCTAGCCAGGAGGGAGTCCGGGGAAAAGTCTTCACCTGCCGAAGAGGCAAGAGACTTTTTCTTCCCTCTTTATTTGCGCGAGGAGAGGGGTTTAAGAGCGCTGCTTAAAGGAACTCCAGAGATGGGCATGAGCCGCGGATAAAAGCACGGACCCCAGAGACGGGCGCGAGCCGCGGCTAAAAGCACAGACCCCTGAGATGGGTGGGAGACGCTAAGGCTGCTGCTGCTGCCACCAAGGGTCCTGTGTGCGAGCACAGGTCACTATCCACACCCCTCTTCCGGGGAGCCTGTGCAGCCCACCACTGCCAGGTTCCCGGGATCCAGGGACAACTTCCCAGGGAGAACGCAAGGCGGGCCTCAGTCTGGTGCAATGTCACGCCAGCCTCTGCAGCCGCAGACCTGCCCCGCAGACCGTGCCCCTCCCTCCCCCTGGCCTGAGTGCGCCAGAGCCCCCGAATCAGCTGCTCCTTTAACCCCGTCCTGTCTGAGCAAAAAACAGACGCCCTCCAGCGACCTACATGCAGAGGCAGGGCCAAATCCAAAGCACAGCCCCTGTGAGCTGTGACAACAAAGAAGAGAAAGGGAAATCTCTCCCAACAGCCTCAGAAACAGCAGATTAAAGCTCCACAATCAATTTGATGTACCCTGCATCTGTGGAATACATGAATAGACAACGAATCATCCCAAATTGAGGAGATGGACTTCGAGAGCAAGGTCTATGCTTTTTTCCCCTTTTCCTCTTTTTGTGAGTGTGTATATATATGCTTCTGTGTGAGATTTTGTCTGTATACCTTTGCTTCCATCATTTGTCCTAGGGCTCTATCCGTCCATTTTTTTTTTTTTTTAATTTTTACTTAGTAATTAATTTTAATTTTAATAACTCTATTATACTTTAGTTTCTTTCTTTCTTTCTTTCTTTCTTTCTTTCTTTCTTTCTTTCTTTCTTTCTTTCTTTCCTTCTTTCCCTCCTTTAGACAACGAAACATCCCAAATTGAGGAGGTGGACTTTGGGAGCAAGATTTATGACTTTTTCCCCTTTACCTCTTTTTGTGAGGGTGTATGTGTATGCTTCTGTGTAAGATTTTGTCTATATAACTTTGCTTCCACCATTTGTCCTAAGGTTCTATACGTCCCTTTTTTTTCTTTTTTCCTAAATAATTATTTTTTAATTCAATGACTTTATTATAATTTATTTTATTTTACTGTATTTTCTTTCTTTCTGTGTTTTTTTCCTTCCTTCCCTACTTCCTTCCTTCCTTCCTTCCTTCCTCCCTCCCTCCCTCATTTCTTTCCTTCTTGCCTTCTTTCCTTCTTCTCTTCTCTATTTCTTTCTTTTCTTTCTTTCTTTCTTTCTTTCTTTCTTTCTTTCTTTCTTTCTT